>NC_089512.1:39420593-39745593 GCF_036850995.1 Saccopteryx leptura | reverse complement strand
ATTCTGCTCAGAGTCTGCTCATGGTTACTGCAGGCATCTGGGAGTCCTTCGGGAAAGTAGAACCGTGGAATGTTTATGGACAAGGGTGCGTTCACATTATTCACATGAGGAACAGGGGAGAGAGGTTGGGGAATACTCGGAAAGGTCGCTGGAGGTGGCAGTGGCAGTCCAGGTTTCTTTTCTGGTTTATTTTGAATCTGGAAAGAAAATGTGATTATGAGACACAAAAATTATAAATTTCTTGAAAGTTCTTACTGGTAATAAGAAGGTGGATCTAAATACAATAAACCACAATTAGAGATAGCATTCTACTTTAAAGGGTGGCAAGCATGCTTCTAGGGAATAATTATCCATACTAAATAAATTAACACATTAAATATTTGTCACTACCACAGTTTACATAAATTTATGATTAAAAATCCTATGGTAGATTTTCCCATAAATTATGTGGCAGACATTTAAGAGCAAATCAGCTGACTCATTAAGGATTTGTATTCTTAGTCTGTTAGAATTGGATTGGTAAATTCTTTTGAAGATTGTTCTTGGTCTTTCTGTGTATGCATTTCTGTCTCTCCTTCAATAGGCAGATAGACTAGGCACCTTCTTCTCTTTCTTTTTTTCTTTTCTTTTTTGCATTTTTCCGAAATTAGAAGCGGGGAGGCAGAGACAGACTCCCGCATGCACCCAACCGGGATCCCCCTGGCATGCCCACAAGGGGCTAATGCTCTGCCCATCTGGGGCATTGCTCTGTTGTGGCTGGAGCCATTCTAGCACCTGAGGTGGAGGCCATGGAGCCGTCCTCAGCACCCTGGCCAATTTCGCTCCAATGGAGCCTCGGCTGCAGGAGAGGAAGAGAGAGAAAGAGAGGAAGGAGAGGGGGAGGGGTGGAGAAGCAGATAGTGGCTTCTTCTATGTGCCCTGGCCGGGAATTGAACCCAGGACTTCCACATACTGGGCCGATGCTCTACCTCTGAGCCAAACGGCCAGGGCCAGCACCTTCTTCTCTAGTTTAATTTTGTCTAAGTAGAATCACTGCCAGTCCCTGATACAGAGAAAGTCTTTGCTAAGAAAATTAAAAATTTTTGTTTTGGAATGTCTTCTACCTGGCTGATTTACTTGCCATTACGGGGCATGCCATATTTCCTGAGATACAATTTTTTCTCAATTTTGGTACATTCTAATAGGGAAGGATCACCATCACCAGTTTCATTAGACCCAAACTTCCTTTACAGATTATTAACTCATTTATAGTTTATATTATATTTTTCCAAAAAGGATTTGATCTGGTGAACAATAAAGAGACATAAAACAGGACAGTGTAAAGTGGGAGGGGAGAGTAATGGGGAGGGAGATTACGAATATTCATGATTTAAGGAAAGTAGAGAGGAGGTACACTAACATTTAGGTAGTTTATTTTCAATGAAGACTAAATTTAGTTCTGAGACTCCTAGAAGAAAAAGCAAAAATATTCCATAGATTTTCAGAATTTTAATTTCTATTCTTAATTTTGACCAATTATCTATCAAAGCTTATGAACATGGCACTGTATTAGATGCATATAAAATATAAAAGATGGTATCATTGTTAACCAGCTAATATATTTTAAATTCACTGTGAACACAAAGTATTACTTGAGTGTTCTTATTCCTTAAATTATCCTAATGCCATCCCTGAAGTTTGAACAATAATTTTCTGTAAGTAGACCTGAATATCATAATTCCTTTGACCTAAGGGCTTATAATATGATATTTAGATTCAGGATAAAAATCTTAGCTACCTTAGTATTAGAAGAAGATAAGCTTCATTCACATAAATAGATGATGAATATGACTGAACTTCCTACTGCTGCTATAGTACAGGACCCATTTCTCATGTTAATATCTGATATTAATACAGAGTGAAGTCTGCTCATATATTAATGCTATTGTGGATATGAAGGCCAGTTGGTCACAACAAGCCATTGCTGCAGTATGAGGATGTCATGCATGTAAAGCAGTAGTCAAAGAAGAAATGGCACAGAGGGAAGTGATACCAATGAAAGATGAAAAACTTAACAGAAAACAGTGGTGGCTTACTGGCCGTATGACCCCACGAAAGTTACTTAAACTTTTAGAATTTCAGTAATAAAGCAGATTAAAATCCTTTTTGGAAGGTTGTTGTGAAGATTAAAGAAAATTACGGGAGTAAGGAATAAAGAAATTACGTAGGTAAAAGGTTCAAAACAGTGCTGGGCACAGATATATCTTTATTTGAGAAAATGAACCACAGGGTGGGGATCCCAAAACTTTAAACATAATGGCACAGTCCTTCAGATTCAATAATAATCACTTACATCTGTGAAGCAATTTAAAGTTTACAAACCACTTCTGATATAACAAATTGATAATCTATTCTAAGTAAACACTTCTCTCTACCTTAATGCTAAATCTGCAAGTATTATTACAGAGTCTTATGAGTCAATAACAGTAGAAATTTGTTCTTAAGTGTCTAAAACAGGACATATAATTCTTCAGGGGCTTTACCTAAGTCACTTATGTTAGTGTCATTTCCTTCCTATTATTCTATGTTAAAAGAGATTTGTGAGACAAGTCAGCAATCATCAAAATTCTTTTTTTGATTCCCCAAAATGTTTCCCACGGTGTGACATCCAGAGCAATTATAACCATAGGATTAAGACCACTGGTGCCAGTGAGGATGAAACCCAATAGTCTAGTGAACACATGCTAGTGGAGAAGGTTTAGAGGAAAGCCTTCAAATGTTGACTCTACACTTTTGCTTTGACAGAAATAAGTGACATTCAGAACAAACCCTGGCTATCTGTCAAAGTTTTATTTGAATGGGAAAATATCTGATTATATAATAGTCTATTTTACTTTCCTTCATGTATTTCTTAACATGGAACAATTCACTGATAGGCAACTATTTATTAATTCATTGGCTGATACACATTTAATAAAAGTGATATTAATATTTAAAAAGGAAAATAAAAAGAATGCATTTATTTTGAACCTTCAGGTATATCAACTTACTTTCCATTTAGTTTAATAGGAGACATAATTTAAACCTTAACATAGTTTAATAAAACTGATTCTTTATAAACATTATAGAATATAATAATATAAATTTTGCCAGCTTTATCAGCAAGTTTAGCATCAGTTAACTTTAAATAAAATTGTTTCACTCAAATCTAGGAATGGCACTAAAACACAATTAGCTGGGTAAAGTACCTCAAGTTTCCATTTCAGTCTTTCTTTCCTCTTTAAACATAGTATCATTTAAATATTCCTTATGAATAGTATCCTTATATCATTACATTCCTATAGTATTTCCACTATTTGATCATTTTTGAGCCATTTAAATACAACTTCATATAGTCTGATCAAATAATTTTAAATTACTTTGGGTCAGAATAACTGACACTATGGTTTCTTGCTGGATCCTGGATGGCCATCATTTGTATAGCCCTTGATTTGTATTGTAGTCAGTGTCAGGTACTAATCTGGAGAGACACTGGCCATAAGGGTGTGAGCATGTTAGTGTGGGCTCTACAAAGCAGTCATTATAGGCAGAAACGATTCAGTCTCACAGCGTGCTCAGGGAGGACATTCTTTCAGCACCCTGAAGTCAACTGCCATCCTTTAGTACCTACATACATTATAGCACACACACACACACCATTGTCTATATATAAAATTAGTTCTTCCTTTAAACAAAAAAAGATTAATGGGATCAATACTTTAATCAAATAGAGCTTATTAAGTCAAAGTACAAACAAGACTTTTAACACAGAAATTTTAGTTTCTCAAAGATATTCCTCATAAAAATTCTAGTATTTCCACCACTAAATTGTAAAATACTTGTTAAGTTGTATTTATTGTCTCTAAAACTGTATTCCCTCTTTACAAGAGAAAAATGTGAGTACTGTATTCAGGTCCAGAAGGTCTATTTTTAAACCTGTTGGAATCTCTCTACAAATAGCTTTCTGCAAATAGCTGAATAGAGGACACATTAATTCCTTGATCTGTGAGCTGTAAAATTATTTGTAAGTTAGTTCACTGGGTGGTTTTATTAGTAATAAAAAATATTTTAAAAGAA
The DNA here is from genome assembly GCF_036850995.1 of Saccopteryx leptura. Taxonomy (NCBI): domain Eukaryota; kingdom Metazoa; phylum Chordata; class Mammalia; order Chiroptera; family Emballonuridae; genus Saccopteryx; species Saccopteryx leptura. The sequence goes on along the minus strand of NC_089512.1, from coordinate 39,741,498 downwards.
ACACCCAAGTTTCAAACCTGTGTCTGCTGAAATAACTTCAGCCGCTTCTTAAATTGTGATGGGAGAACAAAATCACAGCCCCTTGCCAGGAAAGCTAACTCTCCCCTTAAATCCGGGTCCCTTCGTAGAGATGTTTCCTTGATCATCATCTTTGAAAAGTGGATATTTACTTAGCAACCGTCCAGCACACTTCTGAAGACAAATTTAATACGTTGTCAATCTTGTCTGGTAGAAGGGTATTTTTTTCTTCTTATCGCCCAAAGAAATTAAGTTCAAGCATTGCGCTCTCCCAGCCTCCAGAGACCACAATCCATGCTTGTACTGACATGCAGCTGACTTCCAAATACAGCCTGTGGCTCCCAGTACCTGTTCATAATTTTCAAGTTAGAAACACAGCCTGCAGTGGGCCTGTTGCTCCTTGTAGGTAGCTTTATGAAAAATTGACCTGCACATGCTGAGAATACAGAGCCTTCTGGGAAAGGAAGCACCCACTACTCTGAGCACCGAAGTTAGAAACATTACAGTGGACCTAAAAATAGCGACTTCTCAGAGAATGCTAACTTCTTAACCCAGAGTATGTGAGGTGTCAATTCACATAACTTAGTTTGAGAATAGAAAGAACATTTAGAGAATTTTTGATTTTTCTATTTAATGTTTTATGAAAAAAGAACAAGCTATACTTCAAACTTGAAACTATTATTTTAAAAATCGTATTTTTAATTCTTATTTGAAGGGAAGCAAATTTCCAAAACCTTCTAGATAATTCCAGTCAACCTATAGAAAAAAAATAGATTTTCATCCTTAAATGGTATAAAACAAAGAGATTTGTTGATTTCAGATTTACAAATAAAATCCTTCTTGTTTGTTTGCAGAAGACTATTTTATTCATCAAACATACTTTTGGGAAATGATGCTAGATCTGGATACATTTGAAAACTTATTGTCAAAGTGTTGGTTAGGAAAGTGGGACAATTGATGGTATAAGAAAGCAGCTTTAAATATATACAAGTGAGTACAATTTCACTACCATAAAGGTACAAAAGCTGATCAAACAGCATTGACATAATACATCTTTAATTTGTGATTTTCTTTTCCTTTCAAGGTGCTTTACACAAATCATCTCAGATTTTAAATTTTTTCTATTATTTTACCATATGTTAAAGCTCTGCCTCATGTAGTTATTTACAAGGGACTCTTCAAGTATTCTCTCATGTTTAACATTTAGATTTCCATATTTATTTTCAATCAACTACATTATTCAGTCAATATTTATTTTCTACCTCTAGAAAATATAAGCCAAATAGCATTACCAAATAAAACCCAAAACCTAAAACATCTTACAACTCTCTTCTATTGAATTGAATCTTTCTCTAATTGAGTAGGAATTAAATTCTTGGGTTTTCCATTATTTCCTACAACTTAAGTTAGCTTTTCTTGATTTCCTTTCAAGACATCTGGCACTTTATAATGTGTACATTGGGTGTATATGTTCAAACCTGAAAGCTTCCAATATATACTATAGTTGAAAGATACAGTTGAAACCATTGGCTAATGCTTCAATGCCTCCCCCCCCCCCCCCCCAGTTTTCTCTCATGGGTTTACAGGTTCACTCTTTGAGCTAGGTAGCTTTCCCATATTTTCCTTATACTTTTGCCTAGAATACTGTTTTCTTCCTTTCAAATGAAAACAACAAAAAAAGTTTGTTATAAATAACACTAGGTATTTAGATTATAATTTAATACTTATTTTCTTTTTATTTATTTACTTACTTTTTTTTTTTTGCGCGCGAGAGAGGGAACAGACAGGGACAGACAGGAAGGGAGAGAGATGGGAAACATCAATTCTTCATTGTGGCACCTTAGTTTTTCACTGACGGCTTTCTCATATGTGCTTTGACCAGGCAACTCCAGCAGAGTCAGTGACTCTGGGCTCGAACCAGCGACCTTGGGCCTCAAGCTAGCAACTCAAGCCAAGGACCTTGGAATTATGTCAATGAGCCTGTGCTCAAGACAGCAACCCTGTGCTCAAGCCAAGGAGCCTGCTCTCAAGCCAGTGACCATGGGGATTTAAACAGGGATTGTTAGTGTCCCAGGTTGATGCTCTATCAACTACACCTCCATTGATCAGGTTGATGTAAGACTTTTTCAATTAGAACACACCCTCTTCTTCCTAACATCAACCTGTGACTTTAGGAGATGACTTTTCATTCCCTTCCTGAAAAAGCAGATTAGTGATTTCCCGGGCCAGGGGAAGGAGGAAGTGACTGATAATAAATACAGTGGTACCTTGAGATACGAATTTAATTCGTTCTATAACCGAGCTCGTAAGTCAGTCAACTCATTTATCAAACTGCCGATACTGGACCTGTGCACCAATGTGCCAACTAGCAGCAGCTTCCTAAATCATGACTCGTATCTCGGAATTTTGCTCGGATCTTTTTTCTTTTTTGTATTTTTCTGAAGCTGGAAACGGGGAGGCAGTCAGACAGAGTCCCGCATGCGCCCAACCGGGATCCACCCGGCACGCCCACCAGGGGGTGATGCTCCGCCCACCTGGGGGGTCGCTCTGTCACGACCAGAGCCACTCTAGCACCCGGGGCAGAGGCCAAGGAGCCATCCCCAGCGCCCCGGCCATCTTTTTGCTCCAATGGAGCTTCGGCTGCGGGAGGGGAAAAGAGAGACAGAGAGGAAGGAGAGGGGGAGGGGTGGAGAAGCAGATGGGAGCCTCTCCTGTGTGCCCTGGCCAGGAATCGAACCCAAGACTTCTGCACGCCAGGTCGACACTCTACCACTGAGCCAACCGGCCAGGGTTCGCTTGGATCTTGAACAAAAATACAGACTGAGTCGCAGCTCATATCTTAAAAAATTCACATGTTGCTCTGTTCATATCTCAAGGTGCCACTGTACAGGTTTTTGGGGGGTGATGAAAATGTTCTGGAATTATATAGTGCTGATGGTTGCATGGTCTTGTTGAAAATATTAAAACCAAATAAATTTTGCACTTTAAAAGGGTGAATTTTATATTATGTTAATTATATCTCAATTTAAAAAAGCCTTTCTCAAAAAAAAAAAAGCCTTTCTCACCTTAGCTCTAACTGGCAGAGTAGTTTAAAAAGGTAATAACTTGAAATCACAGACTGTTTAAAATATTGTAAACAATTTCTGAGAGGAAAATGATTACAAGTTAATTAATTACTCTTAATCCTTGTGGGTCAAGTAAGTTTGCAAATATGATGTATATGTTTGCTCGCTTATAGTTTGCATTGGGTGTGGGGGATAGGCTGTAAGCAGGCAAAGTCATTATAGCCTAAGGCTTAGTTTTAAGACTAAGCCTTTCCCACCCTTTTAATACTAAGATCTTCTCAACGCTAGACTTTTCCCCACACCCTTGACTGTTGCATGATGTGGAGTGGTGCACTCTTATGAGGAATCCCATTTATACTTCAGATAAGTGACTTTGCATCAGAGAATTCCTTATTTGTATATTGGCTTAAAGCAGAGGCCTCAAACTCGCGGCCCGCCGAACAATTTTGTGCGGCCCGCAGACTAATCCACGAAGTTCAAAATATTTTGGATAAAATTAAGTAAGCCTAGGGGCCTACTTGTATTTTTCATTTCTCTAGCATCCTAGCTAGATATTAGCTTAGTTAACAGCAGTTGTGATGCGAACTACAGTTTCTGGTTGTTTTGTGACACTGAGTAAACTGCATGTACGATTGTGCTTGTTGTACTGATTTTTTTTTGTTTTCAACTGCAGTGAGAAAAGTGTTGCGTAACAGTTGCCTTTTGTAGACCTAGTGTGGCCCACAGAACGGCTGTGATCTTGCTCTGTGGCCCACATGCTGAGTTGAGTTTGAGACCCCTGGCTTAAAGGTTTTGATTTCTACACTATAAAATGGGGCAGCAGACTGGGGGGCTCTCTTTCTTTCTCTCTCTCTCTCTTGGTTCCTGAAAGTAGCATTGCAGGAGAAAGCAGCCAAGATGGTGGAGTGCTGAAGGAGAAGCCAGTTTGTGCAGAGAGAAGGAGATGGGGAACAGAGGTGAATAAGGCTGGTGAGATAGAAACCTTTGATTCTAGGAAACTTGGATGAGTCAGTGGCTTTGGGAGCCCTGAATGGAAAGGGAAGTGCTTTCCCACTGTGTGTATTTCTCGCCTGCTGGGTGCAAGCTAGGATTAAAGATAATGGCCCACCAGTTCTTGGCTCTGTTGTTTCATTACCGTCTGTCCAAATTATATGTGAACCTGCATGGGCCAGGCGGCTGTGATGGTGGCTGTGGCTACTGGCTCTACAATCCTAAACTTTAATATCATTCTCTTTTATGCTACAACCTGGTATTTTTTCAATGTTTAATTAATATCTTGTTTTCTGTTATTAATGTTATTTTACTCTTAAATAATGACACCCTGGAGGAGGGGGAGATGGCCATGTGGTGGTGCTTATACTTTCTTTGCTCCTGGCCTAATCCCTGAGGCTTAACTTCAACGACTTCAGCAAAATAGGAAAACTAATGAGCACTTTTGAGCTTTGCTTAAATTGCCTCCAAATGATAAGAACATATTTCATGACTAATAACAGAAAGAACCCATAAATCTAGTATTTTTTCCTCTCAGTGTTCCTAAAACTTGGGGGTAGATGTTCTTCTAGGAGCAGCAGGCTCCTATAAAAATTGTAGGCTCTGAATTAACTCATGGAGATAATTCATAGTCTACAATTATAGGTATAATTCTTGGGAGCTCTAGAATTTCTAGTTCTTACAGTTCACTTTTCTTCTTCCCTCTCTCCGTCAGGATTTATTTCAATGAATGATTCTCATTATAGACCGCAAGAATGCATTTTGGGTCTATACATATGTTAGACAACTAAAGTTAGAACAGGGGTCAGGAACCTTTTTGGCTGAGAAAGCCATGAATGACACATATTTTAAAATGCAATTCCATGAGAGCCATACAATATGTTTAACACCAAATAAAAGTAAATGTGTACATTTTATGTAAGACCAACACTTTAAAAGTACAATAAGTCTCTAAATTCTTTTTAATAACGTTGTTATGCTGTTGCTAACCAATGATGAATAAAGTACTTCTTACCATTAATGCGACTTCTGGTGCTGCATGGTTTTGCTGATGGCTTTGTAGTCTGGTTGATACGTGGTGAGGTTAAGCTTCATGCAGGCGTTGAGACTTCCATCCGTTAAACGTGATCGTAGGTTGGTCTTAATGTTCTTTAAAGAGTGTACTTTATTTATTTATTTGTTTTTTTACAGAGACAGAGAGAGAGTCAGAGAGAGGGATAGACAGGGACAGACAGACAGGAACGGAGAGATGAGAAGCATCAATCATTAGTTTTTCGTTGAGCGTTGCAAAACCTTAGTTGTTCATTGATTGCTTTCTCATATATGCCTTGACCATGGGCCTTCAGCAGACCGAGTAACCCCTTGCTGGAGCCAGTGACCTGGGGTTCAAGCTGGTGAGCTGTGCTCAAACCAGATGAGCCCGCGCTCAAGCTGGCGACCTCGGGGTCTCGAACCTGGGTCTTCTGCATCCCTGTCCGACGCTCTATCCACTGCGCCACCACCTGGTCAGGCGGTCTTAACGTTCTTTAGATGTGAGAAAGACTGCTCACATGCATACATAGAGCCAAACATCGTCAGTACAGCAATACTCACACGCTGCAGGGTGTGGTATGTGACGGGAAGTGCGTTCCAAGTTTTGACAGTCAGCTGGTCCGCGGGTTGAAGTTTTTTCATTTCTCCCCACTTGTGTTTGCTCACCAACTCTGCTTGCTGCCGTGCAAGTCTTTCCAAATATTCATTCCGTGACTTGAACTTATTCACCCACATGTTTGAGGCCTTCAGGTCAGCAGCTTGTAGCTCAAAATCTCTGACGGAGACACCGGGGATATAACTCAGGTCGGTGCTGTCCACTGCACACTCATGTGGATGGGTGATAAACTTAAAAAGACGAGTGTGCTCACAAAATTCTCCAAAGCGTGCTTTGAATGACTGCAGGAGATTAGATGTGAAGCCTGCTAGCTGCTGGAGATCAAGATGTTGAGCAGGGTCACTTGTTGTGCATGCATCTTTAAACTCTCCCAGTTTTTCAAAGTGTAGTAAATAACCTGTTTCAATGTTGGCGATGAAGAGTTCCAGCTTGTTTTCAAATGCAAACACTGCTTGCTGAAGGGATAAGACTGTATTTCCAACGCCTTGCATTTTCACATTGAGCTGGTTCAGATGTTCAGTCATATCCACGAGATAGTAGAACTTTAGGAGCCATTCAGTGTTAGCTAACTCAGGATGCTCGACATTTTTTATTTCAAGAAAAGTCCGGATTTCACTCAGACAAGCCGCGAAACGGCTGAGCACCTTCCCTCTTGACAACCAACGCACAATGCTGTGCAGAAGCAGACCAGGATAATTATTCCGAACTTCATCCAGCAGTGTTTTTAAACTGGAGATCATTTAAAGCTCGGGCAACAATAAAGTTGACCATTCGAATGACCAGCAACATCACCTCACCAAGCTGCTCGCCACACATCTGAGCACAAAGCACCTCCTGATGTAGGATGCAGTGAAAACTTAGGATGGGTCTCTTCATGTTCACGAAGAAGCGCTACAAATCCTCTGTTTTTCTCCACCATGCACAGAGCACCATTAGTACACACCGAAATAAGTTTATGCATCAGTAGATTTTTTTTCTTTAGCGAACTCAGTGAAAGACTTGAATAAACCCTCCCCTCTTGTTGTCTCTTTCATAGGCAAAACAGCAAGACTTTCCTCACGTAGTGTGTCACTGACAGCATACCTTGCAATCACGCTGAACTGGGATAAACAGCTTACGTCTGTTAACTCATCCAAAGTGAGAGAAAAGAATGGTGCTGCATTTATGTCCTTCACCTGTGTTGCCTCAATTTGATTTGCCATCATGATGATACAATTGTGAACAGTTCTTGCCGACAGAGGCATGTCTTTTATTTGTTTGATTAACTTGTCTTTATCTGAAAAGTCATCACAAAGTTCATTGGCAACATCAAGCATGGATGTTTTGGCATACTCCCCATCTGTGAATGGCTTTTCATTTCTCACAATTGCTAAAGCACCAGCAAAGCTAGCCGAATTCCAGTCACCTTGTTGGGTCCAAACACGGAGTTGCTGCTGACTAGCTTGCACCCTGCACAGTAGCTCTTGACATGCTTTCTTCCTGCTGTCCCCTGCTGGATATTTTGATGCAAATGTAGTATGGCATGTGTTGAAGTGCCGCTTTATATTTGACTGTTTCATCGATGCAATTTTATCATTGCATATTAGACACACTGCAGAACCTGCTCTCTCCACAAAGGTGAATTCCTCTCTCCATTCCTGCTGAAAAGTACGATACTCCTCATCTTTTTTTTCTTTTAGCCATCTTCTTCATCAAAAGGGTTTCTGCAATTAGCTAGCTGACTACTTGATTAAAAGGAGGGAAGTTTACTTCCTGACTTCACAATGACCTGTGTACGTTATGCATTATCCAATAAAAATTTGTGTTGTCCCAGAGGACAGCTGTGATTGGCTCCAGCCACCAGCTACCATGAACATGAGCGGTAGGAAATGAATGGATTGTAATACATGAGAATGTTTTATATTTTTAACATTATTTTTTTATTAAAGATTTGTCTGCGAGCCAGATGCAGCCATCAAAAGAGCCACATCTGGCTCACGAGCCATAGGTTCCCGACCCCTGAGTTAGAAGGAGCAGAGATTTCCGATCCATTGACACTGGCACGGTAGATGATGGCAGTACTAGAGACACCTTGCCCCCGTGTCTTTCTTGGTTGTGTGCGCATGTGATTTCTCAGTAATTAGGGGTGAGGGCTGAGGTCATAGATGTGAAATTCAGAAAGAGAAGGCTGAAACTTATGGTCAAGTATTCTGGTGATGAACATTATGTTGCAAATAAAACAGCTGATGAAGCTGTGCCTCTTGGATGCCAAAGTGCCTATGGATGTCATTTTAAAGATGGGAGAATTGTAATATATTTATCTGCTAATGTAATGGTCTAGTAAAGTGAAAAAATGGATGACTGCCGGAAAGAAAGGGTCAAGCATTGGAGGAGTATCCCTGAATTGATGAGATCCAGAGTGCAATTGCAGGGGATAACCTTAGACTGGTGACCAGACTATTCACACATAGCGATAGAAGGAAAGGAAGTTTAGATACTAATATGGCAAAAGATCTCCCTCTGATTCCTTCAGTTTTCTTAGTAAAATAGGAATCGAGGTCATTAGCTGAGGGCAAGGATGGAAAAGATGTTAGAGGACTGAGAAGAAAGTATGAAGAGTCACGTGCAGAGTGGGAGAGTGAGGGACTATGGAAATGTACTAGAAACTTCCAGACAAACTAAAGGTTGGTGATCGTGAATTTAACACAAGACTACTCAGTATGGTTGTGCAATCTTCTTTAGCCAAGATCAACTGCACAAGTAAAAGCTCAGAGTAGGCAGAATGAAAAAGGACAATGAAATGTAGAAGTATTCTTTAAAGAGAAAGGATAAGTTTTCAGGATTTAGACAAACAGCTAGTATGTGGAGGTACTACAATAGGGCCAGGGGTACAGTGGTGAATAAAGGACACTGTCTTCTCAAAATGCCTACAATCTATAGTCAAGAGATTTCCATCCTGCAATAAGGTAAAGTGATATATACTTTTTTCTCTCAATGATATTTTGTATTGTTTTCAATTGTAGAGCTCAGTGGTTAAGACACTCATATATTTTACATACTGTTTCCTCGATATTTCCAGTACCCCAACTAGCACCATACACAGTTATCACAATGTCATTGACTATATTTTCCATGCTGTACTTACTTCTCTATGACTATTTTTTTTTTTTGTTGTATTTTTCTGAAGCTGGAAATGGGGAGAAACAGTCAGACAGACTCCCGCATGTGCCCGACCGGGATCCACCCGGCACGCCCACCAGGGGGCGATGCTCTGCCCCTCCAGGGCGTCGCTCTGTTGCGACCAGAGCCACTCTAGCGCCTGGGGCAGAGGCCAAAGAGCCATCCCCAGCGACCGGGCCATCTTTGCTCCAATGGAGCCTCGGCTGCGGGAGGGGAAGAGAGAGACAGAGAGGAAGGAGAGGGGGAGGGGTGGAGAAGCAGATTGGTGCTTCTCCTGTGTGCCCTGGCCAGGAATCGAACCCGGGACTTCCGCATGCCAGGCCGATGCTCTACCACTGAGCCAACCGGCCAGGGCCCTATGACTATTTTTTAACTATCAATTTGTGATTCTTCGTCCCTTCACCTCTTTTAGACAGTCTCCCAACCCCAATCTTCTCTGGCAACCACCTGTCCATTCTCTGTGTCTATGAGTCTGTTTCAATTTTGTTTGCTCATTTATTTTGTTATTTAGATTCCACATATAAGTAAAATTATATGGCATTTGTCTTTCTCTGACTGATTTATTTCACTTAGCATAGTAGCCTCTGTGTCCATCCATGCTGTTACAAGCAGTAAAATTAATTCTTTTTTTGTGGCCAAGTGATATTCCATTGTATATATGTACCACAGCTTCTTTATCCACTTGTGTATTGATGGGCATTTGGGTTTCTTCCATAGCTTGGCTACTGTAAATAACATTGTAATGAACATAGGGGTGCACATGTTCTTTTGAATTAGTGATTTGTATTTCTCTGGATAAATTCCCAGAAGTAGAATCACTAGGTTATAAGGCAGTTCCATTTTTAATTTCTTGAGGCAACTCCATACTGCTTTCCATAGGGGCTGCACCAATATACATTCCCACCAACATTACAAGAGGTTCCCTTTTCCCCACTAAATGATCTATACTCTTAGTGGGGTTCTCCCTTTCTCTAGGAAAGGTGATGGCACATCCTTACAACACCACATATTTTTAGGTTATAAGAGCTACAGGAATTACTCTACCTAGGTTTACTAAAAGTCAAATAAATTCATGTTATTTCTGTTACAGAATTCGTTAGCAAGAAAGATAACTCAAGATGATGTTAGCTATTTAATGTCTCATGAAATGGATTCTTTTTGACCTCAAAGTAACTTTGAGTTCCCTGGAAAATCTCAACTGATTTGCCTCATACCTGGTAAAAGGGAGATGTTAAACTAATTAGGTTTGTTCAGTATGCTAAATTACCTGAGAAGCACTCTCAAGTGATGACAGTCCTTTGTGTGGATGCATGTTATTAATATAATTGTTCTAGAAATGATATGAAATTACCCCAAATTGGTATGTCCCAGTAAAATATTATTAATGGTAATTCTAACTATCTTAAAATGTGGTATGCCACAGAAATGACCAAATTTCCTTGACAATTCCATTATAATAAACTTTCATCAGTTCTTTAACTGTGGGCATTTTAAAGTCTTTTGTTATTTATGGCCAACCATTATTTTACTCAAATGCTTTCACAAATGAGAAATTCATGGAAAAGACCCCACAAGATACTCTTAACCGTTGACACTGACAGTCAAGGCGTGGGTGCATATTTCACAACTGAAGAGGGCTCCACTTGATGTCTGGTTCTGTGAAATTCCAGAGATACTTCAAAATCAAATTGTCTAGGAAGGGAAGTAGCCGACATGAAGGAAGATTGCTTCTTCCCAAGGTGTCAGATCAGAAATGTTTCTTTCCATTCCTCCTTCCCTCTCTGACCATCCTTTCTCTAATTTTCTTGCCCTGGCCTGAAAAGATAATGCCATTGTAGCCTGACCAGGAGGTGGTGTAGTGGATAGAACGTCATCCTGGGATGCAGAGGACCCAGGTTAGAAACCTCAAGGTCGCCAGCTTGGCTGTGGGCTCACCAGTTTGAGCGCGGGGTCACTGGCTTGAGCGTAGGATCATAGACATGACCCCATGGTCGCTATCTTGAGCAACAGGTCACTGGCTTGGCTGGAGTCCACCCACCCCCATCAAGGCACATTTGAGAAAGCAATCAGTGAACAACTAAGGTGCCATAACAAAGAACTGATACTTTTCATCTTTCTCCCTTCCTGTCTGCCTTCCCTTTTTGTCTCTATGTCTCTCTCACTTAAAAAAATAAAAAGCCATTGTTCATATATCTCAGGTCTTTGCAAAGGAGGGTAATCTAACCTCCATCTGACTGTTGAATGCTAAGATACTGGTATTTTTGCAGTTCTTTTCTGCCCATTTCAAGTCTCTTCCTGATTTCCAAAGCCACAGGTTTTTTTGAAACTAGCTTGCTGGATAAACACTTCTGGAGAAGTAGAGATACAGTGACAACAGATACAGTGACACAATATACATAAACAGGCCAACCTGACTTAAAGAAGTATATCTCTCTTTAAGATCATTTCTTGACTTATTTGATTCTTGCTGGTTTAATTCAGGGGACCCTGGATAAGGAGTGCTCTCCAAACCATGACCATGGTTTTGTTGCTAATAATTATTACTGTCTCCCTAATATACTGTATTAAATTTTAAATGCATGTGGGCAGCTACTGACCTGCCAACAAATGTCTCTCTCTGACTGGATAAGAGAGAACAGAAGATGGTAATCAGTTTCAAGAATAGGAGCCTGGCACGATCTCTTGTGAATACTCAGCTGAGACCTGGAGAGGCAATGGTAAATGAGAGGCATGCTAAGACTGGTATTTTTGATCAAACCTCCTCAATGGTTAAGAGCAGTGATTTTCAATTTTCAACCAGTGTGCTGTAAGAGGTTCATTGGTGTGCCCCAAGAATGATTTTCTTGTTTTTGAGATGAAGGAGGGGATAAAGGGGGAGAATGGGACAAGGAGAGGGAGGCAGGGAGAGAAGGAGATGAAGGAAGAGAAAGAAGCATCAACTAGTTGCTCCACTAACTGTTGCACCCATTGATTGCTTCTCTTATGTGCCCTGACTGGTGACCTCTGGGTTGAGCAAGCCACCTCAGAATCCAGCCAGTGACTTTGATGCTCTGGGGTGACACTCTATCCACTGCACCACCATCCAGGGTAAGATTTAAATGTGCAACATCTATTTAGTCAGGAGCGCTGACCATTTTTGCCTTAGACTGTCAAAAAATTGACAACAGCTAACACAATAGTTTTACTGTTTTTGTTTTTCTCAGATCGGCAAAAAATACTTTTGGGTGTGCTGCAGAATTTTAGTAATTAGTTTCTGTGTGCCATTAGATGAAAAAGGTTGAAAGTTGCTGGTCAAGAGGATGAGCAGAAGTGGGGACTGCTGAAATACATTTCTAGGCCCAAGATGGAGCCACTCCTGCCCAGGGTTTTACATCAGCAATCCAAAACTTAGATAACCTTTGTGTCCTTGTAAATGCTCTGTTTGACCGGAAACACAGTATATTTAGTCAGCTATTCCCCAAAGGCCAAGCCAATTTTGGGTCTTCTCATCCCAAACAAGGTGATAATGTGGCCCCAGTCAATCAGATATTTTCTATTTGTCTCTTCCTTTTCGTTTATTCTTTCTCCTATAAAAGCTCCTTGCCTTCCACCCCAGGTTGCAGTTCTCCAAAAGGACTGTCCATTCATGAAATCTTAAATAAAGTTTATATTATCTAAATTGTCTTCTTTATTCATTTTTAACCAGAATAAATGACCTTTATTATATTATTGAAATTGGTCCAGCTAAAATTCATACTTGGCAATACTTTGATCACAGTTTTACTTTTTAATATATATATATATTTTCAAAAACAGAGAGAGAGAGAAGGAGAAAGATAGACAGAAAGGGAGAGAGTTGTGGCACCTTAGTTGTTCATTATTCATTAATTGCTTTCTCATATGTGCCTTGACTGGGGTGCTCCAGCAAAGCCAGTGACCCCTTAAGCCAGCAACCTTTTGGCTCAAGCCAGCGACATAGGTCATGTCTATGATCCCATGCTCAAGTCAGTGACCCTGTACTCAAGCTGGTGAGCCCATGCTGAAGCTGGTGACCTTGGGGTTTTGAACCTAGGACCTCTGTGTCCTAAGCCAACACTCTATGTACTGCACCACCACCTGGTCAGGCTTACTGTTTAATCTTGAAATTAATAAAGCTATTTTTTTTTTTTGTGGCAGAGACAGAGAGTCAGAGAGAGGTACAGATAGGGACAGACAGACAGGAAGGGAGAGAAATAAGAAACATCAATTCTTCTTTGCGGCTCCTTAGTTGTTCATTGATTGATTTCTCATATGTGCCTTGACCAGGGGGCTACAGCAGACTGAGTGACCTCTTGCTCGAGCCAGCGACCTTAGGCTCAAGCTGGTGAGCTTTGCTCAAACCAGATGAGCCTGCGCTCAAGCTGGCGACCTTGGGGTCTCGAACCTGGGTCCTCCACATCCTAGTCCGACGCTCTATCCACTGCGCCACCGCCTGGTCAGGTTAACGCTATCTCTTAAAAACATTAATATTTTAATTTGTACTTTTTATTAATTGAGACAGGTTTTCCTTTAGTTAAAATTTGTAAGGTTTCACTAAACTGAAATATTATAGTATAGCTTTTTAAAAAAACTTTCTAAACTAGAATTCAACTGCAAAAAAAAAAAAAAAAGAAAAAAATCCCACAAAAATGTGGAAACTAAACAACATACTTTTAAAAAATGAATGACACAAGGCCCTGGCTGGTTGGCTCAGCGGTAGAGCGTCGGCCTGGCGTGCGGGGGACCTGGGTTCGATTCCCGGCCAGGGCACATAGGAGAAGCGCCCATTTGCTTCTCCACCCCCACCCCCCTCCTTCCTCTCTGTCTCTCTCTTCCCCTCCCGCAGCCAAGGCTCCATTGGAGCAAAGATGGCCCGGGCGCTGGGGATGGCTCCTTGGCCGCTGCCCCAGGCACTAGAGTGGCTCTGGTCGCCGCAGAGCGACGCCCCAGAGGGGCAGAGCATTGCCCCCTGGTGGGCAGAGCATCGCCCCTGGTGGGCGTGCCGGGTGGATCCCGGTTGGGCGCATGCGGGAGTCTGTCTGACTGTCTCTCCCCGTTTCCAGCTTCAGAAAAAATACAAAAAAAAAAAAAAAAAAAAAAAAAAAGAATGAGACAAAGAAGAAATCAGTGCAGAGATCAAAAGATATATACAGGAGATGACGTCAGAGTAATGGCGGGGTAGGAAGCGATACCGATAAATCTCCCCCAAAACTCAACAAGATCTTCAACCAGAAACAGAAAAACCTATACTTGGAGCTTCCAGATGCTTCGCAATACACTCAAAGGTATGATTGAGTGAAAAATTGGCTAAATATATAACCAAACCCCAAAGGAAATAGGGAGTAAGAAATGCTCCGCCTTCCTCACTAACCTAAACAGGGCGGCTTTCTCTGGTAACTGTGAATATAGAAACTGAGGCGGGCAAAGGGGGTGAATACAAACGGCCGAACCAGGCCGTGGCACGGAGATCCAAGCCGAGGAAGATCTGATCCTGTGGCAACCCGGGCAATACAAGCTAACACTCGCGCCAAACCCAAACAAAGAAAGACAAGCGGCGCGGCCATTTTACCCGGTCTCCTGGTTGGTGCGCAGTTAGTGGGCGAGAGATTTCTTCCTAGGCCCCGGGAGTCAGTGCCCGTGTTGCCCCACGGAGAGGCAGGGTCAGAGGCCTTTCTGTGGGCCGAGGGCAGAGTCTCTGGGCAGCCCCAGCGCCCTGGGAAAGCCACGCATGGGAGGGAGTGAGAACTAATTCCAATGGTGGAGATTTTCCTTGCCGAGGGTGTTTCACTCAGAGGGAAAGCGGCCGGCCTCATATCCTGGTTTGCGTGCGCAGATAAGGAGTGAGCGATTCCTCCCAGTGCCTCGGCAGTGCGCAACCGTGTCATCGCACAGAGGAGCAGAGTCAGGGGCCTTTGTGTGGGCCAAAGCGGAATCTCGGGCCGCCCCAGCGCCTTGCAAAAGCCGCGCACGGGGACGGAGCGAGACTCAATTCCAACGCTGCAACTTTTCCCTGCGGTCGGGGGTTTCACTCAGAGCGTGAGACTGCTGGCCGGATATCCTGGTATGCGCGCGCAGCCAGTGAGTGAGAGTTTTCTCCAAGCGCCCCGGAAGTGGGCACCCGCTTGTGTTACCGGACAGAGTGGCAGAGCCAGAGGTCTGTGAGTGGGTGGAAAGCCCGCCTGATTATGCTAGCAGCTCTGACTGACTGAGCCTTACCCAGAGCCCTGTGCTGAGTGGAAATAGAGTGGGGTGTTGCCAGCTCTTTGAGCCTCTTACTATCCAGGCAGAGGCAGCAGCAACCCCATAGCTGGATTATCAGGCTACTAATTGAGGAAGGAAAGACTAGGAGAAAGGCTCCAGGAACACGGACTCTCTCACTGTCGGAGCCTATAAATGCTAATAGCCTCGACTGCCAACGAGACTAAAGCACAATACATGACATTGCCATAGAGACTTATCAACTGCAAACCTCCACCTGAGCGTGGCAAAGGGGCAAAACCCGGGGTACAGAGTCACCGACCAGGAAGAGGGAGAGAAAAGAAAAAGCAAGAAGATAACCTCTCAAAATCAAGAATAATCTGTAGACTTTATAACCTATCCCATTTTATTATATTTGTTCGTTTGTTTCTCTTATCTTCATTCTTGATACTTTTTTTTTTCCTCCTCCAATTTGGCTGATTAACTCTCTACCGGTCTTACTCTCTCCTCTCCTTGAACTACACTACCCATAAGTGTTACATCTCCCATTATCTTTTCTCTTCTCTTCCTTTCACTCTATGAGGGTTGCACTCCAAAACCCTTAACTCTCTCTCTCTCTCCTTTCTTTTTTCTTCTTTTAATGGTTCCCTCTTTTTTTTTTCTCTCTCTCTCTCTCTTTCTTTTCTCCCTCTATATTAGTTTCTTCCTTTTTCCTTTACATCTCCTCTCATTCAAACCTCAATAACAAACAAATTATCTTATCTGGGACTCAAACTTATGTTTGTGGCATTTTGGGGGGTTTTTACTTCACCTTTTTAACTCACTAGCAGTGCTCCCATCCCTGGCTCTCCATATTATCTAGTTCTTGTTCCACTAAATACAATAGTAATTTTTTAATTTGTCCCCCCATTTTTCCGTTTTCCTCTTAATCCTCTCATCATAACTCTTAGACAACCAACACCTAAAAGCAAATCATTTTATTCTTGACCCAAATTTTTTCCTTATTTGCTTTTTGTGGGTCCATACGCTCTATTTTTTCTTTTTTCTTTCTTTTTTTTTTTTTTTTTTTTGCCCCTTTATTACTTTTCCCCAATTCAGGCCCTCCATCACAGGCATTGTTTGTTATAATTCACAGTCCACCACAAGATTTTATCAAGAAAGAGGGGAGAGGAGAGGAGAGGAAAAAAGGAGGGGGGGAATAATTTCCTTTTTTTTTTTTTAATTTTTATTTTATTTTATTTTTCTTTATTTCATTATTAATTTTTTTTTTTAAAAAAACAACTCTTCTCGATTTTTTTTTATTATTTTTTTAAACTTTTTATTCTTTATTAAATCTCATTAATACTATCAACAAAACCACCCTCAGATGCCATTAAGGAAGAGAAAATCGAATATCATGGATACAAAAGAAAGAGAGGTAACACAGCTAGATGAGGAAAAATCTATGGAGAAAAAATTTAATATATTGGAAACCTTGGAGCTAAATGACAGAGAATTCAAGATAGAAATCCTAAAAATCCTCCGAGATATACAAGAAAACACAGAAAGGCAATTTAGGGAGCTCAGAAAACAACTCAATGAACACAAAGAATATATGTCCAAGGAAATTGAAACTATAAAAACAAATCAAACAGAGATGAAAAACTCAATTCACGAGCTAAAAAACGAAGTAACAAGCTTAGCTAATAGAACAGGTCAGATAGAAGAGAGGATTAGTGAAATAGAAGACAAGCAACTTGAGGCACAACAGAGAGAAGAAGAAAGAGACTCAAAAATTAAAAAAAATGAGATAGCCCTACAAGAATTATCTGACTCCATCAAAAAGAATAACATAAGAATAATAGGTATATCAGAGGGAGAAGAGAGAGAAAATGGAATGGAGAACATACTCAAACAAATAATAGATGAGAACTTCCCAAGCCTGTGGAAAGAACTAAAGCCTCAAGTTCAAGAAGCAAACAGAACTCCAAGTTTTCATAACCCCAACAAACCTACTCCAAGGCATATCATAATGAAATTGACACAAACCAACAGCAAAGAAAAAATTCTCAAGGCAGCCAGGGAAAAGAAGAATACAACATATAAAGGAAGGCCCATTAGATTATCATCAGATTTCTCAGCAGAAACTCTACAAGCTAGAAGAGAGTGGACCCCAATATTTAAAGTCCTGAAAGAGAGGAACTTTCAGCCACGAATACTATACCCATCAAAGCTATCCTTCAAATATGAAGGAGAAATAAAAATATTCACAGATACAGAAAAGATGAGGGAATTTATCATCAGAAAACCCCCACTCCAGGAATTACTAAAGGGGGTTCTCCAATCAGATACAAAGAACAAAAAAAAAAACAGAGCCACAAGTAAAAGCTCCAAGAAGAACACAATAAAACCAAATTTAAACTGTGACAACAACAAAAAGAAAGAGGGGGAGAAGATGGAGATTAACAGTAGCAAAGGATGATGGAGTGCAAAAGTACTCACAAAATAGTTCGCTACAATGAACAGGGTAGGGACCCTTTTCATTATTCAAAGGTAACCACCATTGAAAAAACCACCACAGAAGCACATGAGATAAAAAAGATAGCAACAGTGGAAAGATGTATGGAATACAACCAAATAAAAACAAAAGATAGAAAAACAAAAGAGAAGGATCAAACAAGACACAAAACTAACAGAAAGCAAGATATAAAATGGCAATAGGGAACTCACAAGTATCAATAATTACACTAAATGTAAACGGATTAAACTCACCAATAAAAAGGCACAGAGTAGCAGAATGGATTAAAAAAGAAAATCCAACTGTATGCTGCCTACAGGAAACTCATCTAAGTAACAAGGATAAAAACAAATTCAAAGTGAAAGGCTGGAAAACAATACTCCAAGCAAATAACATCCAAAAAAAAGCAGGTGTAGCAATAGTCATATCGGATAATGCTGACTACAAGACAGGAAAAGTACTCAGAGACAAAAATGGCCATTTCATAATGGCTAAGGGGACACTGAATCAAGAAGACATAACAATTCTTAATATATATGCACCAAACCAAGGAGCACCAAAATATATAAGACAGCTACTTATTGATCTTAAAACAAAAACTGACAAAAATACAATCATACTTGGAGACCTCAATACACCGCTGACGGCTCTAGATCGGTCATCCAAACAGAGAATCAACAAAGATATAGTGGCCTTAAACAAAACACTAGAGCACCTGGATATGATAGACATCTACAGGACATTTCATCCCAAAGTGACTGAGTATACATTTTTCTCCAGTGTACATGGATCATTCTCAAGAATTGACCATATGTTGGGCCACAAAAACAACATCAGCAAATTCAGAAAAATCGAAGTTGTACCAAGCATATTTTCTGATCATAAAGCCTTGAAACTAGAATTCAACTGCAAAAAAGAGGAAAAAAGTCCCACAAAAATGTGGAAACTAAACAACATACTTTTAAAAAATGAATGGGTCAAAGAAGAAATAAGTGCAGAGATCAAAAGATATATACAGACTAATGAAAATGACAATACGACATATCAGAATCTATGGGATGCAGCAAAAGCAGTGATAAGAGGGAAGTTCATATCACTTCAGGCATATATGAACAAACAAGAGAGAGCCCAAGTGAACCACTTAACTTCACACCTTAAGGAACTAGAAAAAGAAGAACAAAGACAACCCAAAACCAGCCGAAGAAAGGAGATAATAAAAATCAGAGCAGAAATAAATGAATTAGAGAACAGAAAAACTATAGAAAAAATTAATAGAACAAGGAGCTGGTTCTTTGAAAAGATCAACAAAATTGACAAACCCTTGGCAAGACTTACCAAGGAAAAAAGAGAAAGAACTCATATAAACAAAATCCAAAATGAAAGAGGAGAAATCACCACGGACACCATAGATATACAAAGAATTATTGTAGAATACTATGAAAAACTTTATGCTACTAAATTCAACAACCTAGAAGAAATGGATAAATTCCTAGAAAAATACAACCTTCCTAGACTGAGTCAAGAAGAAGCAGAAAGCCTAAACAGACCTATCAGTAGAGAAGAAATAGAAAAAACCATTAAAAACCTCCCCAAAAATAAAAGTCCAGGCCCTGACGGCTATACCAGCGAATTTTATCAAACATTCAAAGAAGACTTGGTTCCTATCCTACTCAAAGTCTTCCAAAAAATTGAAGAAGAAGCAATACTTCCAAACACATTTTACGAAGCCAACATAACCCTCATACCAAAACCAGGCAAGGATGGCACAAAAAAAGAAAACTACAGACCAATATCTCTAATGAATACAGATGCTAAAATACTAAACAAAATACTAGCAAATCGAATACAACAACATATTAAAAAAATAATACATCATGATCAAGTGGGATTCATCCCAGAATCTCAAGGATGGTTCAACATACGTAAAACGGTTAATGTAATACACCATATCAACAAAACAAAGAACAAAAACCACATGATCTTATCAATAGACGCAGAAAAGGCTTTCGATAAAATACAACACAATTTTATGTTTAAGACTCTCAACAAAATGGGTATAGAAGGAAAATATCTCAACATGATAAAGGCCATATATGATAAACCATCAGCTAACATCATATTAAATGGCACTAAACTGAAGGCTTTCCCCCTTAAATCAGGAACAAGACAGGGTTGTCCACTCTCTCCACTCTTATTTAATGTGGTACTAGAGGTTCTAGCCAGAGCAATCAGACAAGACAAAGAAATAAAAGGCATCCATATCGGAAAACAAGAAGTAAAGGTATCACTTTTTGCAGATGATATGATACTATACATCGAAAACCCCAAAGAATCCACAAAAAGACTACTAGAAACAATAAGCCAATACAGTAAGGTCGCAGGATACAAAATTAACATACAGAAGTCAATAGCCTTTCTATATGCCAACAATGAAACAACTGAGAAGGAACTCAAAAGAATAATCCCCTTCACGATTGCAACAAAAAAAATAAAATACTTAGGAATAAACATAACAAAGAATGTAAAGGACTTATATAATGAAAACTATAAACCATTGTTAAGGGAAATCGAAAAAGATATAATGAGATGGAAGAATATACCTTGTTCTTGGCTAGGAAGAATAAATATAATCAAGATGGCTATATTACCCAAAACAATATACAAATTTAATGCAATTCCCATCAAACTTGCAATGACATTTTTTAAAGAAATAGAGCAAAAAATCATCAGATTTATATGGAAATATAAAAAACCCCGAATAGCCAAAGCAATCCTAATGAAAAAGAATGAAGCTGGGGGCATTTCAATACCTGACTTCAAACTCTATTATAGGGCCACGACAATCAAAACAGCATGGTATTGGCAGAAAAATAGACACTCAGACCAATGGAACAGAATAGAAAGTCCAGAAATAAAACCACATATATATAGTCAAATAATTTTTGATAAAGGGGCTAACAACACACAATGGAGAAAAGAAAGCCTCTTCAATAAATGGTGCTGGGAAAACTGGAAAGCCACATGCAAAAGAATGAAACTGGACTACAGTCTCTCCCCCTGTACAAAAATTAACTCAAAATGGATCAAAGATCTAAACATAAGACCTGAAACAATTAAGTACATAGAAGAAGACATAGGTACTCAACTCAGGGACCTGGGTTTTAAAGAGCATTTTATGAATTTGATTCCAATGGCAAGAGAAGTGAAGGCAAAAATTAATGAATGGGACTACATCAGACTAAGAAGTTTTTCTGCTCAGCAAGAGAAACTGATAACAAAATAAACAGAAAGCCAACTAAATGGGAAATGATTTTTTCAAACGACAGCTCAGATAAGGGCCTAATATCCAAAATATACAAAGAACTCATAAAACTCAACAACAAACAAACAAACAATCCAATAAAAAAATGGGAAGAGGATATGAATAGACACTTCTCCCAGGAAGAAATACAAATGGCCAACAGATATATGAAAAGATGCTCATCTTCTTTAGCTATTAGAGAAATGCAAATCAAAACGTCAATGAGATACCACCTCACACCTGTTCGATTAGCTGTTATTAGCAAGTCAGGTAACAGCAAATGTTGGAGAGGCTGTGGAGAAAAAGGAACCCTCATCCACTGTTGGTGGGAATGTAAAGTAGTACAACCATTATGGAAGAAAGTATGGTGGTTCCTCAAAAAACTGAAAATAGAACTACCTTATGACCCAGCAATCCTTCTACTGGGTATATATCCCAAAAACTCAGAAACATTGATACGTAAAGACACATGCAGCCCCATGTTTATTGCAGCATTGTTCACAGTGGCCAGGACATGGAAACAACCAAAAAGCCCATCAATAGATGACTGGATAAAGAAGATGTGGCACATATACACTATGGAATACTACTCAGCCATAAGAAATGATGACATCGGAACATTTACAGCAAAATGGTGGGATCTTGATAACATGATACGAAGCGAAATAAGTAAATCAGAAAAAAACAGGAACTGTATTATTCCATACGTAGGTGGGACATAATAGTGAAACTAAGAGACATTTATAAGAGTGTGGTGGTTACGGGGGGGAGGGGGGAATGGAAGAGGGATAGGGGGTGGGGAGGGGCACAAAGAAAACAAGATAGAAGGTGACAGAGGACAATCTGACTTTGGGTGGTGGGTATGCAACATAATTGAACGACAAGATAACCTGGACTTGTTATCTTTGAATATATGTATCCTGATTTATTGATGTCACCCCATTAAAAAAATAAAATTATATAAAAAAAAAAATATATATATATATACAGACAAATGAAAATGACAATACGACATATCAGAATCTATGGGATGCAGCAAAAGCAGTGATAAGAGGGAAGTTCATATCACTTCAGGCATATATGAACAAACAAGAGAGAGCCCAAGTAACCACTTAAATTCACACCTTAAGGAACTAGAAAAAGAAGAACAAAGACAACCCAAAACCAGCTGAAGAAAGAAGATAATAAAAATCAGAGCAGAAATAAATGAAATAGAGAACAGAAAAACTATAGAAAAAATTAATAGAACAAGGAGCTGGTTCTTTGAAAAGATCAACAAAATTGACAAACCCTTGGCAAGACTTACCAAGGAAAAAAGAGAAAGAACTCATATAAACAAAATACAAAATGAAAGAGGAGAAATCACCACAGACACCGTAGATATACAAAGAATTATTGTAGAATACTATGAAAAACTTTATGCCACTAAATTCAACAACCTAGAAGAAATGGATAAATTCCTAGAACAATACAACCTTCCTAGACTGAGTCAAGAAGAAGCAGAAAGCCTAAACAGGCCTATTAGTAGAGAAGAAATAGAAAAAACCATTAAAAACCTCCCCAAAAATAAAAGTCCAGGCCCTGATGGCTATACCAGCGAATTTTATTAAACATTCAAAGAAGATTTGGTTCCTATTCTACTGAAAGTCTTCCAAAAAATTGAAGAAGAAGCAATACTTCCAAACACATTTTATGAGGCCAACATAACCCTCATACCAAAACCAGGCAAGGACTGCACAAAAAAAGAAAACTACAGACCAATATCTCTAATGAATACAGATGCTAAAATACTAAACAAAATACTAGCAAATCGAATACAACAACATATTAAAAAGATAATACATCATGATCAAGTGGGATTCATCCCAGAATCTCAAGGATGGTTCAACATACGTAAAACGGTTAACGTAATACACCATATCAACAAAACAAAGAACAAAAACCACATGATCTTATCAATAGATGCAGAAAAGGCTTTCGATAAAATACAACACAATTTTATGTTTAAGACTCTCAACAAAATGGGTATAGAAGGAAAATATCTCAACATGATAAAGGCCATATATGATAAACCATCAGCTAACATCATATTAAATGGCACAAAACTGAAGGCTTTCCCCCTTAAATCAGGAACAAGACAGGGTTGTCCACTCTCTCCACTCTTATTTAATGTGGTACTAGAGGGTCTAGCCAGAGCAATCAGACAAGACAAGGAAATAAGAGGCATCCATATCGGAAAAGAAGAAGTAAAGGTATCATTTTTTGCAGATGATATGATCCTATACATCGAAAACCCCAAAGAATCCACAAAAAGACTACTAGAAACAATAAGCCAATACAGTAAGGTCGCAGGATACAAAATTAACATACAGAAGTCAATAGCCTTTCTATATGCCAACAATGAAACATTTGAGAACGAACTCAAAAGAATAATCCCCTTCACGATTGCAACAAAAAAATAAAATACCTAGGAATAAACATAACAAAGAATGTAAAGGACTTATATAATGAAAACTATAAACCATTGTTAAGGGAAATTGAGAAAGATATAATGAGATGGAAGAATATTTCTTGTTCTTGGTTAGGAAGAATAAATATAATCAAGATGGCCATATTACCCAAAGCAATATACAAATTTAATGCAATTCCCATCAAAATTCCAATGACATTTTTTAAAGAAATGGAGCAAAAAATCATCAGATTTATATGGAACTATAAAAAACCTCGAATAGCCAAAGCAATCCTAAAGAAAAAGAATGAAGCTGGGGGCATTACAATACCTGACTTCAAACTATTATATCATAGGGCCACGACAATCAAAACAGCATGGTATTGGCAGAAAAATAGACAATCAGACCAATGGAACAGAATAGAAAACCCAGAAATAAAACCACATATATATAGTCAAATAATTTTTGATAAAGGGGCCAACAACACACAATGGAGAAAAGAAAGCCTCTTCAATAAATGGTGCTGGGAAAACTGGAAAGCCACATGTAGAAGAATGAAACTGGACTACAGTTTGTCCCCCTGTACTAAAATTAACTCAAAATGGATCAAAGATCTAAACATAAGACCTGAAACAATTAAGTACATAGAAGAAGACATAGGTACTCAACTCATGGACCTGGGTTTTAAAGAGCATTTTATGAATTTGACTCCATAGGCAAGAGAAGTGAAGGCAAAAATTAATGAATGGGACTACATCAGACTAAGAAGTTTTTGCTCAGCAAGAGAAACTGATAACAAAATAAACAGACAGCCAACTAAATGGGAAATGATATTTTCAAACAACATCTCAGATAAGGGCCTAATATCCAAAATATACAAAGAACTCATAAAACTCAACAACAAACAAACAAACAAACAATCCAATAAAAAAATGGGAAGAGGACATGAACAGACACTTCTCCCAGGAAGAAATACAAATGGCCAACAGATATATGAAAAGATGCTCATCTTCTTTAGTTATTAGAGAAATGCAAATCAAAACTGCAATGAGATACCACCTCACACCTGTTAGATTAGCTATTATTAACAAGACAGGTAATAGCAAATGTTGGAGAGGCTGTGGAGAAAAAGGAACCCTCATACACTGTTGGTGGGAATGTAAAGTAGTACAACCATTATGGAAGAAAGTATGGTGGTTCCTCAAAAAACTGAAAATAGAACTACCTTATGACCCAGCAATCCCTCTACTGGGTATATACCCCCAAAACTCAGAAACATTGATATGTAAAGACACATGCAGCCCCATGTTCATTGCAGCATTGTTCACAGTGGCCAGGACATGGAAACAACCAAAAAGCCCATCAATAGATGACTGGATAAAGAAGATGTGGCACATATACATTATGGAATACTACTCAGCCATAAGAAATGATGACATCGGATCATTTACAGCAAAATGGTGGGATCTTGATAACATTATACGAAGTGAAATAAGTAAATCAGAAAAAACCAGGAACTGCATTATTCCATACGTAGGTGGGACATAAAAGTGAGACTAAGAGACATTGATAAGAGTGCGGTGGTTGCGGGGGGAAGGGGGAGAGGGAGAGGGGCACAAAGAAAACTAGATAGAAGGTGACAGAGGACAATCTGACTTTGGGTGATGGGTATGCAACATAAGTGAACGACAAGATAACCTGGACTTGTTATCTTTGAATATATGTATCCTGATTTATTGATGTCGCCCCATTAAAAAAATAAAATTAAAAAAAAAACAACTTCCTTATTTATTTACCTTAAATTCTTCCTCTTTCATTGAAGAATCTTATCCCTGCCTTCCATTCCTTCAAATGAGGTAGGCAGTATGAAATTTTTTTCCTGGCTTTATTTTTACTAAAATTCAATAAAAATAAATAATTTTCAAGGGTGGCTAGGGTTTACTATTTTAACCTGTGAATAACAGCAAACAGCCTATTTCCCCAGAAGGCTTAAAATAGATAAAAATGACTGTAATACAATCTGTTGGTGGTAATAAAATATAAAATTTTATTTATTTATTACATAAATTACCAATGCAGTATAGTTTCTAAGTGTTTAACAAGACATGTTATCTCTCATGCCAAAACAGGTTCTCAGTAATTTACTCAATTTGTAATTAAGAAACTCGGAGACCTCAGCCACATTCCCCCTTCCCTGCTCCACAAGGTGCTCTTATTCGTACGCATCTCACCAGGCCATCTGCACACCTCAGTCAGTTTACAGCCTGTAGTGTTGGTTCCTGTCACTTCAGGGCTTTGTGAAAAAAAGCATATATTAAAATTTGCTAGCCAAAGATAAAGATAATTTGACACAGTGAGAAAGTTCATGAGCAAAGAAAGCAAGAAAGAATTGGAAATAAAACATGGAACAAAAAAATAAAAGCTGTTTTAAGTGGAAAAGTAGAGATAGGTTGTGACTGAAGAGGAAAGGAGACTAAAAAGCTATGTAGATCTAAACCCATTATCAGAACTCAACATGAAGAATTTTGAAACTTTGGGTTTATTTTTCTATTTCTACTGGTTAACTGTTTGAGACTGTCATTGACTATTGGTAGTTTTTGCTATTGATAGTCATGTTTCCAATATTTCCAATGCCTATAACAAAATATCACACTGAACCTCACCAAAAGTCTGTTTTGCCCTGGCCGGTTGGCTCAGCGGTAGAGCGTCGGCCTAGCGTGCGGAGGACCCGGGTTCGATTCCCGGCCAGGGCACACAGGAGAAGCGCCCATTTGCTTCTCCACCCCCACCCCCTCCTTCCTCTCTGTCTCTCTCTTCCCCTCCCGCAGCCAAGGCTCCATTGGAGCAAAGATGGCCCGGGCGCTGGGGATGGCTCTGTGGCCTCTGCCTCAGGCGCTAGAGTGGCTCTGGTCGCAACATGGCGACGCCCAGGATGGGCAGAGCATCGCCCCCTGGTGGGCAGAGCGTCGCCCCATGGTGGGCATGCTGGGTGGATCCCGGTCGGGCGCATGCGGGAGTCTGTCTGACTGTCTCTCCGTTTCTAGCTTCAGAAAAATGAAAGGAAAAAAAAAAAAAAAGTCTCTTTTGCTAATCTACCATGAAATATTATTTAGACCAGGAGTCAAATTTTTCCTGCAAATGGCCAGGTGGTAAGTATATATTTTAAGCTTTAAGGTCTTTGTTGTTACTACTCAAACTGAGTAGGTGGAGCACAAAAGCATCCATAAATCACATGTAAATGAGTAATATAGCCATGTTCCAATAAAACTACAATTGATCCTTAAACCTGAGGGTTAGGGGCACCAACCCCCCATATAGTCAAAAATCCCCACTTTTTTTTTTTTTCCTGCAGAGGCCAGAGTGAGTGAGGAGGGGGTTAGGGGGTGGCAGGTCAGAGGCCAGCCCTACACTCTCCCCTTTTCACCCACTAACTTCTGACTACCCCAGAACTTAACTACTAATAGCCTACTGTTGACTGGAAGCTTTACCAATAACAGTTGATTAAAACATATTTTGTATGTTATATATATATGATATATTGTATTCTTATAATAAAGCTAGAAAAAAAGAAAATGTTATTAAAACTCAGAAAAAATGTATCTACAGCATTGTATTATATTATCTGTTTATAGAATAAATCATCTGTCAGCACCTACATCAATATTGTCTTATGTGATACAGAACACTGTAAATATTATATGTTTTACTAAGATGACATAAAAAATGCAAAAATAAAGAAGAAATTCATATTTATTTACAGGTACAATGATTCATGCACTGATAATGAAGAAGCAGCAGTATGACTGCTTTATGGTAGCCCTGTGCAATCAATACAATTGCTTCACAGTAGCATAGCCTATACACTAATGAATGAATTGTTATAAAATTTTTATGGCATAGAGTATTACAATCATATTCATGCTACAGTATTGTAAACCTGTGATGATAGTCTGATACCCAATTTTTCTAATTATGAGAGGTATACAATAATAATGTAATTCCTTGAAATCAAAGTTATAAAACAGTAAGAAAACTAATACATTATTAATTTTCTATTAAATATTGCTCACCTTATGTCTATGTAGACAGGCTATCCACTGCCACACATGTCTTGCACATGATATTCTACATGATGACTACTTAGGCCATGATGAAGATGATGACACAAAAAGTCTCATCATAAGATGGTGATGGAGTAGGCAGATGTTCCAACTGCCACCTCCCAGGCCCAAATTGGATTACAACTTAATTTAAGAACAATCATCTTGAAAAACCAACTTTGGATTAAAGGAAGAAGAGTCTATAACCAAGGATCACAGAAGAAGCCACACCAAGACTAGAAGGAAGTGTGGAGACGCAGAAGGGCTGACCTGCTCCCAGGAGTGAGCAGTAGTGGAGGGATTCTTGCTGTGAAGAGGTTAGCCCTGAGAGGTGAGGGTCATAAGCCCCAGGCCTGACACCCCAGCCTAGAGCCCCAGAACCTAGAAGAGGTGCGCAGATAGCATTTGGTGATGAAAAGAGCCGAGTTTTCTGTCTACTAGAAAGGAAAAGGAGCTCTTGGAGATGCAGGCTCCATCTTAAAGGGCCAGCACAGAAAAATATCATTCACAGCCACTTACCCGGGGCTCCCGTGGGGAAAGCTGAGAGGATTAGAGATGCGTGAGAAGAGTGTAAAGTTGGAGGCCCAGAGAGAGACACTGTGTGGGACAGCGATTGGAGCTCCTGTGCTAAGTCATTCTCCAATACTGCAGTTACCACCTTTCTTCGGTGGAGCAGTTCCTTCTGAGTAGCATCAGCCTGGGGAAAAGCAACTGCTCCACCCTTGGGAGTCTCTCCTGCCCCACCCTCTGGAGACTGGGCTATTCTGAGAAGCCAGGAAGCAAGGGGCACATCAGTGACTTAGTTTTCTAGTGTTGAGGCTGAAGGCCATCCCACCCACCCCGCACTCTCCTGAGTCTATGACTGGTGCTTCTGCTTATGGGAGACTAAGTAGAAACTGTCTGGACTCTGACCTGTGGTGGTGCAATGGATAGAGCGTTGACCTGGAACGCTGAGGTTGCCGGTTCGATACCTTGGGCTTACCCGGTCAGGGTGTATACAAGAAGCAACTACTATGAGTTGATACTTCCTGTTCCTGCCCGACTTTACACCTACTAGAACTACTACCAGAATAAAATAAATTGGCAAGAAACTGTCTGGACTGTGGGTAGATTACATCTCTGGGTGTCAGAAGCCACACCCTACTGAGGTCTGTGAAAAAAGTTTGGATTGACACCTGGGGTCGAGCCACATCCACCACCCTTCCTAATCCCTAAATTACCCCAGGCTCTAGACTCTACCAGAAGTTTCTTTCAGTGGCTGAGCTTACAAACAGCCAGCAGACAGAGGCTGCAGGAGTTGGGGCTCAGGGAACCTTGGCCTTTTGCAGACCTCTCCCCAAGCCCACTGTAGCTAGCCTAGGGGTGTGGCTTGGTATTTCCAAGTGTACCTGGGCCCAGTAGAGGCAGCTACAAACTCTGGATTGCTCGTAGCTTCAAGAAGGTTGCTGAGGGCTGGTCACACGTGGTACGGTCTGCACCGGGTTCTCTGCAGTGAGGCCCAGGGCTGGCACATCCACTGGCCAGCTGAGGAGAGCACTGGTTCAGGACCTAAAAACCCTTGCTGGTGGTGTGTCCTAAGGAAGGGTTTATTATACCTGGCCCAGATGAGGCGAATTCCACTCTCTGTGATCATCACTGGCACAGTGGCTCATGTACATTGGATAGGGTGGAGCTTCACAGTCAGCCTGCCCGGGTAGTGGATATTTTGCCCTGCTGGGCTAGGTTCCACAGGGGAAAGGGAGAGAGGCTTGCAGCACAGACATTTAAAGTATGGGTTCCCATGAACCTCTTGTTGGGTCTGGTCTAGGGGCTCAGTTGCTTTCTGGGGGGGCACAGTCAGCCCCAGGAGAGGACCCTCACAGTCTTCCTCCTTAAGACCAGGGTCTCACCAGCTGAAAGAACTGCAGAAGTCAGCCCCACTCAATCTGAACCTGCTCACCTTGATGGGGAGAAATAAAATCCAGCAGTGGCTGAGGAATCAGGCTCTGGAGTAGGGGCCACATTCCCTGTACTGAGCTCCTGACCAAAAGACCCCTGAAGCAGGGGTTCCCGCTAACATATTCCCAACCTCAGCTGCTCTAACACACCAAGCTTGCAACCTGTACAGAGGTTGGTTGGGAGAGACCAGTCTGAGCCCACACTATAGTCTTTCTACAGAAAACTGTGGGAAGACCAGCCAGCTGTAAGAGAAGGTGGAACAGCTGAAAAGTAGAGGCAAATCTTACAGAGCTTGGGGCTTTTACGGAGTTGCTGTCATCTTTAAGCAGGAAGAAGCCGATCCTTATACGCCACTCACAAGAATTAGGGGATCAGAGAACATGCAGATACTCTAGTACCTTAAGGCTTTTTAGTATAGTTCATTTTCACCAATGAAATAAAAGTTGGCTTTGCATCTCATTTGCATAATTGAACAACTCTCTTTGATATGTCATTTGCTTTTCTGATGTTCTTGTTTAATAAAAATAATTAAATGCTTCTTTTTTTATCACTTCATATTCATTTTGAAATATCCCCTAATTTTTGAGAGCAGTATACATAGGCTGGCCCCTCCCACACTCCCCAGGCACAGAAAACGCAGACACAGTGAACAGGGCAATAGTTCCAGATAGGTAGCCCATGGCAGGTTACAAACAACAGGTGACACCAAGTCGAGAAGACCTAAAACCAACACAACCAGTAGTGGATGGCAGCACCAATGCTAGACTCAGCTAGGTACACAAGCAGCACGCCCAAAGGAGGAGTCCAGCAGGCACCAGGCACTGTGGAGAATAAATATACCCAACAGGACAGACATTGCACAGTGTCTAATATACATGATCAAGGTTGACCCTAAGAGCCAGCCAACATGAAGGGATAACTGCACCCACGAAAGGACCAACTGCATTCAATACTCACATACAACAGGAGGGTAAATACTACCCTCAAGAAGTATTCCTAAAGCAAGAAAATCAGGTGGCCTAGAGTTCAGTACCACTGAGCCCACCTTCTTCATAAAGACATCACAACAAATTTCAAAGTCAAACAGCACTACCTAATACACAGATAAAATGGGCAAAGAAATATGACCCAAATGAATCAACAAGAGAAATTCCCAGAAAAAGAACTAAATGAAATGGAAATAACCAAAGTACCAGATGCAGAGTTTAAAATATGATTTTTAGGATGCTCGAGGATCTTAGAGCAACAATGGATGGTCACAATGAGAACTTAAAAAAAGAGACAGCAAACATCAAAAAGGACATTGAAATCATAAAAAAGAATCAGTCAGAAATGACAAATACAATATCAGATATAAAGACTGCACTAGAAGGAGTCAACACAAGTTGGATGAAGCAGAAGATCGAATCAGCGATTTAGAGGACAAGGTAAATGAAAGCACAGAAGAAGAGCAACAAAAAGAAAAAATGCTCAAAAAGACTGAGGAAACTAAGAGACGCCTGCTACAACATAAAGAGAAACAACAACACATCACAGGGGTCGCTGAAGGAGAAGAGAATGAAAAAAAGGGATAGAAAACCTGTTTGAAGAGATCATAGCTGAAAATTTCTCTAAATTGATGAAGGAAGAAGTCATACAAGTTCAAAAAGCACAGAGTCCTATTAAAAAGGAACCCAAGGAGGCCTACACAAAAACACATCATAATTAAAATGCCAAAGTTAAAGTGACTAACAAAGAATACTAAAAGCTGCAATAGAGAAGCAGTTAATAACCTACAGAGAAGCCCCTGTAAGGATGGCATATGACTTCTCTACAGAAACACTTGAGGCCAGAAGAGATTGGCAAGAAATATTCAAAGTGATAAAAAACAAGAACCTACAACCAAGACTACTTTATCCAGCAAAGGCTATTGTTTAAAATTGAAGGAGAAATAAAAAGCTTCTCAGACAAAAAAGGCTCAAGGAATTCATTAAAACTAAACCAATACTGCAAGAAATGTTAAGGGACCTGCTATAAAAAGAGCCAAGGGAAAAAAAAAACGCAAGAAAGAGCACTGTAGATTTAAAAAATAAAATGGCAATAAATAAGTATATATCAATAATAATCTTAAATGTAAATGGATTAAATGCTCCAATCAAAATACATAGGGTAGCTGCATGGATAAGAAAACAGGACCCATACATATGCTGTCTACAAGAGACCCACCTCAGAACAAAAGATACACATAGACTGAAAGTGAAGGGATAGAAAAAAGTATTTCATGCAAATGGAAATGAGAAAAAAGTTGAAGTGGCAATACTTGTATCTGACAATATAGCCTTTAAAACAAAGCTATAGTAAGGGACAAAAAAGGTCACTACATAATAATAAAGAAAGCAATCCAGGAGCCCTGGCCGGTTGGCTCAGCGGTAGAGCGTCGGCCTAGCGTGCGGAGGACCCGGGTTCGATTCCACACCCTGCAGCATGTGAGTATTGCTGTACTGACAATGTTTGGCTCTATGTATGCATGTGAGCAGTCTTTCTCACATCTAAAGAACGTTAAGACCAACCTATGATCACGTTTAACGAATGGAAGTCTCAATGCCTGCATGAAGCTTAACCTCACCATGTATCAACCAGACTACAAAGCCATCAGCAAAACCATGCAGCACCAGAAGTCACATTAATGGTAAGAAGTACTTTATTCATCATTGGTTAGCAAAAGCAAAACAACGTTATTAAAAAGAATTCAGAGACTTATTGTACTTTAAAAGTGTTGGTCTTACATAAAATGCACACATTTACTTGTATTTAGTGTTAAACATACTGTATGGCTCTCACGGAATTATTTTTTAAAATATGTGGTGTTCATGGCTCTCTCAGCCAAAAAGGTTCCCAACCCCTGTTCTAGATCAACTGAATTTAACTGATATTTTCAGAACATTTCACCTCAAAGCAGCAGAATATACATACATTCTTTTCAAGTGCTCTTGGTACATTTTTTAGGACACAAAACAAGTCTCAATAAGTTTAAGAAAATTGAAATTACATCAAGCATCTTATCTGATCACAATGGCATGGAATTAGAAATCAACTACAATAGTAAAACTGAAAAACATTCAACACTTGGAGACTAAGTAGCATGTTATTAAATAACAAATGTGTTAATAGTGGAATCAAGGAAGAAATAAAAAATTTCCTTGAAACAAAAGAAAGTGAACACACAACAATTCAAAATCTAGGGGACACAGCAAAAGCAGTCCTGAGAGGGAAGTGCATAGCATTACATGCATACCATAAGAAGCAATAAAAACCTCAAATAAACAACCTAACTCTCTATCTAAAGGAACTAAGAGAAGAACAACAAATAAAGCCCAGAGGAAGTATAAGGAAGGAAATAATAAAGATTAGAAATGAAATAAATGACATAGAGGCTAAAAATACAATACAAAAGATCAATGAAACCAAGAGCTGGTTCTTTGAAAACATAAATGAGATTGATGAACCTTTAACAAGACTCATCAAAAGAAAAAGAAAAAGAGGACCCAAATAAATAAAATAGAAATGGAAGTGGAGTATTAACAACTGACACTGCATAAATACAAATGATTGTAAGAAAATAATATGAAGATCTATGTGCCAAAAAATTGGACAACCCAGGCGAAATGGATCAATTCCCAGAAACATACAATCTTCCAAAACTCAATCAGGAAGAATAAGAAAACCTAAACAGAACAATTATAACAAATGAAATTGAAACAGTTGTCAAAACTCTCCTAGCAAACAAAAGTCCTGGTCTGGATGCCTTCACAGGCGAATTTTACCAAACATTCAAAGAACTAATACCTATCCTTCTCAAACTATTCTAAAAAATTCAAGAGGAGGGAAGACTTTCAAGCTCATTTCATGAGGCAAGCATAATCCTCATTCCAAAACCAGGTAAAGATACTACAAAAAAAGAAAACTATAGGCCAATATCCCTGATGAACTTAGATCCTAATATTCTCAACAAAATACTAGCAAACTGGATCCACCAAATATAGCAAAAAGATCATACATCATGATCAAGTAGAACTTATTCAGGGGAGGCAAGGTTGGTACAACAATATTTGCAGATCAAATGATTAAATCAGTAGATGCAGAAAAGGCATTTGATAAAATCCAGCACTCATTTATGATCAAAACTCTCAGTAAAGTGGGAATATAGGGAACACACCTCAACATAATAAAGGCCATCTATGACAAATCGACAGCGAACAGCATATCAATGGGCAGAAATTAAAAGCAAATGCCTTAAGATCAGGAACAAGATGGGATGCCCCCTTTCACCACTCTTACTCAACATAGTTCTGGAAGTCCCAGCCATAGCAGTCAGACAAGAAGAAGAAATAAAAGGCATCCAAATAGAAAAAGAAGTAAAACTATCATTTGCTGATGACATGATATTGTACATAGAAAACCCTAAAGTCTCAGTCAAGAAAACTACTAGACCTGATAAATGAATTTGGTAAGGTGGCAGGATATAAAATTAATATTTAGAAATCAGTGGCATTTTTTTTTCTTTTTAAATCTGAAGCTGGAAATGGGGAGAGACAGTCAGACAGACTCCTGCATGTGCCTGACCGGGATCCACCCGGCACGCCCACCAGGGGCCACGCTCTGCCCACCAGGGGACGATGCTCTGCCCCTCCGGGGCTTCGCTCTGCCGCGACCAGAGCCACTCTAGCGCCTGGGGCAGAGGCCAAGGAGCCATCCCCAGCGCCCGGGCCATCTTTGCTCCAATGGAGCCTCGGCTGCGGGAGGGGAAGAGAGACAGAGAGGAAGGAGGGGGGGGGGTGGAGAAGCAAATGGGTGCTTTTCCTATGTGCCCTGGCCGGGAATCGAACCCGGGCCCCCCGCACGCCAGGCCGACGCTCTACCGCTGAGCCAACCGGCCAGGGCAAAATCAGTGGCATCTTTATACAACATCAATAAACTCTCAGAAAGAAAAAATTAAAGAAACAATCCCCTTCACTATTGCAACAACAAAAACAAAAAAGTACCTAAGAATAAGTTTCACTAAGGAAGTAAAAGACTTGCACTCAGAAAATTATAAGACGTTGAAAAAGAAATCAAGGAAGATACAAACAAGTGGAAGTATATACTGTGTTCATGGACAGGAAAAATAAACATCATTAAAATGTCTATACTACCCAAAGCGATCTACAGATTCAATGCAATTCCTATTAAAATACCAATGGTATACTTCACAAATATAGAACAATTATTCCAAAAATTTATATGCAACCAAAAAAGGACCTGAATAGCTGCTCCAGCAATCTTGAAAATGAAGAACAAAGTGGGAGGTATCATACTTCCTGATATCAACTTATACTACAAGGCCACTGTAGTAATCAAAACAGCTTGGTATTAGCATAAGAACAGGCATATAGATCAATGGAACAGAGAGCTCAGAAATAAACCCACACCTTTATAGTCAATTGATATTTGACCATATCAAATGGCGTAAAGACAGTCTCTTTAATAAATGGTGTTGGAAAAACTGGATAGGTCCATGCAAAAAATTAAAAATAAAACTAGACCATCAACTTACACCCTTCATAAAAATAAACTCAAAATGGATAAAAGACTTAAATTTAACTCATGAAACCATAAACATCTTGGAAGAAAATATAGGCGGTAAACTCTCCGATATCTCTTGTAGCAATATTTTTGCTGATATATCTCCAAGGGTAAGTGAAATAAAGGACAAAATAAACAAACAGGCTATATCAAACTAAAAAGCTTTTGCACAGCAAAAGACACCAATAACAAAATAAAAGGACAACCCGCACAACGGAAAAACATATTTGCTGATATATCTATCTGATAAGGGGTTAATAACTGAAATTTATAAAGAACTTCTAAAACTCAATGTCAGGAAGGTAAACAATCAAATTTAAAAATGGGCAAAGGAACTGAATAGATATTTCTCCAAAGAGGACATACAGATGGCCAACAGGCATACGAAAAAAATGTTCAATGTCACTAATCATTATAGAAATGAAAATTAAAAGCACAATGAGATACCACCTCATACCTGCCAGAATGGTGCTCATTAACAAATCAACATACAACAAATGCTGATGAGGGTGTGGAGAAAGGGAACCCTCCTGCACTGCTGGTAGGAATGCACTTATGCAGCCACTGTGAAAAACAGTATGGCGTTTTCTCAAAAAATTAAAAATGGAACAGCCTTTTGACCCAGCTATCCCACTTTTAGGAGTGTATCTTAAGAATCCCGATACACTAATTCAAAAGAAGATATGCACCCCCATGTTTATTGCAGCATTGTTTACAATAGCCAAGATCTGGAAACAGCCCAAGTGTCCATCAGTGGATGAGGGGATATAAAAGCTGTATATGTAGTACATAAACCCAATAAAATACTACACAGCTGTGAAAAAGAAGGAAACCTTACCTTTTGCAATGGCATGAATGGACCTGGAGATTATTATGCTAAGTGAAATAAGCCAGGCAGAGAAAGAAAAATATCATATGATCTCACTTATATGTGGAATCTAATAAATAAGGTGAACTGAAGAATGGAATAGAGGCAGAGGCAGGGTCACAGGCAGCAGAGGGACAGCTATCAGAGGGAAGGGGGATTGAGGGGATGGGATCAGAGGAGGTGAAGGAATTAGTGAAATTATTACATAACACATAGGTACAGATAACAGAACAGCAAATCTCAGAGGGAAGGGGGGAAGCTAGAGAAAGGGGGACAAAGAGGGTATAATGGGGGGCATGTACTTGGGGGGTGAGGGTGTTATATTGAGTGGGACATTTGAATTCATGTTAACACAATAAATTTAAAAATCTAATAAAAAATGTCTCATATGGGTTCTTGCCATACAGTTATTCGAGTTTCATATGAAGACACATGGATGCACAGCAAAACATTTACAGACTCTATGGCATGATCGATTATTTATTGTTAAGTGGATGTGGATCATTATAAAGTTCTTCACTCTTGTCTTTTTCATGTTGAATAGGCTAAGGAAGAAGAGGAAGAAGAGGAAGAGGAAGAGGAAGAAGAGGAAGAAGAGGAAGAGGAGGAGGAAGAAGAGGAGGAGGAGGAAGAGGAGGAGGAAAAGGAGGAAGAGCAAGAGGAAGAGGAAGAAGAGGAGGAGGAGAAGGAAGAGGAAGAGGAAGAGAAAGAGGAGGAGGAGGAGGAGGAAGAGGAAGGAGAGGAGGAAGAGGAAGAAGAGGAGGAGGAGGAGGAGGAAGAAGAGGAGAGAGAGGAAGGGGGTTATCTTGTTATCTCAGGGTTGGCAAAGATAGAAAAGGTGGAAGGGGAGGTACGAGAGGCAGGCACACTGTAACTTTACAGAAATGCATTGTAATTTTGTCAATTTTGCTTTTTCATTTCTCTAAAAATGTTTTTATGGTACCAGTCCTTCTCCCACCACTAGCTTTACTTTCAGCGCCTGTATCATAGAAGGTCCACATTGTAAAGAAGTCAAAAGCAGCCCTGGCTGGTTGGCTCAGCAGTAGAGTGTCAGCTGGGAGTGTGGAAGTCCTGGGTTTGATTCCCAGTCAGGGCACACAGAAGTGACCATCAGCTTTTGGTTAATAAATGTTTATTCTTTACTAAGCTTCCATATTGTCCAACCACAAAATTTCAAAAAGCAATTAGAGTTAAGAAAACAAATTTATTGTTTTACTTTCATGTAATAATTTAAAGTGTATTTGACTTGTATTGCATGTGAAGTAAAATTCCCTGACTTGTATTTTTATCTTAAAAAATCCTGAACATCCCCACTGCCCCTTCCTCTCCCACAGCCATGGCTCCAATGCGCAAGTTGGCCTCAGGCACTGAGGATGGCTCCATGGCCTTGCTCAGGCACTAAAGTAGCTCAGGTGCCCAGCAACAGAGCAGTGGTCCCAGATGGGCTGAACATCAGCCCCAGATGGGGGCTGCCTGGTAGATCCCTGTCAGGATGCATGTGGGAGTCTGTCTCTCCACCTCCCTGCCTCTCACTTGATTAAAAAAAAAAAGGAAGTCAGACACAGTCTTGATTAATCAGAACCCTCAGCCTGTCTAATGTCAGTTTGTTTCCTGGCTCTGCTTCTAGTATGTCTCCTTCCTCCTCACCCGGCACTGGCTCAGAGCACTCATTTTCACCAAGTCGTCTTGTGTTACTTCTTCTGGTGTGGTGTCTATTAGCTCTAGAATTTCTCCAAGACCCATACTTTGAAACCCTTTCTCACCCACCTTTGCCATATTCACAATTTGCCATGATTCCTTGTGAACTCATGTGCATCCGGGCAGTTTCTCCAGCAGGAATTTGTTTTGGGTTTGAAAGTTTTCACAGCTTTTTCTATAACAATGGCATCTCAGTGTAATCCTTCCAAACTTTCATGATGTTCTCTCTAATGGGTTCTCTTCTGTAGCACTCACAATCCTTTCCACAGAGTACCATTTGGTAATGAGCCTTAAGGGTTCTTATGACCCCCCAGATCTAGAGTATGAATCGGAATTAGTTATGTTTAGGAGCAAGCAGACCAATCTTAGGTGCTCAACTCGTGGGGTTCTGGGCGCCAGGGGCATTGTCCAATATCAGAAGAACTTGAAAGGCAGTCTCCAGACAAGGTACTTCCTGACTTCAGGGAGTATGGATGGAACCAATCCAGAAAAAGGGTTCTTGTTGTCCAAGCCTTCCTGTTGTACAACCAAAAGGCTGGCAGCTGGGCTACCTTTACCCTTCAAGACTCAGGGGTTAGCAGCTTTATAGATAAGGGCAGTTAATCATAAACCCTGCTGCATCTTTAGAAAACAGGGTTAACCTACCTGAAATCCCGGTACTCGCTTCTCTTCCTTACTGACGAACGGCCTTTGTGGCCCGCCCCCCCAACACAATAGGGCACTTTTGTCTGCATTAAAACCTGTTCAGGCAGATACCTTTCCTCTTCAACGATTTCTTAATGATACCTGGGGACTTGTCTGCTGCCTCTTGGTTGGCAGAGGCTGCTTCTCCTGTTATCTTGACATTTTAAAAGCCAAGCTGCTTTCTAAAATTATTAAACCATCCTTTGCTGGCATGACATTCTTCAGCTTTAGCTCTTTCACTTTCCTTTTGCTTTAAGGTGTCATGTAATGACTTCAATTTTTCTCTAATCAAACCAGAATCTACAGGTATGCCTTTCTTATAGCAACCCTGCACCCACATAAAAGCTGCATTTTCAATATGAAATAAAAAAGTATTTCACAAAAAATGCAAGGCTTTCGTGCCTGTTGGCGTAGCTGCAGCAACAGCTTCACAAATTTCCTTTTCTTTTTCTACAGTGGTCCACAGGCTGGATTCATTTATCTGGAAATGGCAGACAACCACAGCAGCAGACTTCAACCTGCAGTACAGCGATTCAACTTTTCTTGTAATGTCATGACTTTTCTCTGTTTCCTGGGAGCACTTCCGGCATCACTAGTGGCACTCTGTACGGGTCCTATGGTGTTAGTCACGGTTTATGGTATTGCACTAAACATGAAAAATATGCGAGAACTGCACGAGTAAGTGTTACTGTGAGACACAATTTACTGGGGAGATAAACTAGTCACGCAGAAATGATTAGCATCATAGGCATTTTAAGTGAACTCTCACAACACTAGAGCTCACCAGAATAACAGGAGGTGTTCACAAAATTATTACAGTATTACAGCATGTACAATTAATTTTATGTAGTAATGATTTAACACTGCATCTTTACGGTTGTTTACATGTCTCTTGACTGTGAATGGCATCATGTACAGTCTATGTTTACGTGCATAAGCTTTGATAAATTTTAACTTTTTATAACAGATCTATATATATATTTTATGGTAGTAAATGATAAAATAAACTAGTAGATACATATTTTATGCATTCACAACATACTTTTTCTCTAATTTTTCAATATTTCTAAGTAACGGAGTACATCTGTGAGTTTTTTCAAATTGTTGCAAATCTCCAAAAAATTTTCCAATATTTACTGAAAATAATTCTGCTCATAAGTGGGCCCTCACTGTTCAAACTGCAATGCTGTTAAAAGGTTAACTGTATTGGCTCTGGCCAGTTGGCTCAGTGATAGAGCATTGGTCTGGCAAGTGGATATCCCAGGTTTCATCCCTGGCCAGGGCACACAGGAGAAGCACCTTCCCCCTCTCCTTTCTTTCTCTCTCTTCCCCTCCCACAGCCAAAGCTCCATTGGAGCAAAGTTGGCCCGGGCACCGAGAATGGCTCCATGGCCTCTGCCTCAGGCGCTAGAATGGTTCCGGTTGCAAAGGAGCAACACCCCAGACGGGCAGAGCATCGCCCCCAGTGGGCTTGCTGGTGGATCCCGGTTGGGCACCTGTGTGAGTCTGTCTCTCTGTCTACTTGCTTCACTTCAGAAAAATATAAAACAAAACAAAAACAAACAAAAAAAAGATTAACTGTATTTACAAACACAACCAGCAGGTCAGAATTGGCCCAGGGGCCACAAGCCGCTGACCTCTGATCTAGACTCCTATCCTCTTTATCAATCTTTCAATATCCTCCTAGTATTTTCTATTTGACTCACCCTCCCAATACAGATTTGCATTGTATTTCTGGACAACAAATATCTGGATAACAAATACTGCTCATACTTGTGAAGCTATATTGAAACATTTAATATATATATATATATGGTGACAGAGACAGAGAGGACAGAGAGGAACAGAGAGGGACAAAAAGGGAGAGAGATGAGAAGCATCAATTCTTCATTGCGGCTCCTTAAGCTGTTCATTGCTTTTTCATATGTGTCTTGACCAGGGGGCTACAGCAGAGTGAGTGACCCCTTGTTCAAGCCAGCGATCTTGGGCTTCAAGCTAGCAATCTTTGAATTCAAGCCAGCAACCATGAGATCATGTCTATGATCCCGTGCTCAAGCCAATGAGCCTGTGCTCAAGCTGGTGACCTCAGAGTTTTGAACCTGGCTCCTCTGCATCCCAGTCTGACACTCTATCCACTACACCACCACCTAGTCAGGCTGTATTTCCTTTTCTTTATAAAATATTAAACATATCAGTATAGTCTGTGTCCATGAAAAGACTTTTTCTTATTTTTGTAATTAATTTCCATAGTTTCTCACTGACCCAAGTTAACTAAAGACATTACCATGTGTGAATCAACAATTGAGGAGACTCACACAGAAATGCTCAGTGAATGTATGAGGATATTCAGACCCAAATTATCATTTAGTAACCTTAAGCATGTATTGTTTTAAACTTTAGTGTCACTGGTAATTAAAGATATGCCTGAAACAACAGCTACAAAACAAATATGATGTAAAAATTATTCATCTGATCACAATATTTTTTCTTGCTCTAAGGAAAATTGTAATGAGAATGCTAAAATAGATAATTGTTTCATAACATGGCCACATATATGCCACCTCTAACATCCAACTATTCTTTTTAAAATTCCTGTATTTAAGATGTACAAAAAGGTATAAAAATAGGACAAAATACTTATAGTCTATCAGATTATGGAACATATAACTTTGGAGACTGAGACTCTGTGTACCCTCAGTTCAATCTCTGTTCCTTACCTCCAGGGACTAATCATTGTTCTGAACATTAGTATTTGATATATCCATGTATTCCTTCATACTTTTTGTACAATGTACATATCACTAAATAATTCATATCATTATATTACAGCTTGCTTTGTTGATTTGGCTTTATGTCTGAATTCACACAAAATGATATTGTTCACCAAGTGCTTCTCGATGTTTCTGAACCTTCAGATAGAAATCACTAGAATGAGAGCATGTCACGTGTAGGGCATGGTGGTTAAAAGCAATCTCTTTCTTCCCCTTCCTCAGTGAACTCAAAAGCCACATATTTCAGATGGGGCCATAGGGCAGCTATAGGAACATGAAGGATCCATCAGCCTGGGTTTCTGAGTGAGGGGTGCAGAATTTCTAGCTAACCCATTTTGGAGATACAAAATGAACAAGAAATAATCCTGGTATGCTAAGACAAACACAAATGGGACTTTTCTGGGATTATTCAGAAGCAGAGTAGATTCAAAGCCTTTTGAAAAGACCTCTATCCTCTGACTCTGGGTTGATATTTATTCCCACTTGCATGAAAAAGCAAATCGCATATATTGTACTCTATTCTTTACCTTCTTAGAAGACCTACTGCACTAACAATACTTTCATAGATGTGCCTACATATTTATGTACGGTCTCCTGTATGTTAGTTTTGTTTCCCCAATTAGGTATTAAGCTCTTCAAGAATCATGACTTTTCTTTTGTACCCCACAATGCACCTTATTACAGTCCACATAGGCATGTAATGACTGGTCTACTGTTTGGGGAGGATGAGGACTAATAATAAATGTCCATTTTGCGGCAGGCACCTTGGTTGTACTTCACATGTTATCTTGATCCTTATTATTTCCATTATATAAACTAGGATATTAAGGCTAAGTCACTTTTCTTTGGTCACAGAACTAGGAAGAGATGAAGAGTATGGGAAGGGCAGCTGGAACTGGTCAGCTTGACTCTAAAGCCTTTGCTTTTTAGTTTTTTTCACTGAACTGAGTGAGATCATGGCTAGTGTAGGGCATAAAATTTAGTAGAACATTGAATGAATAACAAAAATGGTTTTGTTTATAAATTTTACAAATATTAAAACATTTCTTTGGAGACTTTCAGGACTCAAGCTTGTTGGGTCTTACCTTGATCACTTCTGGAGTTTGTTGAATCAAAACCACCGAAGTAGTATCTCTGGCTTTATCACCAACAGGACTCTTACAGACTGATACGTTGGCTTGGGAAGATGTTGTCAAGGTTTCCTGTAGAATTTGCATCATTTCCTTTTCTTGCGATAGGCTCCCTCTGCCTGATTTGCATTCAACTAGTTCTTGAGCAAAGTCTTCAATGCTTTCTAGAATTCGCAGTAAGAGGGCTCGATCCTCTTCTTCTATTTTATGTCCATTAGTTTCAATGATCCTTGTTAGACAGGAAGGTGAGGCTTTTTCTGTGGGTGAAGAGACTTTAGATTTATGCTCAAGATCTACAGGAAGCTGATCAGTCAACTGATTATGACTGTTCGGAGAGTTAGAGCTTTTACCTTTGGCAAGTGGCTCTCCTAGAGAGGTCTCCATTTTCTGTGAAAAAGATTCCAAATCCATTAACAATTTATCTATCTCTTCCTTACTGTTAGAAGTCATAAAATCTCTGTGGTCTTCAATTTTAGGAACTTTTGACTTAAGATCTTCCTTAGGCAGGTTAACAACTGGTTTTTCAAATATCTTACCAATTTCATTTTGGATTGAGGCAGGGCATTTTTTAAGATGAGTACCATGGTCTGGAAATTCTGCTCTATCTTCAGTTACCTTTAAAAACTCCTGATTGAGCCCAT
This sequence comes from Saccopteryx leptura, assembly GCF_036850995.1. Taxonomy (NCBI): domain Eukaryota; kingdom Metazoa; phylum Chordata; class Mammalia; order Chiroptera; family Emballonuridae; genus Saccopteryx; species Saccopteryx leptura. The sequence continues at coordinate 39,698,744 of NC_089512.1, read as the reverse complement.
TCTCTGTCCTTTGTCCTTTATCTAATGCTTTCTTTCCATCTAACTCTTCTTCAATATAAAGGGTTTCCATTAGGTCACCAGAAGAAACATTTCCTGAAGTGTTCATGGTCACTGACTGTGATCGAAGCTGGACGTCTTTTAGAGTTCTGGGATCATTTATCTCTAAGTTATATAAGGAATTTGTAGAGTTGCTTGGAATGGGTTTTACAGTGTCTGTTTTCTTAGAACTATGCTTGTCATCTTGCAATTCTATAGTTTGAAAATGTCCAGGGTCAGGGGCTGAGAGCTGGACAACATCTTCATATTTAGGGGGCTGCTCAGTGCCAAATATTGGGGAGAAAGGAGTCAGTTGTAAACTAGGCATATTATTGACCAGTTCTGCTAAATCTATTGCCTCATTATTTCCAGACTGCATTAATTCAAATGGTAGCTTTTTCAGATAAGATGCTAACCTGGTCATTACATTCATATAGACAGTTTCAGAGCTAGCAACTGTATCATTACCATTTCCTTCACCGATGCTGCTCCCTGACTTTTTCTTTATGCATTGTTTTATAATGTCTGTGCATTTTTTCAAATCCTCAGAACATTTCAGCAAGATGTCCAAGCAGATCTTTATGTCTGTTCCAGAAGAAAAATTATCTATTTTATGTTTTTCCAAAATCTGAGTAACCAGGTCTTCTTCGGAGAAGTTGTGAAGAAACATTGAAGTCAGGTTCAGATCGAGGGAGTTTCTATGGGACAAAGATTTTTCCTCAAGTGAGGAACTCCGGAGTAAACCAAAGGATGAGGTGTTCCCATCATTGTTATAATGACCACAGAGCAGGTCAAAATCAACTGACCTCCTATTAAATGAATCAGACTTAACTTTTCTTCCCTTTTTGTAAGCTGCATGGTTAGAGTTTTTGAGTTTTTCAAGGGAAAATTCTTTTATTTTCCCACTGGCAAAACTGATTGCTTCTCCTGCAATATCCTTTAAGTTGCAGGTATTCTGAAATGTAGATCCTTTCTTGATCCTGGGTATACCTGGGAGGGCCTGATGTGGATAGTCACTTTCAGCTGAGGAAAACCCATTTTCATGGGGTAGAAACATGGAGTCCAAGTCTGCATCTTTGAACTGAGACACAGGGATGTGTAAGAGGTCTGCACAGACACTATGATGTACCACAATGCAGTCAACGCCATGTGCGAAGGTGTGGCAGGTTCCAGTGCAATAATGGATAGCTTGCTCAAAACGCCGGTCTATCACCACGCTGCTGTAGTGGTTCACAGTACTAACCACAAGTCTGTAAGCTGCTGCCATAATATCAAATTCACTTAGTGGTGAGACTTGGAAGTTTCTAGAACTCGTTTCAAGTAAATTCTCCTAAATGACACTCAGCTGAAAATATATTTGACAATGTTCAGTGGTTTCTTGCAAACATAACCTTTCCCACAAAGGGAAACCATATAAATTTGAGGTTTGGTAACTGTCAGGATACAGTAGCTGTTGCACATGTGTGCTTGTAGTAGCAAGTCTAATAATTTAATAATTGTGCTCTTTAGTTTTATTTAGTAATATCATGATATTAGAAGAGTATTTTTATAAAAAATATCCTCTTTTAGTTTTTCTGCAATTCTATGATGCAGGAATTTATTGTCATAAATTTACTGTCATAAATCTTAGTTGGTAGTATAGAAGTAGTGTGATAACTTAGTCCTCCAAAGGTTTAAATGATCCATTTTTCTGTGAATGAGAAGAAACCTATAAAGAAAAAAGAAAACAGTTAAAAGGAAATATGAGAGAACTTTTCATTTCTTCTTCTTTGTATTCCTATGCAGTCAATTACCAAGTCTGGTTGTTTGCCGTATCACTGCCTACTGAACTTTGACTCATACCTTTGTTTCCTCACATCCTATCCTCCTTACTACCTAGAGAAGTATGACCTCAGCTCTGCCCTAGTACAACTGCCTCCTGGTTGGTATTTCTTATCCCACCCTCCTTGCCACTTTATATGCAACTAACAAGTCGTTCCATCAAAGTACTTGTTATATACATCACAGTAGACAACACAAATAGTTGTTCTTGATCTCCACCTTCATCTACACCTGGAAATTATTCTCCACCTTTCTCTTTTCTTACTGTCTAAGAAAGACAAAAACAACCTTCATTGCTGTTCTTAATCCCAAACTCTCAAACCCTGTGATATGCAGATCGATCTCTCTCTCACCATCAAGTGGATAAAATTCACTTGTGTTCTCTTAATTTAAAAAAAGGATTCTAAATCATGTAGCTGCTTTCCAGAAAGGTTCAATCAATGTATTCACTCAATCAATAAATACTAAGTACCTACAATATGCTGGGCTTTTGTGAAATGCTAGGGATAGAACAGTGAATAAAATAAAGTCCCCTGTCTTTATAGAGCTGACAATCTAGTTGGAAAAAGAAAAACAATACGTAAGTAAACGTATTACTTAGATGGTGATGTGTGCTGTGGAGAAAAGGAAGCAGGGCAAGGGTGAAGGAAGGATGGGAGGATGCTGTGTTTTAAACGGCAGTCAGGGAAATCTCACTGACTCATTAACAGAGACCTGAAAGAAGAGAGGCAGCAAGCTGAGAGGGTATTTAGGGTTAAATCATATGAGGCAGATTAACTATAAGTGCAAAGGCCCTGAGGTGGGAGCATGCTTGATTTACTAGAAGAATGACAAGGAGGTTAAAGTGACTGGAGCAGAAGCAGCAAGGAGGGGGGAGTGTAGGAGATGAGATCAGAGAGGAAAGGTGAAAATCTATAGCGTGCAGGGTCTGTAGATTATGGTGATGAATTTGGCTTTACTCTGAGTGAGTTTGGAAACAACTGGTGGTCACTGAGCACAGGAATGACATGGTCAGACTTACATTTAATTTGGTAATTCTAGCCATTGTGCTCAGAGGAGACTGTAGAGGAGCAAGGTAAGAAGCAGGGGAAAATGTTAGAGGGTATTACAATGAATTGGGCAAGAAGTCTGCCGGCTTGGAAGAGTAACAGGGGAGAAGTTTAGATGTATATATATTTCAAACATAGAGCCAATCTAATTTGCTGAAGAACAGAATGTGCAATATTACTATATCAAGAATGATACAGTAAGGCAATGATAGGAGGCGATGGTGAGAGCAACAGAGAGCAATAGCACCAATGCTCCATCAATAGCACTGGGATTTCAACAATAAAACTTTCACCCATTTAATAATGAGAAACAGAACTTCACTGTTTCCATTTTTAATTCTTTAATCCTAGAAAACTGTCTTGCCTATTCTCTTTCTTCTTTGGTAGATTCTCTATTGCTCATTTAGGCATTAGAGACTTCATAAATACAGATCCAATTAATACAATTAATTTACAAACAACCCTTTCTTTTGTTGAATTTTTATACTGGTTAAGACTATATTTCCTGGCTTTTTGGATCCAATGATTAGTCTGTTTTTGTGCCAGTCCTACACTACTATAATTACTGTTGTCCTGTTAAATTTTATTATCTGGCTTTGCTTCCCATATCCCTATGATTCTTTTTTATGCTCCAAAGAGTCTTCCAGATAAATTTTTGAACTATGGAGTTTTAAGAAAAATATTGGCCTTGGCCGGTCTGCTCAGTGGTAAGAGTGTTGGCCTGGTGTGTGTGGATGTCCCGGGTTTGATTCCGTCAGGACACACAGGAGAAGTGCCCACCTGCTTCTCCACCTCTCTCCCTCTCGCTTCTCTTTCTCCCTCTTTTCCCCTCCTGCACTCATAGCTTGATTGGAGTGAGTTGGCCCCAGGCGCTGAGGATGGCTCTATGGCCTCTACCTCAGGCTCTAAGAAGAGCTCAGTTGCTGAGGACTGCAGCAATGCCCCAGATGGGCAGAGCATTGCCCCCTAGTGGGTTTGCTTGGTGGACACATAAGGGAATCTGTCTCTCTGCCTCCCCTCCTCTCACTGAATAAAAAAGAAAAAAAGAGAAATCCTCTATTAGAGTTTGATTACAATTTCAATAAACATATTAATTATTTTGAAGAAACACTGACATCATTATAACATACAGATTTTCTACTCAGGAAAATAAAAACCTTAATTCCAATGAGATTCCTTTATTTCTGTCTTTGTGGTTTTCTTCGGGTAGGTTACCCCATTCTTCTTGTCCTTCACTTTCTTAACTTCCTTGCTATGTGAAGGGATCTTTGTTGCTATGCCTCATCCTACACTTCCTTGCATTCTAATCTCATGATGGCTCATAAAAACCATAAAACTAGAAATCATGTAGGATGTTTGGAGCTGAAGCAGAAAGAAGTTCCATAGTAAAGGAAATAAGTGCCCAGTAATTCTTAAGTGAAAATACAAAGAAGTCAAAGAAGAACGATACTATGGGACAAAAAACTAGAACATGGCGATGGAAGAAATTAACTTTTTCAAAAGATGCTCCAGCAGATAGGGAAGACACACTACCAAGCATGAAAAACTATGCCCCCTTTCAGAAAGCCAAGATTTTGAAAGCACTTTTGGGTAAGAAAAAAAGGGAAGGAAAACACAAAGGATACTGCCAAGAAAGTATGTTAGGATAAGTGTATGAGAGACATTAGAATTATATTCTAATACAGGTGATACAGGTGATAGATAATACAGGTGGTAAAACTGATCTGGGGCAAAATATATAAGTGTTGGGAAATTTAAATACCCAGAGGCCTCTAACACCAGATAAATTCCTAAATTGGCATAAAACTATTTTATTTCTATAATATTTGAAAAATTAAAGAGGAGAAGTATTTATCTAGGTTTGAATAAAACTAAAACAACTGGTTGATAAGGTAACAAGATGGAAAATATAAGAAAGTAATCGTGTAATATTAGAATTTGGGAATAGTCGAGAAAGGGAGAATACTAGTCAAAGTCAGACATTCTTTTTGACAAGTGCTGCCCAACATAACTTTTCTGTGTGGATGGAAATACTCTGTCTGTACTATCTGATAGGGCTGATATGGCTGACATTAGCCACATGGGACTATTGAGTACTTTAAAGTAAATAGTGTAACTAAAGAACTATTTTAATTAGAAAATTTTAATTTTGAGATTATTTTATAATCAGAAAGAAGCTGCAAATATACTATAGAAGGTTCCTGTGTACTCTTACTCCAGTTTCCCCTATATTACCATAGTACATGATCAAAACGAGAAAACAGACATTCGTACTATTAACTAAGCTACAGATCCTATTTGGATTTCATCAGCTTTATATGCACTTACTCCTTCCTTTTTCATCCTTCCACCCTTCCTTTTATATTAACTACTACCACAATCAGGATATAAACTATCCCACTGCCTCCCAAAATATCCCTCATGATACCCTTTTTTAGTCACAGTCACTCCAATCCTAATTCTTGGTGACCATTGATCTGTTGTTCTCCATCAATATAACCTTATTATTTCAAGAATGTGTTACGTAAATTATACAGGTGTTAGCTTTTGAGATTGGCTTTTCTTGCTTAACATAATGATTTTGAGAGTCATTCACTTTATCACATGTATCAGTCAAAGTTCATTCCTTTATATTTCATTGCATGACTATGTAACAGTTTGTTTACCCATTCACCCATTAAAGGATATTAATGTTATTTCCAGTTTTTGAATATTAGTGCACAGGTTTTTTGTGCACATAATTTTCATTTCGACCTTCTGTTTCCCCCATTATGTTCTCACAATTAATACATGCTCTTTTTAGAAAGGTTAGAAAATATTCATAAGCAGAAAACATTTTAATTATCCATTTAAAATTCACCATTCAGAAATAACTACTGTTAATATACTTATGGATATATACCCTGAAATTTTCTTATGAAAATTTATAAATGTATATTTCTTTACAAAAATTGGATCACACTACATATCTTATAACTTATTTTAAGCTAGCAATATCTCATGAATATACTTCCATGTCAAAACAAATCTAGATAATTTTAATGGATATAATATTCTATCATATGCATAAAATACAAGGGTGGGCAAAAGTAGTTTTACAGTTGTAATACAAGTAATGCAATAATTAACTACTAATTATACAAGAATAAATTGGTTCTGTGTACTAACAACTATATACCTATTTTTTGCCAACCTCTTTAATTTAGTCATCTGCTATTGCTAGACATTATGGTTATTTACTGTTTTGTTTTAAAATAAACAGTGATGAATATTCTTATATATTCACTTCACATAGTTGTCCAGTTATTCTCTTAGAATAAATCCAGGTAGTAGAATGCTGAGTCAAAAGGTGTGTGTGTGTGTACACATTTTAAAAAGGTTCTTAGATATACAGAGGTCAATCGTCTTACATAAAAATGACAAACTTATACTTCCAATATTAGAGTGAGAGGCTCATTTCCCCACATTCTCTTTTGAGTGATACTACTCTTTAAATCTTTTCTAATCGGACAGATGAAAAAATGGAAGTATGTTGTTTTAATCTGCACCTGAACAGCTTTTTATTTATTTAGCAGACATTTGTGGTGTTCATTTGTGAAGCCTTTCTTTATGTTCTTTGTTGATATTGAAAGAGAGTTTCTAAATCATACTAAAGAGCCAGAAAAGACTTCCCAAAAGGATGATGGGAATTAATTAGACAAATAGGAAGGGAAGAATACTCAAAGCAGAGGGAAACATATGAAGGCTCAGAGGCCTAACATGGCACAGTGAGTTCAGAACTGTGAGCAGTCCGGGCTCATTTCAGGGGGAGTAGACAGACAAGCAGGAGGAAGACTGCAGAGAGCAGCAGGAGCTAGCCCACAGACTGACTGCATCTGTACTAAACTGAGGAGTCAGAGCTTTATTTGAAAACTATGGGAAAAATAAACATTTTTGGGCTGGGGACTAACATGATGAGATTCATGCTTTAGAAAGATCATTCTAGCAGCTTAGCTGAAGTACGGAAATCAATTAGGAAGCTACAGTAATAATCCATGCAAGAAGTGGTGAGAACCTAAACCAAGAAGGTGGCAGTTGGTAGCAAGGGGAGGGCGCTGATCAGATAGTCAAGAGGGTAGGGTTCACAGAACAGGAGAAGGGGAAAGCGAAAGGGTGGGATCTTGGGTTTCTGGCCTGGGTCCTGGGGTGCTAGTGCTGCTACTCCCAAAATAGACTTTTTGTTTTTGTTTTATGGGAGGTGGCCATAGAAAAGATAAAGAGTTTTATTCTGAATGTGTAGTTTGAAGAGATTCCTATGGAAAATCCAAGGGAATGAAATGTGAAGATAAACACCTGGAGGTGAGCACAAAGCTCTGGCCTGGAGAGGCAGGCCTGAGAGGATACACTGGGTGAGCGCATACAGCAGGAAGAGTTCTGGGCTACGGGCAGAGCGCAGAATGCCCGACACTTCAGGGTTAAACAGAGGAGAAGAATCCTCAGAAGGAGGCTAAGAAGGAAACCAGGAGATAGCAGTTTCACGGAGGCTGAAGGAGAGACTTCCAAAATGGAGGCCACGGGTGTTGAATGCTGCTGAGAGGTTGAGGAAAAACAAACCTTACACTGGCAAATGGTAGCCTTAGCAAGTGCAATTTAAAAACGTCCCAAAGTCTATGAGCTGGTCCCAAAGATTATGTATGTACAAAAGTGCTACATAATTAAAAATCTCTTTCAATATAAGCCGAAAAAAACTCTTTCAATAAGTAAAAAGTTCTGAGTGGTAAGAGAGCATGTATCATAGTCTGAATTTTTTCTTTCTTACATGAAATGATGAGTGTTTTTATAATCTTTGATTTGATAAAATATGGCAAAAATATTCAGTCAGTCTAAACATCTATTATATCAGGGTAGAAAGCAAACTATAGATTTGTCGGCAAATTCTTGTTAATCCTTCTGAATGTTTACATTTGTAACTCAGGTCTTGTTGCATGCTGCCTGCCCAGAGCCCAGTCTGTTGTCTCTCCTGGTTCTTTCATCCCTGCAAAGGGCAAGAGTCTATTTTCCTAATGTCTGCCCACGTGCTTCACAGGCAACTTTCAGAGTTTTTCGACTTACTATTACTTCCACTTTACAGTTTATGATTACTCTAACAGGTACTTTCCAGTGGCTCCTGGTATTCCTCCATAGTAAACTGCTATATAGATGCTGCTGATGAAGTGGATCTATTGTGAAACAAAGGAACAGAAGCAGCAGACAAGAAAGGTTAGAGTGAAGAGGACTGAATTTTGAAAGATAAGAGCCTTACCAGGTGAAGAGAGATTAAACTGGACCTTATAAGAAAAAAAAATCTACAAAGGCATAGAGATATGAAAAGAACTTGTGTAATATTGCTGAAGCAGAAAATGTGCAGTATAGATTTTATAGCTTTAACATCTCCTCCAAACAGTAAGAACAAAAATAATAAAGTAAACTCCATTTTTAAAGAATCTAGGAGACATCTGTAATTCCAAATCACTATATGTGAAGATAGAAAGCAGAAGCAGGGATGGTAAATGACTTAGCAGAGTAGAGGAGGAAGGGATATAGGGATACTGATGGCAAGCAAACCAGTTCACTCTGCACAACCCAAAAAAGGCCCAGGTTTGGAGGTTCCAGGTACCATCCAAATGGGCCATGGCTAGGGTAGAGGATTGAAAATAGGGAGATTGAAATTCTGCCAAGAATTCAAGGGTATAGACCTCCCACCTGCACGCCACAAACTCAAAAAATCATTCCTCCTTCACTCTGCTGAAGATAGGAAACTTATATGCTAGTGAAAAAAATGAACCAGAAAATTACCAGCCCCAGGGGCATCACACAGAGGGGGTGGTAAAGGACTAAAAATTGAAATAGTTATATTCTTCAATTTTTACATTCTGATTAATAAACTCATGAGCCCCCTATCCAGGGTCCCTATCCAGGGGGACCCTATCCAGGTCAAGGTCACAAGAAACCAGGTTTACTAATTCCAACTCCCAGCCTCCACTGTGGATTAAAGAATCCTTTTCTGGAGATCAGGAATCCCATCTAACCACATGATGGCTTTACACTGAAGCCCACTGATTTACAAATACTACCCACAAACAGAGAGCTTCCTCTCAGCTCTTCAGAGCCTCACTTTCATTTTAAATCAGTATTATTGAGTTATAATTTATATACCATAAAAATATAGATATGAAGTGTATAGTTCAATCTGATTTAACAAGAACCACTGCCCCTAAAAAACCCAGAACATTTACATCACCCTAAAAGTATCCTTCTGACCTTTCCCAATCAATTCCCCTTACTTGCAATATCTGTCAATTACTGATCTGTTTCCTGTCACTATAGATTACTTTTGCCAGTTCTAAATCTTCATATAAATGTAATCATAAAATATATATACTTTTCAGTCTGGCCTCTCTCACTCAGACAATGGTTTTGAGTTTCATCCATGTTTCTGCCTGTGTAAACTGCAATATTTCTTTTTACTGCTTAGTAGGCATTCTACTACATGAATATACCAAAATTTGTTTTATCTATTCACCAGTTGATAGACATTTGGGTTGTTTCTAGTTTGTGCTATTACAAATTAAAGCTGCTATGAACTGGTGAGTAAAAGTCTATTTGTGGTTATGTGGTCATTTCTTTTGGGTAATTAACAGTGGAATTACTGAGTCATAATAAGTGTATGTTTAACTTTATAAAAACCTCTTAAACTGTTTTCCAAAGTGGTTCTACCATTTTACAGTCTCATCAACACTTGACATTGCCATAGAGACTTATCAACTGCAAACCTCTACCTGAGCGTGCCAAAGGGGCAGAACCCGGGGTACAGAGTCGCCGACCAGGAAGAGGGAGAGAAAAGAAAAAGCAAGAAGATAACCTCTCAAAATCAAGAATAATCTGCAGACTTTATAACCTATCCCATTTTATTATATTTGTTCGTTTGTTTCTCTTATCTTCATTCTTGATATTTTTTTTCCTCCTCCAATTTGGCCAATTAACTCTCTGCCGGTCTTACTCTCTCCTCTCCTTGAACTACACTACCCATAAGTGTTACATCTCCCATTATCTTTTCTCTCCTCTTCCTTTCTCTCTATGAGGGTTGCACTCCAAAACCCTTAACTCTCTCTCTCTCTCTCTCACTCTTCTCTTTTTTCTTCTTTTAGTGGTTCCATCTTTTTTTCTCTCTCTCTCTTTCTTTTCTCCCTCTATATTAGTTTCTTCCTTTCTCCTTTACATCTCCTCTCATTCAAACCTCAATAACAAACAAATTATCTTATCTGGGACTCAAACTTATGTTTGTGGCATTTTGGGGGTTTTTTACTTCACCTTTTTAACTCACTAGCAGTGCTCCCATCCCTGGCTCTCCATTTTATCTAGTTCTTGTTCCACTAACTACAATAGTAATTTTTTAATTTGTCCCCCCATTTTTCTGTTTTCCTCTTATTCCTCTCATCATAACTCTTAGTCAACCAACACCTAAAAGCAAATCATTTTATTCTTGACCCAAATTTCTTCCTTATTTGCTTTTTGTGGGTCCATACCCCCTTCTTTTTTCTTTTTTTTTCTTTTTTTCTTTTTTTTGCCCCTTTATTACTTTTCCCCAATTCAGGCCCTCCATTACAGGCATTGTTATAATTCACAGTTCACCACAAGATTTTCTCAAGAAAGAGGGGAGAGGAGAGGAGAGGAAAAAAGGAGGGGGGGAATAATTTCCTTTTTTTAAAATTTTTATTTTATTTTTCTTAATTTTTTTAAAAAAACAACTCTTCGATTTTTTATTTTTTTAACTTTTTATTCTTTATTAAATATCATTAATACTATCAACAAAACCACCCTCAGATGCCATTAAGGAAGAGAAAATCGAATATCATGGATACAAAAGAAAGAGAGGTAACACAGCTAGATGAGGAAAAATCTATGGAGAAAAAATTTAATATATTGGAAACCTTGGAGCTAAATGACAGAGAATTCAAGATAGAAATCCTAAAAATCCTCCGAGATATACAAGAAAACACAGAAAGGCAATTTAGGGAGCTCAGAAAACAACTCAATGAACACAAAGAATTTATGTCCAAGAAAATTGAAACTATAAAAACAAATCAAACAGAGATGAAAAACTCAATTCACAAGCTGAAAAACGAAGTAACAAGCTTAGCTAATAGAACAGGTCAGATAGAAGAGAGGATTAGTGAAATAGAAGACAAGCAACTTGAGGCACAACAGAGAGAAGAAGAAAGAGACTCAAAAATTTAAAAAAATGAGATAGCCCTACAAGAATTATCTGACTCCATCAGAAAGAATAACATAAGAATAATAGGTATATCAGAGGGAGAAGAGAGAGAAAATGGAATGGCGGACATACTCAAACAAATAATAGATGAGAACTTCCCAAGCCTGTGGAAAGAACTAAAGCCTCAAGTTCAAGAAGCAAACAGAACTCCGAATTTTCTTAACCCCAACAAACCTACTCCAAGGCATATCATAATGAAATTGACACAAACCAACAGCAAAGAAAAAATTCTCAAGGCAGCCAGGGAAAAGAAGAATACAACATATAAAGGAAGGCCCATTAGATTATCATCAGATTTCTCAGCAGAAACTCTACAAGCTAGAAGAGAGTGGACCCCAATATTTAAAGTCCTGAAAGAGAGGAACTTTCAGCCACGAATACTATACCCATCAAAGCTATCCTTCAAATATGAAGGAGAAATAAAAACATTCACAGATACAGAAAAGATGAGGGAATTTATCATCGGAAAACCCCCACTCCAGGAATTACTAAAGGGGGTTCTCCAATCAGATACAAAGAACAAAAAAAAACAGAGCCACAAGTAAAAGCTCCAAGAAGAACACAATAAAACCAAATTTAAACTGTGACAACAACAAAAAGAAAGGGGGGGAGAAGATGGAGATTAACAGTAGCAAAGGACGATGGAGTGCAAAAGTACTCACAAAATAGTTCGCTACAATAAACAGGGTAGGGACCCTTTTCATTACTCAAAGGTAACCACCATTGAAAAAACCACCACAGAAGCACATGAGATAAAAAAGATAGCAACAGAGGAAAGATGTATGGAATACAACCAAATAAAACCAAAAGAGAGAAAAACGAAAGAGAAGGATCAAACAAGACACAAAACTAACAGAAAGCAATATATAAAATGGCAATAGGGAACTCACAAGTGTCAATAATTACACTAAATGTAAACGGATTAAACTCACCAATAAAAAGACACAGAGTAGCAGAATGGATTAAAAAAGAAAATCCAACTGTATGCTGCCTACAGGAAACTCATCTAAGTAACAAGGATAAAAACAAATTCAAAGTGAAAGGCTGGAAAACAATACTCCAAGCAAATAACATCCAAAAAAAAAGCAGGTGTAGCAATAGTCATATCGGATAATGCTGACTACAAGACAGGAAAAGTACTCAGAGACAAAAATGGCCATTTCATAATGGCTAAGGGGACACTGAATCAAGAAGACATGACAATTCTTAATATATATGCACCAAACTAAGGGGCACCAAAATATATAAGACAGCTACTTATTGATCTTAAAACAAAAACTGACAAAAATACAATCATACTTGGAGACCTCAATACACCGCTGACGGCTCTAGACCGGTCATCCAAACAGAGAATCAACAAAGACATAGTGGCCTTAAACAAAACACTAGAGCACCTGGATATGATAGACATCTACAGGACATTTCATCCCAAAGTGATTGAGTATACATTTTTCTCCAGTGTACATGGATCATTCTCAAGAATTGACCATATGTTGGGCCACAAAAACAACATCAGCAAATTCAGAAAAATCGAAGTTGTACCAAGCATATTTTCTGATCATAAAGCCTTGAAACTAGAATTCAATTGCAAAAAAGAGGAAAAAAGTCCCACAAAAATGTGGAAACTAAACAACATACTTTTAAAAAATGAATGGGTCAAAGAAGAAATAAGTGCAGAGATCAAAAGATATATACAGACTAATGAAAATGACAATACGACATATCAGAATCTATGGGATGCAGCAAAAGCAGTGATAAGAGGGAAGTTCATATCACTTCAGGCATATATGAACAAACAAGAGAGAGCCCAAGTAACCACTTAAATTCACACCTTAAGGAACTAGAAAAAGAAGAACAAAGACAACCCAAAACCAGCCGAAGAAAGGAGATAATAAAAATCAGAGCAGAAATAAATGAAATAGAGAACAGAAAAACTATAGAAAAAATTAATAGAACAAGGAGCTGGTTCTTTGAAAAGATCAACAAAACTGACAAACCCTTGGCAAGACTTACCAAGGAAAAAAGAGAAAGAACTCATATAAACAAAATCCAAAATGAAAGAGGAGAAATCACCACGGACACCGTAGATATACAAAGAATTATTGTAGAATACTATGAAAAACTTTATGACACTAAATTCAACAACCTAGAAGAAATGGATAAATTCCTAGAACAATACAACCTTCCTAGACTGAGTCAAGAAGCAGCAGAAAGTCTAAACAGACCTATTAGTAGAGAAGAAATAGAAAAAACCATTAAAAAACCTCCCCAAAAATAAAAGTCCAGGCCCTGACGGCTATACCAGCGAATTTTATCAAACATTCAAAGAAGACTTGGTTCCTATTCTACTGAAAGTCTTCCAAAAAATTGAAGAAGAAGCAATACTTCCAAACACATTTTATGAGGCCAACATAACCCTCATACCAAAACCAGGCAAGGACTGCACAAAAAAAGAAAACTACAGACCAATATCTCTAATGAATACAGATGCTAAAATACTAAACAAAATACTAGGAAATCGAATACAACAACATATTACAAAGATAATACATCATGATCAAGTGGGATTCATCCCAGAATCTCAACGATGGTTCAACATACGTAAAACGGTTAACGTAATACACCATATCAACAAAACAAAGAACAAAAACCACATGATCTTATCAATAGATGCAGAAAAGGCTTTTGATAAAATACAACACAATTTTATGTTTAAGACTCTCAACAAAATGGGTATAGAAGGAAAATATCTCAACATGATAAAGGCCATATATGATAAACCATCAGCTAACATCATATTAAATGGCACAAAACTGAAGGCTTTCCCCCTTAAATCAGGAACAAGACAGGGTTGTCCACTCTCTCCACTCTTATTTAATGTGGTACTAGAGGGTCTAGCCAGAGCAATCAGACAAGAAAAAGAAATAAAAGGCATCCATATCGGAAAAGAAGAAGTAAAGGTATCACTTTTTGCAGATGATATGATCCTATACATCAAAACCCCCAAAGAATCCACAAAAAGACTACTAGAAACAATAAGCCAATACAGTAAGGTCGCAGGATACAAAATTAACATACAGAAGTCAATAGCCTTTCTATATGCCAACAATGAAACAACTGAGAAGGAACTCAAAAGAATAATCCCCTTCACGATTGCAACAAAAAAATAAAATACTTAGGAATAAACATAACGAAGAATGTAAAGGACTTATATAATGAAAACTATAAACCATTGTTAAGGGAAATCGAAAAAGATATAATGAGATGGAAGAATATACCTTGTTCTTGGCTAGGAAGAATAAATATAATCAAGATGGCCATATTACCCAAAGCAATATACAAATTTAATGCAATTCCCATCAAACTTCCAATGACATTTTTTAAAGAAATAGAGCCAAAAATCATCAGATTTATATGGAACTATAAAAAACCCCGAATAGCCAAAGCAATCCTAAAGAAAAAGAATGAAGCTGGGGGCATTACAATACCTGACTTCAAACTATATTATAGGGCCACGACAATCAAAACAGCATGGTATTGGCAGAAAAAGAGACACTCAGACCAATGGAACAGAATAGAAAGTCCAGAAATAAAACCACATATATATAGTCAAATAATTTTTGATAAAGGGGCCAACAACACACAATGGAGAAAAGAAAGCCTCTTCAATAAATGGTGCTGGGAAAACTGGAAAGCCACATGCAAAAGAATGAAACTGGACTACAGTTTGTCCCCCTGTACAAAAATTAACTCAAAATGGATCAAAGATCTAAACATAAGACCTGAAACAATTAAGTACATAGAAGAAGACATAGGTACTCAACTCATGGACCTGGGTTTTAAAGAGCATTTTATGAATTTGACTCCACAGGCAAGAGAAGTGAAGGCAAAAATTAATGAATGGGACTACATCAGACTAAGAAGTTTTTGCTCAGCAAGAGAAACTGATAACAAAATAAACAGACAGCCAACTAAATGGGAAATGATATTTTCAAACAACAGCTCAGATAAGGGCCTAATATCCAAAATATACAAAGAACTCATAAAACTCAACAACAAACAAACAATCCAATAAAAAAATGGGAAGAGGATATGAACAGACACTTCTCCCAGGAAGAAATACAAATGGCCAACAGATATATGAAAAGATGCTCATCTTCTTTAGCTATTAGAGAAATGCAAATCAAAACTGCAATGAGATACCACCTCACACCTGTTCGATTAGCTATTATTAGCAAGACAGGTAATAGCAAATGTTGGAGAGGCTGTGGAGAAAAAGGAACCCTCATACACTGTTGGTAGGAATGTAAAGTAGTACAACCATTATGGAAGAAAGTATGGTGGTTCCTCAAAAAACTGAAAATAGAACTACCTTATGACCCAGCAATTCCTCTACTGGGTATATACCCCCAAAACTCAGAAACATTGATACGTAAAGACACATGTAGCCCCATGTTCACTGCAGCATTGTTCACAGTGGCCAGGACATGGAAACAACCAAAAATCCCGTCAATAGATGACTGGATAAAGAAGATGTGGCACATATACACTATGGAATACTACTCAGCCATAAGAAATGATGACATCGGAACATTTACAGCAAAATGGTGGGATCTTGATAACATGATACGAAGCGAAATAAGTAAATCAGAAAAAACCAGGAACTGCATTATTCCATAGGTAGGTGGGACATAAAAGTGAAACTAAGAGACATTGATAAGAGTGTGGTGGTTACGGGGGGGGGGGGGGGGAATAGGAGAGGGAAAGGGGGAGGGGCACAAAGAAAACAAGATAGAAGGTGACAGAGGACAATGTGACTTTGGGTGATGGGTATGCAACATAATTGAACGACAAGATAACCTGGACTTGTTATCTTTGAATATATGTAACCTGATTTATTGATGTCACCCCATTAAAAAAATAAAATTATTATAAAAAAAAATCTTTGCTTATGCCAAAGTCATGAAGATTTTTCTCTTAAGGTTTCTTTTGTGTGTGTGTAGGGGTAGTTCTATAGTTCCAATTCTTAACGTTCATCTCTGTGATCTATTTTAAATTAATTTTTATGAATGGTATAAGGCTGAATTTGAAGATTATCCAGCACCACTTATTTGTTCAAAAGACTGTGTCCACTGAGTTATGTTAGATCCTTTGCTGAAAAAGAAATGGCCATATATATGAGTTTATTTATACATTCTCTACTCTTTTGTTTTTATATACAGACACCAATAATCTTCCTGGGATTTTGACTAGAATTTCAATGACTTTAATCTCCATTTGGTGATAATAGAGATTTTATTTTTAATTAAAATTTTTTTTATTTGCCTGACCAGGCAGTGGCGCAGTGGATAGAGCATTGGACTTGGATGTAGAGGGCCCAGGTTTGAAACCCTGAGGTTACCAGCTTGACTGCGGGGTTACTGGCTTGAGCATGGGATCATAGACATGACCCCATGGTCCCTGGCTTGAGCCCAAGGTCACTGGCTTGAGCAAGGGGTCACTCGCTCTGCTGTAGCCCCATCATCAAGGAACATATGAGAAAGCAAACAATGAACAACTAAGGAGACTAAACAGCTGCAATCATGAGGAGCTGATGCTTCTCATCTCTCTCCCTTCCTGTCCGTCTGTCCTTATCTGTCTCTGTCTCTCTCTCTGCCCCCCCAAAAAAGAAATTTATTTTTCTTAAGTGAGAAGTGAGGAGGCAAAGAGACAGACTCTCGCATGTGCCCCAACCAGGATGCACCCTGCAAGCCCCCTATGGGGCAATGCTCTGCTCATCTGAGGCCACTGCTCTGTTGCTCGGCAACCGAGCTATTTTAGCACCTGAGGCAAAGCCATGGAGCCATAGTAAGAGGAGAGGGGGAGGAGTGGAGAATCAGATGGTCACTTCTCCTGTGTGTCCTGACTAGAATAGAACCTGGGACATCAACACGCTGGGTGATGCTCTACTGCTGAGCCAACTGGCCAGGGTCAGTAATAGAGATCTTAACAATATTAAGTCTCTAATCCATGCAATCTATGAACATAGTGTATGTTTATATTTATTCAGATGCTCTTTGATTTTTCTCAGCAGTGTTTGTAGACCTTTCACTAAATTTACTCCCAAGCATTTTAGGTTTTTTGTTGCTAATGCAAATGGTAATGTTATTTTAATTTCATTTTCCATTTTATTTGTTGCTTTACATATATTGCTCTTGCGTTTTCCACTTTGCTAAATTCACTTACTTAGTATTTTTCTCTCTTTTTTTTTTTTGGTAAATACCTTGGGATTATTTTATATGATCATGTTGTCTAAGAACAGAGACAGTTTCAGTTTTTCCCTCTAACATTTACTGCCTTACTGACTATTATACTGACTAGGATCTCCAGAACAATAGTGAAAAGAAGTGGTGAGCTGCAAAATTCCTGCTTTGTACCTGATCTTTGGGGAAAAGTACTCAGTCTTTCACCATAAAGTATAATGATAACTGTAGGTCTTTTTGGTAGATACCCTTTATTAAATTGAGAAAGTTCTCCTCTACTTCTTGTTTGTTGAGTTTTTAAAAATCTCATATGGTTGTTTAATTTTGTCAAATACTTATTCTGTATCTATTGAGATGACCATATATTTTTTACCCTTTATTTTGTTAATGTGGTAGAATAGGAGTGAGAGAACTGAAATTCATATCAGGAAGACTTAGTGTTTAAATTTATGAACAATGAATTTGCAAAACGTATGCATTTATAAAAATGGAGGTAAATAATGGAAAAGAGAGCTAAAAAAAATTGACATTGGTTGTCTCTGAGGAGCAGTCTAATTGGGAGTAAAAACTTTGAAACTGTTAGTTTTTAAAAAGCCTTTTAAGCACTGACACTTTAAATATGAGATTTAATATATAACATTAGTAACAGATTTTAAAAATTAAAAATGTGTTGATAAGGTTGGGCCTGATTATTGTGTGCTAAGGCTGGGGACAAAGGCTTAGGGGAGATGAATTCAGCTTTGGGCATAGGTTGTGTTGATGGGTCTCCTCACACAGACAGATGTGTGGCACTGAAGCGAGAGTAGTAGAAAATAAAGGTCTGGAATAAGCACCAGATAGGGGTTTTAAAGGCACAAGAGTGGGCAAGACTGAACATACATAGCATGAGAAAAGGGTCAAGGACAAAATTCTGAGGAAGGCTGGCATGTATGGGGTGAGAAGGATGCCAGGAATGAGACAGGGAATTAATTTTCAAAGGGCAGGAAGTAAACCAGCCAAATACGGCATGGAAGTCAAGGGGTGAAAATGTTTCATTCTTTCAACATACTGAATTCAAAAGACTATGTTTACCAATAATCAAGAGCTACAGTTTTCTTTTATAGGCATTTCTCCCTAATTTCATGGAGAAATTTGGAGAGTTAATAAAACCTTAAAGAACATAAATATAATGATGGAAAATAGAGAATGGTGTTACACTATTTTTTATGTTGCTATTTGTGTGTTCTAATTCAGGAAACATCTGGAACAGAAAGTATGAAGTAAAGAACTTCTCAATTGATGAAAGGATTCCAGAAGAAAATGATCAACATAAATCTTATGGACGCAAGAGAAAATTGGGTGAATATCCATGTCACTTAGATGGGACATTTGAAGACTAGGAAGAGTAAAATTGTAGAAAAATGACTAAAAGCTTTTTATTTAACAGAGTACCCAAGGTGTGATGATTCAGAACTAATGAGTCATTTAGGAATAATAAAACTATTAGTTTGCCTGGAAAACACAGGCACTGTTTGGTAGATGACTCAGTATGGAAACTAATCCCAAGAGAACAATTTAGAGGAATACAGAAATATATACCACAGAACTGCTTGAAGGGAAAGAAAGGAGACCTGGAATATGTTATTTGTTGTATTTATTTCAAAATTACTTGAGAAAACAAGAAATTTCTTAGAATGGAAGATTTTTCTGATCACAAAGAAATTTTATACTTGAAGATGAAAGAACTATTAAGGCTTTTAGGTTTAGGGCTTATTTAGTCTTAGTGAGACTAAAAGTAGTAAAGTAAGAACATCTCATTGACTGGCCTGATTTGAGCTTATGGAAATTAAGAAGTGCTTAAAAACTTACTTTTCTTAAAAGTGGGAGTTTGATTTCCTTAAAAAGGCAGTTTGATTTTTAATTCTTTGAGGAATCTCCATACTGTTTTCCAGTGGCTGCACCAGTCTGCATTCCCACCAGCAGTGCAAGAGGGTTCCCTTTTCTCCACATCCTCGCCAGCTCTTATTCTGTGTTGTTTTGTTGATGAGCACCATTCTGGCTGGTGTGAGGTGATATCTCATTGTGGCTTTAATTTGCATTTCTCTAATGATTAGTGATGTTGAGCATTTTTTTGTATGCTTATTGGCCTAAGAACACCAAAGAACTGTTCCAAAAGGAGAAATGCACCCCATGTATATGGCAGCATTGTTCACAATAGTGAAGATCTGGAAACAGCCCAAGTGTCCATCAGTGGATGAGTGGATTAAAAAGCTTTGGTAGACCCTGGCCGGTTGGCTCAGTGGTACAGCGTCGGCCTGGCATGAGGAAGTTCCGAGTTCGATTCCCGGCCAGGGCACACAGGAGAAGCACCCATCTGCATCTCCACCCTTCCCCCTCTCCTTCCTCTCTGTTTCTCTCTTCCCCTCCCGCAGCCGAAGCTCCATTGGAGCAAAAGATGGCCCAGGCGCTGGGGATGGCTCCTTGGCCTCTGCCCCAGGCGCTAGAGTGGCTCTGGTCGCGACGCCCCAGATAGGCAGAACATCGCCCCCTGGTGGGCGTGCCGGGTGGATCCCGGTTGGGCGCATGCGGAGTCTGTCTGACTGCCTCCCTGTTTGCAGCTTCAGAAAAATACAAAAAAAAAAAAAAAAAAAAAGCTTTGGTACATACATACTATGGAATACTACTCAGCGATAAGAAATGATGACATTGGATCATTTACATTAACATGGATGGACTTTGATAACATTATACTGAGTGAAATAAGTAAATCAGAAAAAACTAAGAACTATTTGAATCCATACATAGATGGGACATAAAAATGAGACTCAGAGACATGGACAAGAGAAAAAAAGGCTATCACCTACAAAGGAGCTCCCATAAGGATGACATCAGACTTCTCAACAGAAACACTTGAGGTCAGAAGGGAATGGCAAGAAATATTCAAAGTAATGCAGAACAAGAACCTACAACCAAGACTACTTTATCTAGCAAGGCTATCATTTAAAATTGAAGGAAAAATAAAAAGCTTTAAGACAAAAAAAAACAACTCAAGGAATTTACTACAACCAAACCAATGCTGCAGAAAATGTTAAGGGGCATGGTGGAAACAGATCAAAGTGGGAAAAGAATATAGCAAAAGAGGAATACAGCTTTAAAGAATAAAATGGCAATTAACTACATATCAATAATAACCTTAAATGTAAATGGATTAACTGATCCAATCAAAAGACATAGGGTAGTTGCGTGGATAAGAAAACAGGACCTGTACATATGCTGTCTACAAGAGACACACCTTAAAACAAAAGATGCACATAAGACTAAAGGTAAAAGGATGGAAAAAAACATTTCATGAAAATGGAAATGAAAAAAAAAGCTGGGGTAGCAATACTTATATCAGACAAAATGGACTTTAAAACAAAGAATATAGTAAGAGATAAAGAAGGCCACTACATAATGATAAAGGGCGCGATGCAACAGGAAGATATAACTATTATAAATATCTACGCACCTAATATAGGAGCACCTAAATATATAAAGCAGACTTTGATGGATATAAAGGGCAAGATCAACAGCAATACTATAATAATAGGGGGTTTTAATACCCCACTGACATCGCTAGATAGATCCTCAAGAAGAAAATTAACAAAAAAATAGCAGACTTAAAGGACACACTAGATCAACTCAATTTAATAGATATCTTCAGAACCTTTCATCCTAAAGCAGCAGAATATACATTCTTTTCAAGTGCTTATGGTACATTCTCTAGGATAGACCACATGTTAGGGCACAAAAGTGGTCTCAACAAGTTTAAGAAGATTAAAATCATATCAAGCACTTTCTCTGATCACAATGGCATGAAACTAGAAATCAACCACAACAGGAAAGCTCAAAAATTCTCAAACACATGGAAACTAAATAGCAGGTTGTTAAATAATGAATGGATTAAGAATGAGATCAAGGAAGAAATAAAAAAATTCCTAGAAACGAATGATAATGAGCATACAACTCAAAATTTATGGGACACAGCAAAAGCAGTACTGAGAGGGAAGTTCACAGCACTACAGGCACACTTTAAGAAGCTAGAAAAAGCTCAAATAAACAACTTATCTAAAAGAAATAAAAAAAGAACAGCAAGTAAAGCCCAAATGTAGTGGAAGGAAGGAAATAATAAAGATCAGAGCAGAAATAAATGATATAGAGGCTAAAGAAACAATACAGAGGATCAATGAAACCAGGAGCTGGTTCTTTGAAAAGGTAAACAAGATCGATGAACCTTTAACTAGACTCACCAAGAAAAAAAGAGAGAAGACTCAAATAAATAAAGTTAGAAATGAGAGTGGAGAAATAACAACTGACTCAACAGAAATACAAAATATTGTAAGAAAATACTATGAAGAACTGTATGCCAAAAAACTAGACAACCTAGATGAAATGAACAAATTCCTTGAAACATATAATCTTCCAAAACTCAATCTGGGAGAATCAGAAAACCTAAACAGACCAATTACAACAAATGAGATCAAAACAGTTATCAAAAAACTCCCAACAAAGAAAAGACCTGGGCCAGATGGCTTCACAAGTGAATTCTACCAAATATTCAAAGAAGAACTAATTCCTATCCTTCTCAAGCTATTTCAAAAAATTCAAGAGGAAGGAAGACTTCCAAGCTCCTTTTATGAGGTGAGTATAATTCTGATTCCAAAACCAGGCAAAGACAACACAAAGAAAGAAAATTATAGGCCAATATCCCTGATGAATATAGATATGAAATCCTCAACAAAATATTAGCAAACTGGATCCAACAATATATGGAAAAAATCATACACCATGATCAAGTGGGATTTATTCTGGGGAGGCAAGGCTGGTACAATATTTGCAAATCAATCAATGTGATTCATCACATAAACAAAAGGAAGGAGAAAAACCACATGATAATTTCAATAGATGCAGAAAAGATATTTGATAAAATCTAGCACCTATTCATGATCAAAACTCTCAACAAAATGGGATTACGGGGAACATACCTCAACATGATAAAAGCCATCTATGACAAACCTACAGCCAACATCATACTCAATGGACAAAAATTAAAAGCAATCCCCTTAAGATCAGGAAGAAGGCAGGGGTGCTCCCTTTCACCACTCTTATTCAACATAGTTCTGGAAGTCCTAGCCACAGCAATCAGACAAGAAAGAGAAATAAAAGGTATTCAAGTTGGAAAAGAAGAAGTAAAACTATCACTATTTGCAGATGATATAATATTGTATATAGAAAACCCTAAAGTCTCAGTCAAAAAACTACTGGACCTGATAAATGAATTCAGCAAAGTGGCAGGATATAAAATTAATACTCAGAAATCAGAGGCATTTTTATACACTAACAATGAACTGTCAGAAAGAGAAATTAAGGAAACAATCCCCTTCACTATTACAACCAAAAAAATAAAGTACCTAGGAGTACATTTAACCAAGGAGACTAAAGACTTGTACTCGAAAAATTATAAAACATTGATAAAAGAAACAAGGAAGATACAAACAAGTGGAAGCACATACCGTGCTCATGGTTAGGAAGAATAAACATCATTAAAATGTCTATATTACCCAAAGAAATTTGTAAATTTAATGCAATACCAATTAAAATACCAATGATATACTTTAAAGATATAGATCACATATTCCAAAAATTTATATGGAACCAAAAGAGAACACGAATAGCCTCAGCAATCTTAAAAAAGAAGAATAAAGGGGGAGGTATAACACTTCCTGATATCAAGTTATACTACAAGGCCATTGTACTCAAAACAGCCTGGTACTGGCATAAGAACAGGCACATAGATCAATGGAACAGAACAGAGAACCCAGAAATAAACCCACAGCTCTATGGACAACTGATATTTGACAAAGGAGGTAAGGGCATACAATGGAGTAAAGACAGCCTCTTTAACAAATGGTATTGGGAAAATTGGACAGCAACCTGCAAAAAAATGAAACTAGACCACCAACTTACACCATTCACAAAAATAAACTCAAAATAGATAAAAGACTTAAATGTAAGCTGTGAAACCATAAGCATCTTAGAAGAAAACATAGGCAGTAAGCTCTCTGACATCTTTTGCAGCGATATATTTGCTGATTTATCTCCACGGGCAAGTGAAATAAAAGACAGTATAAACAAATGGGACTATATCAAACTAAAAAGCTTTTGCACAGCCAAAGACAATAAGAACAGAATAACAAGACAAACTACACAATGGGAGAACATATTTGACAGTACGTCTGATAAGGGGTTAATAACCAAAATTTATAAAGAACTTGTAAATCTCAATATCAGAAATACAAACAACCCAATCAAAAATGGGTAAAAGTAATGAATACACACTTCTCCAAAGAGGACATACAGATGGCCAACAGGCATATGAAAAATGCTCAACATCACTAATCATTACAGAAGTGCAAATTAAAACCACAATGAGGTATCACCTCACACCAGTCAGAATGGCGCTCATCAACAAAACAACACAGAGTAAGTGCTGGCCAGGATGTGGAGAAAAGGGAACCCCTCCTGCACTGCTGGTGGGAATGCAGACTGGTGCAGCCACTGTGGAAAACAGTACGGAGATTCCTCAAAATATAGAGAATCGAACTGCCTTTTGACCCAGCTATCCCACTTTTAGGAATATACCCCAAGAACACCATAGAACTTTTCCAAAAGGAGAAATGCACCCCCATGTTTATGGCAGCATTGTTCACAATAGCAAAGATCTGGAAACAGCCCAAGTGTCTGTCAGAGGACGAGTGGATTAAAAAGCTTTGGTACATATATACTATGGAATACTACTCAGCCATAAGAAATGATGACATTGGATCATTTACAATAATATGGATGGACCTTGATAACATTATACGGAGTGACATAAGTAAATCAGAAAAAAACTAAGAACTATATGAACCCATACATGGATGGGACATAAAAATGAGACTCAGAGACATGGACAAGAATGTGATGGTAACAGGGGGTGGAGTGTGTGGGGGGGGAGGGGGCGAGGAAGGAGAGAGAGGGGGTGGGGGGAGGGGAGGGGCACAAAGAAAACCAGATAGAAGTTGACGGAAGACAATTTGACTTTGGGTGAGGGGTATGCAGCATAATCAAATGTCAAAATAATCTGGAGATGTTTTCTCTGAACATATGTACCCTGATTTATCAATGTCACTGCATTAAAATTAATAAATTAAAAAACAAACAAACTTACTTTTCTTTTCCCTCCAGTGGAGAAGCAGGAAATGGGGCTGCGACAAAGCACCAGGTGGGCAGTCAGGAGTGCTATCCTTGCTTCAGCTGCTGTTCTGACTGCTGGGTAAGCTGGTCCAGTCACTTTGCTCCCTGGGATTTCACCTCTTATGGAAAAACGGGATAAAAGATGGCTTGGAGTCTAGGGAACATGAGAAAAGCAAAAATTTTTTCTTGGTTAGAATTAGTAAAAAAACTGTATTTTACCAGAGAACTATTTTGAATTATTACCTGATGTGGGAACCACAATGAACTGGCTATTAATTTTTAATGCATGTAATTTGCAGAGCTACTGGTTTCCCTGAGTACTGACTCTGAAAGAAAAATTTGGGGGTTAAGCTTTTACCATTTTATAATTAAAAAGATTTTATTTATTATTACATACCAAAATAACAATAGTTATCCTTCTGCTGGTAGTAATTTAACTTAACTCCTATTTTCTTTTTCTAAGTCTTTTTCTATTTGGGAGGAGATCATATAAAAATCAAACTACATTCTATTATAAAAATCATTTAGACAGTTTAGAAGAACATATATACAATACAGTTTAATAAACTTTTTTTTTTGTATTTTTTTTCTGAAGTGAGAAGCAGGGAGGCAGAGAGGCAGTCTCCCGCATATGCCTGACCAGGATCCACCCGGCATGCCCTCTCGATGCTCTGCTCATCTGGGGCATTGCTCTGTTGCAACCGGAGCCATTCTAGCGCCTGAGGCGGAGGCCATGGAGCCATCCTCAGCACTTGGGCCAACTTTGTTCCAATGGAGCCTTGGCTGCGGGAGGGGAAGAGAGAGACAGAGAGGAAGGAGAGGTGGAGGGCTGGAGAAGCAGATGAGTGCTTCTCCTGTGTGCCCTGGCCAGGAATCGAACCCGGAACTCCTGCATGCCAGGCCGACACTCTCTACCACTGAACCAACTGGCCACGGACCAGTTTAATAAACTTTTGAGTGCCGTTCCAAGTCAGGTTCTTTTCAAGACGAGGAACTATAATCTATGATTTTGCTTCAAAGCAGTTTCAATGTGAATAGACAGAGAAAGAAGATACCTAACCTTTATATCAAGAAAAACATTCCAGAAAGCAGGACTCCTGAACCCAGTCCTGGAGTCAAGCAGAAGTAGTTGGCTGCAAGAAGAAAGGGAAAATGACTTGTGGACAAAGGGAGCAAAGCAAGGGGTGGCATGTGATGTGAGGAGCTATCAGGAGTTTGGTATTATTCCAGTGTCAAGTGTGAAGAGAGGCTTCTAGGAGCTACACTTGAAAGGGGGGTACAGAGGCAACAAAGCATCAGAGAGCCCCTGAGAGGTTTCAATGGAGGAAGGAGGGGATGAGGTCAGAGTTACACTGTAGGCAAAGGACAGACAGAAGTGGGGGGAGCAAGGTTTAAAGCTAGGTAGATAATCTAGGTAGAAGGGCTCTGTAGAGTCCAGAAAAGAATCAATGAGGCTACAGAAGAAGGCAGCTCAGAGGCTTAAGTGACTAAGCCATGATCATAAATCTATGAGCAGGATCTGAATGTCTTTTTTTTTTTTTTTCTTTCTTTTCTTTTTCTGAAGCTGGAAACGGGGAGAGACAGTCAGACAGACTCCCGCATGCACCCGACCGGGATCCACCCCGCACGCCCACCAGGGGCGAGGCTCTGCCCATCAGGGGGTGATGCTCTGCCCCTCTGGGGCGTCGCTCTGCCGAGACCAGAGCCACTCTAGTGCCTGGGGCAGAGGCCAAGGAGCCATCCCCAGTGCCCGGGCCATCTTTGCTCCAATGGAGCCTTGGCTGCGGGAGGGGAAGAGAGAGACAGAGAGGAAGGAGGGGGTGGGGGTGGAGAAGCAAATGGGCGCTTCTCCTATGTGCCCTGGCCGGGAATCGAACCTGGGTCCCCCGCACGGCAGGCCGACGCTCTACCGCTGAGCCAACCGGCCAGGGCCTGAATGTCTTTTATCTAAGCACAAATTCTGGCCAATGCTAACAACTGAACTCAAATTTATTTTTATTAAGTAAATTATGGATTTTAAGAAAGACTTTATTCATTTATTTATATTAACTACCTAAATGTTAGGGGTATTATAGAAAAGAAGCAAAGCTTGTCTTGTGAGGGACTTATGGGATAAATGAAATAAGACAAAAAAAGAATACATGGACTCATTCAACAGATACCTATTCTCCTCCTGGGCCTGCTGGAGATCACAGTCTAGAGCAGGTGTGGCCAACAGTTTTTGCCCCCTGGGCCAGATTAGAAAGAAAGCGTTTTTCATGGGCCGGACGAAATATTAAAATTAAAAAATGTTAAATATAAAAATGATTTGTTTAAGTAAACAAATTTTATTACGTACTGTTTATGAATAAATGTGAGTGAAAAAAATTTTAATATACAATATTATTTTTAATAAAAATATATTTTAGCCTGACGGGGCGGTGGAGCAGTGGATAGAGCGTCAGACTGGGATGCGGAAGACCCAGGTTCAAGACCCCAAGGTTGCCAGCTTGAGCGAGGGCTCATCTGGTTTGAGCAAAAGCTCACCAGCTTGAGCCCAAGGTCGCTGGCTCGAGCAAGGGGTTACTCAGTCTGCTGAAGGCCTGTGGTCAAGGCACGTATTAGAAAGCAATCAATGAACAACTAAAGGTGTCGCAACGTGCAACAAAAAACTAATGATTGATGCTTCTCACCTCTTCATTCCTGTCTGTCTGTCCCTGTCTATCCCTCTCTCTGACTCTCTCTGTCTCTGTAGAAAAAGAAAAAATATATATATATTTTAATAAAAATATAATTACATACTGTATAAATATCCAAATTGTATCACAATCAATTGAAACAATATTTAATTAATAGAATGAGCTTGAAGGGGTTATATTGCAAATAAAACAATTATTTTGTTTTACAAACAGCCTGGACACGTTTTCAGTTATCAACTGCAGCTATTGTCTATGCTACAATGCCACTTGATTCAGCACACTTGACCACAAAAATAACGAATTGTTTGACCTTGGGTGTGCACTGGCAAAATCCGCCTAAAAGAATGTGGGTTTCACATTGCCACTAAACGTCAAACAGTTCATATTGAGTACAGATGAGTACAAAAGTTGTAAATCTTTATAATGAAATTTTTTAAAAAATAAAGAAGTATTGCTAATCCATTCGACCAATTATTGGAAGTTAAACCTAGATTAGTCACACGTGGAATTCTTTTCCGCGTATCCCTATCTTCTTAAATATCTCGATTTCCAATAATCAAAGTCGCTTCCACTTCTAAGTAGCTGAGATTTTTAAGTAGTGGAGAATATTAAAAATTTAATCGCGGGCCACATAAACTCATTATGTGGGCCGAATCCGGCCATGGGCTGTATGTTGGCCATGCCTGGTCTAATGACAGTTACTTTCAGAACATGATTTTAACATCCTTTTGGTACAAACGAGCAGAGAGGCTCTTAGGAGCCAACTGGGCAATTCTAGAAAATGACCAGGAACCTGGGGTAATATAAATAGAGCATGGTCAAGGGAAAATTTGCTTAAATGAGATGATAAGACAACAGGAAAAAAATCCCGAAGAATAGCACAAATGGCAGAAAGCTGGGGAGGGGACTGGGATTGCCTTCAACGCAGCTCGGATTTGACAGATCAAAGGTGTTTATTTTTAATCCTGACATAAAAGTAATGACTGTAGAAATACTACATGCCTGCTGTGAGTGAGAGAGAGAGAAAGAGAGGGAGGGAGAGGGAGAGAGAGAGTGGGAGAAGGGGAAGAGGAAAGAGGGAGAGAGAGAGGGGGAGAAGGGGAAGAGGAAAGAAGGAGAGAGGCAGGGGAGAAGGAGAAAGAGAGAGAGAAGCAGAGATCACACCTAGACAGAGTATCAACGTGAACATTTTTGTAAATGTCTTTTCTGACTTTAAATATACATATACAGACATGGTGATTTTTGTGAATATTTATTTTATATATATATTTTTAACAAAAGTGAGATTTAATTATAGTTTATTACCTTCTTTTTCTACTTTCCATGAAAATAAAAATCTACATCTTCTATCTTATATACATTGTGTATACATACCAAATTAACTTTCTCAATTCTCTACCGAGGCACATTAGGCTGTATGGCATGTAAGGTACAGAAAGGAATCGAGCAGCAAGCAAAGACAAAACTGACTTTAGCTGGGGGAGCATTTTCAATGTTCTAAAGGTGGAAAGAGGTAAGACATGTGGAAGCTCTTGAGACTTTAGTGTTCCAGACATAAGATGAATAATGTCTGAATCTGGAATTCTTTGTGGATGAAGAGAAATTTCCAAAAAGGAAACAAAAAGACTGCAACCCAACACACACTAAAGATGAAGTAATTTCAAATCTTCACATCTGCAGAACAGATAGAATGTCAAAAAAAGCACTCAGACAACTAAAAACAGTGGATGGACTGCCAGGGAAAATCCAAGGGTCATTTTAGTGATAATCCACAACCACAGCTTTCCAAGGAAGTGATAGAGATCCCCAAATTTTGCTCTAATGGAAAGCGCACTGAGTCTCTGTGAGATGCTAGGTGGCCTTGAAGACTTCTTGTAGCCTCTCTGGGCCTCTGTCCTTTGGCCTGGCCCTGGGAGTTACAAACTGTGCTTGTCAGAGTTCCCTTGGAAGCTGCCAATATTAGACATTTCCCACTGCAACCAGAATAGCTCTGCTTTTATCTGTTTTATATATTAGATCTCCAAAAAATATTTTATTTGAAAAAACAGAGTTCAACAGCTGAAAATCACAGGATTAAAAAAAAATCATTCACCCTTCAGATTCTTTGTTAATCACAAAGGTAAAAACATAAATTTATAATGAAGGGATCTGAAAGTTGCCACCTTAACACCTTAATTAAACTTAGCATCACTAATGGTGGGACAATCAGATAATATGCACCTCTTGATATGATGCAATATGAAAATTGAAGTATCATTGATAGAATGTTCTTGCCAAAAATATTTGCCTTTAATCAATCTTTTAAGAGCTAATATCCAGTTACAGGAAAAATATGCAATAGTGAAATAAGTTAAACAATACCACGAGGAAACAAATTCATGGTATGAATCATTTTATAAGACAATTAGTCTGGTCTCTTCAATAAGACAGTATCAAGACAGAAAAAGTATGAGTGTGGGGTTCACTGGGGGAGAAGCAGATGGAAGGAACACTGACAAAAGGCTCTGAGGTGAAACTGTGTCTTGAATGTTTAGCAAGGGTGAGAATGGCAGTGTGACTAGACTTTGGGATGGGAAGCTATTGAAAGAATTTTGTAGAGAAATGACATCTGAATTACTTTTTAACAAGATCCTTCTGGTTGCTGTGATGAGAACAGACTACAGGGAACAACAGCGGAAGTAGGGAAACTAAGTTTGCCTGGAATAAGATGATGATGGTTTGGATCAGGCGGCAGCAGGGGAAGGGTGAGAAGTAGTTAGATTCTGAATATATTTTGAAATAAGAGCCAATGGGACAATGTGTGTGTTTTGTGAAAAAGAGGGAGATCAAGGATGGCTCTAAGGGTTGGCTTTTTAAAAACTGTTCTTTTGTTTTTTTGCTTGAACTGGAAGAAGAGAATTGATATGAATTGAGACAGGAAAGATAGCAGAAAGAACCGATTTGTTGGTGGCTGAGGAAGTTGTGGCCGAAAGGAAGGTCAATAGTTTTGAATGTTACCTTTGACATGGCTATTAGACATTCAGGTAAAGATGTGCAGAATGATGTTGGAGAATTGAGTCTGGACTTTAGGAAAGATATTTGGGCTGACACAAATTTGAATAATTTTAAAGCCTTGAGACTAGATGAGCTCACCAAATGAGGGAAAAAGAGAAAAAAATATAGAGAAACGTTTACTTTATAATAAATCTTTTTCTATAAGATTCTAGTCTATATCTCTGTATAAGAATTCAAACAGAAACATGCAAAGGCTGAGCCCTGGTATATTCAAATATGTGGAGTAGTGCTGTCTAATGGAACTTCCTGTAATGATGAAATATTTGTGCATTTGTACCATTCAAGAGGTAGCCAATATCCACATGTGGCTATTAAGTACCTGTACTTGAAATATGACAATTCAATTGTAAGTGAATAACTGAAAATTTAATCATGTAGCTAGTGGTATATACACTATTGCACAGCACAGATCAAGAATTTGGGCAAGGAAAGAAGAATCAGCAGAGACAGAGAAGACATAGCCAGAGGGGGAGGAATTGTGAGGCGATTCTCCATGGGTCTCTCATGCTTCTTTTTCTTTTTTTTTTCTTAGAGAGAGAAAGAGAGAGGGAGGGAGGGACAGACAAGAACAGACAGAAAGGAAGAGAGATAAAAAGCATCAACTCATTATTGCGGCACTTTAGTTGTTCATTGATTGCTTTCTCAAATGTGCCATGATTGGGGGGCTCCAGCTGAGTCAGTGACCTCTTGCTCAAGCCAGTGACCATGGAGTCATGTCTATGATCCCACGCTCAAACCAGATGAGCCTGTGCTCAAGCCAGAGACCTCAGGAACCTGGGTCCTCAGTGTCACAGGTTGATGCTTTATCCACTGTGCCACTGCCTGGTCAGGTGGGTCTTTCATGTTTTTGCACACATTGTAAGTGAGGCACTGACTCATTTAGTATTCAGTGATATGACATGATGTAGTATGATGTGATATATGATACGATATGATATGACATGACATGACAGTTCTGGACTACCTTTTCAAGAATGTTTGCATAGCAACAGCCTTGGAAGACTTGGTAGTGTCTCCCTCTGAAGCATAG
Source organism: Saccopteryx leptura (assembly GCF_036850995.1). Classification (NCBI taxonomy): domain Eukaryota; kingdom Metazoa; phylum Chordata; class Mammalia; order Chiroptera; family Emballonuridae; genus Saccopteryx; species Saccopteryx leptura. Next base: position 39,667,287 of record NC_089512.1, on the reverse strand, counting down.
GGTCACTGTCCAGTATAATAAAGTAATGGTTCCCTCTGGACCAAAGAGAAGGCATGCTTACTGCTCATTATTAATGGTTTGGGTTCTCTCAGACAGGTTTCCTTTCTAAATGAGTGCAGGTGTAATTGGGCCCTCTTCACATTGCCTTGAAGGTAACTGGGCTCAGAGAACCAGGACAAAAACACTGCTTCTGTGGCTACCACTACTGCTGTAAGTAATAAACCATCTTTCCCCTTAATCCAGAAGTCTGTGTCTTTTACTACCATTCATGAAATTGTAGCAGGTTAACTTGCTGGCTTACAAAAAGAATAAAATTTATTATTATTATTATTATTATTATTATTATTATTATTATTATTTGTATTTTTCCAAAGTGAGAAGCAGGGAAGAGGCAGACAGACTCCCGCATGCGCCTGACTGGGATCCATCTGGCATGCCCACCAGGGGGCGATGCTCAGCCCCTCTGGGGTGTTGCTCCACTGTGATCAGAGCCATTCCAGAGCCTGAGGCGAGGCCGTGGAGCTGTCCTCAGCACCTGGGGCCAACTTTGCTCCAATGGAGCCTTGGCTGCGGGAGGGTAAGAGAGAGATAGAGAAAAAGGAGAGGGAGAGGAGGGAGAAGCAGATGGGCGCTTCTCCTGTGTGCCCTGACCAGGAATCGAATGGGACATCCACATGCCAGGCCAACGCTCTACCGTAGAGCCAACCCACCAGGGCCAAAAAGAGTAAAATTTTAGATCCTTTATAGTTCTTGACAAGTATCTTAGAAGCTAAGTGAAGAAGCTGTTTTAAGGAGGAGGGACTGATCAACCCTGCTCTTGAATGTTAATACTGAGAAATGACAGATGTAGGCATCACAGGTAACTTATAAGAGTGGTTTTATTGGAATTGTGGGGGCAGAAACCTGACTGGCTTGAGTACAAAACAGAATAGGAAGAGAAATAGCAACAGAATATAGACAACTCTTTCAAGTTTTGCTATAAAGTTTCAGCAAAATAAGTTAGGAAAGTGGAGTCAAGGAGAATTATTTATAAAATGGGAGAAATAAAAGCACATTTTCACATATAGACAACAACTCAGAAGAGGGGAACTGATATAAGAGAAAAAGTTATAAAGCTCTTAGGTAGGTTAGTTCTTTCACAGAACAGGACAGAAAACACAGTATAGGAATACCACTGCAGGTAGTGGCTAGGTGTGGTGGTGATAGCTTGTGAAAGCTTTTTTTTTCTAGTTCTTTTCTAAAATAGGAGGTAAGGTCACCAGTTGAAAGTGAAGAGTGGGGAGGAGATGGTGAACATCTGAAGAGAATGAAGACATGCAATAGGCATCTAGGGGAGAGATGTAACAGAAACTGACTGGGGAAATCTAGTATGATTGCCAGGCAACATTATGGGTCCACTTGAGGTTACATCATGAAATTAATGCAAGCTCAGCAGTATGATTTTACAGTCATGGAACAGGCAAAGGGTTGGATTTAATCAGCACTGTGGTTTAGCCTGGCAAGGATGCCTGGCAAGGAATCAATGATGTATGCATGGGACTGATGATGGTATCTAAGCTCTATCCCATCTTCTGAAATCCTAACCTTTCCACTGAGCCCTGTGGGACTCATGGATAGATATCAGTTATATAAATACCAATATCCTAGGCTTCTTTTCTGAAGTTTTCTTCAACTTCCTTTAAGCTTCTTCTTTAAATGGAAACTGAGATGTTGCTTTCCCTGTAGCCCTCTCAGGCGCTGATTCGTTTTCTCTTCCATACCCTTCAAACATAGTGCCTTAGGTGCCTTCTTGTTCTTCGTCGCTATCTCCAGTCCCTCCTCCTTCTGCCCTCTCCAAAACTCCCCTGCTTTGAGTCACACATCATTAGACTCCACCACCCACTCCCCCTCCTTACTGCAGTATTTATCTCCCCCTGGTCAGTCTCTTTCATTCCTGGATGATTGCAGCTTTTGGCTCACCATCACTTTAACACGATGTCTGTTACAACTGTTATCAATTTCAACAGATAGTCCATCTGATATCCTGGCCTCTTAGTTTCTTGATCCTTTCTCTATAATTATGTGGATCTTTTTTCTACCCTGTCTCAGCCACTTTCTACCATGATGATAACCTAACCTTTTAGAACATCTAAAAGTATATTTTAATAACTATACATCTGAAGGAGTATCATTTACCAGAAACTTACTGATGAGTTCAAAATAAGACCAATCCTGTGTAGGCCTCCACTGGGAGAGAGAATGGTCATACATCAGGCATGAGACCACCCACCAAGGAATTCACCCTACCACCAACAAACAATGAAAGAGAACAAGAAAGGGAGAACTAGGCATGCTTCCTCTGAGGCCTCTTAGTTTGGGCATATGTATGGGTAAAGGGCTGGGATTCCCCTTGTATTGGGCTCTCAAAAGGAAGATTAACATTATTACACCAACATTTTTAAAGTGCTTATATGCTGGTTACTGTGCTGAGCACTTAAATGCATTGTTTAATTCTTATGCCAACATTGAGGTTAGTGTCACCTCCATTTCACAGATGAAGAAACTGGGGCCAAGAGAAGTTAAAAAAATGTTTTTGATCATATTACACACATAGAAAATGGGAAAACAGATTTGAGGCCAGGTAACATCAAAGCTCCTCTGTCTTATACCATCTGTATTAGGGCTAATAGAGCTGGGCCAAATCAGTACTTGAGTTCCTGAAGAAAGAAATTGTCTCAAAACCTAGTAAGCATAAGAAAAAAGAAAGGAAGGAAAGAAGAAAGAATGGAAGGAAGAAAGGAAGCGAGGAAAGGAAGAAGAAAGAAAGGAAGGAAGGGAGGAGGGTAGGAAGAAAGGGAGGAAGAGATAAGGAAGGAAAGAAGGAGGGAGGGAGGGAAGGAAGGAAGGAAGGAAGGAAGGAAGGAAGGAAGGAAGGAAGGAAGGAGATAAGAAATGTATAGAATTCATTTGTAGTAACCTGGATAGGAAGAAGAAAACATTTTTAAAACACAATTTTGTTTTTCAGAAAGCTTGAAAACCTGTCAAATTTATTAGTGAATAATGAAAGCGTGACACAAAAATAGCCATATAAAAGAAAAGCATAACAGATAGTCATGGGGTAAAATTTAAAGTAATACTCTTAAAAACCAATAAATAATGTTACCTATTTGAACTTCCACACTATGAGAATATTACCAAACATTATAAGCATAATTAAGACAAGTTTGTCAACAATAAAACTAAGACACAACTAAAAGCATACTCACAAATGGAACCGTATCTCGTAACAGGATTTTATATAAGACATGCAAAAGACCAAGTATAAAGCTTTTTTTCTATTTGTTTGTTTTTGTTTTTAAGAACAAGTTATCTATGAGATTAAATCAACAGGAAGAAAATGGAAAATGCAAAAGACTTTAAATGTGGAAGAGCTACAAATACCAGGGCAAGAGAAAAAAATTAACAGAAGAGTAAAACATGATTTGGAGAAAACATATAAATACAAAGGTTACGTGGGAAGATTCTCTGAACAGAAGAAATAATTTCCATTTATTCACAAATTATTTATTATGCATTTATAGTGCTTCTAAAGTTTCTCAGAAAGGGGAGTGATAGATGTAGGTGGCAGTGTGATGGATCAGGGAAATAGAAGGAGAGATGAGTCAGAAAGTCACTGCAGCCTGACTGTGTAGTGGTGCAGTGGACAGAGCGTCGGCCTGGGATGCAGAGGATCCAGGTTCAAAAGCTCAAGGTGGCTGGCTTGAGCATGGGGTGCCAGCTTGAGCGTGGGATTATAAACATGGCCCCATGGTTGCTGGCTTGAAGCCCAAGGTCGCCGGCTTGAGCCAAAGGTTGCTGGCTTGAGCAAGGGGTCACTGGCTCGGCTGAAGTCCCTCAGTCAAGGTATATAAGAGAAAGCAACCAATGAACAACTAAGGTGCTGCAACGAAGAATTGATGTTTCTCATCTTTCTCTCTGTCTCTCTGTCTCTGTCTCTCTCTCCCTGTTTTGCTAAAAAAGAAAAAAAAAGCCACTGCAATTTATTCATCCTCATATCTGCAACATGTGGCCAATGCACGGCATAAAACAGGAATTCAACAATGTTTTAATGTATGAACTGTCAGATTCTGCAGAGTACACAAAAACTCAACTGGGGTAGGGAAACAGGGCAAAAGCCTAGTGGAAATATCTCTAGGTAAGAAGGAAATGCAGATTATTTTCAGTTGACAACCTCAGTTTTCATGTTTCTCTAGGTTTCATGTGTCCCTCAACAGAACCCCCTGCTTCCCCATTTCATTGTTTCCATTCTGGGTATGGATAGCTTTAGTATCTTATTTCTTGGTGCCACTGATCCCTTCTATTTATTTAATCCATCTTGACATATCTTAGTTGAGGCCTTATCTCAATTAAGATCATTAGTTCCTTTCTGCACTGACCCAGAGAACCTCTGAGCTTGCCCACTGGAGGAGTACATGAAGCATTGTCTACAAGACAATTTCAGACAAAAGGTTCTGGCGCTACTGGCTCAAGAGTAGAACATAAACTAAACAAGTCTGAATTACCACTTCTAGTGGGGCTCTGGGGCCACAATTTTGGCAGAAAAATTTTCATTCAATATCATGGGGAGGATGAAGGAACTGGGAAAGAGAAGGCTGAGATCAGACACGAAAGCGGAGTTGAGAGCAAGGATCAACTGCAAGAAGCTAAAAAGGAAGAAAGAAGCAGGTATGAAGATTGAGCCCACCAGGCCTGCCTCACCAACCCAGGGCTGTCATTCAACCTTAAGTACCCTGAGGGGTAACAGGAGAACCCTGAGACATTCCCAAAGTTCTTCATTCAGCTGACATTCTACACTCGCAACTGAGGAATCCCTATGTTCTGCAGATGGGAACCACCAGCAAGGGTGTATTTGTTATTAATTACTAACTGCATAGGCAGACAACCAGATGGCCTGGTGCATACACAACCAGAGTACCTTACTGGGCCAATATAATTTTTTTTTTTTTTTTTTAGAGACAGAGAGAGAGTCAGAGAGAGTGACAGACAGACAGGAACAGAGAGATGAGAAGCATCAATCATTAGTTTTTCGTTGCGTTGTAACACCTTAGTTGTTCATTGATTTCTTTCTCATATGTGCCTTGACCGCGGGCCTTCAGCAGATCGAGTAACCCCTTGCTCGAGCCAGTGACCTTGGGCTCAAGCTGGTGAGCTTTTGCTCAAACCAGATGAGCCCGCACTTAAGCTGGTGACCTCAGGGTCTCGAACCTGAGTCTTCCGCATCCCAGTCCAATGCTCTATCCACTGCGCCACCGCCTGGTCAGGCTGGGACAATATAATTTTTACAAAGTACTTGTTAGGTATTTGGAAGTCCATAAACATAAAATCACCACCTGCCATATTTGCAGGCCATACCCAGAACTCAGTAAGACCTGACCATCCTATCTGAAATCTCTCTCAATTTTCACCACTTCTCATGACCTTCACTGCTAAAATCCTGGCCCAAATTATCATCCTTTATCACCTGTACTACTGCCATGGCCTACTGCTTCCACTCTTGCCTCTACATATTCCAGTTATTCGACAAACAGCATAACCAGAGTAATATATAAGATTGGGCAAAAGCAGGTTTTTAGTTGCTCATATAGAAAATAAGACAATAATTAATAAATAATAAAAGAATAAGCTGTTTCTTGTACTCACAACTGCAAAACTACTTTTGCCCGCCCTGTAAATAGAGCAAACTGCTCTCCTATTTCCGATGTTCTAATGGTTACTCACTCCATTTTGAACAAACTCCTCCACCTAACACAGCTCTACAATCTGCCTAGCACCTTCTGCTTCACCTTGCACTGCTCTCCTGCTGGCTTTCTTTTGGTTCCTGCAACAGCCTCCTCCTCTCCCTTGATCAAGGCCCCAACTCATTACTCTCTACCCATTGTCCAATCTAATATCAGTATAGCACTTATTAGTACCTGAAATTGTTTTATTTATAGTTTACACAGTTACTGTATTTATCCCTCAAATGCACACTCCTTGAAGGCAAGGATCTTATTTGCCTCATTTGTCACTGTATCCCAGCACCTGAACAGAGCCTGGCATAGAGGAAGCATTTAATTAAAGAAAAGAAAGAAGGGAGAGGAGCAATTTTCTAATATACTACCATTTACATTTTGTTGGCCAATACCTTGACTAGGGAAAAATTCACTTTTTATAACCAGTTTAAGGAGGGACTGACTCCATCCAGGATGTTTGGCACTCTTGGGACATTTCTGACAACTGCTCAGCTTAGTCAGCATTTTACCTGATGAAAAGGTTGAACATATGCTTTGAACCTAAGAGAACTCCCTTTTCCCCCATCACAAATGCTGTAGCATTGACAGGCAAAGTACAGAAGATAATTGACTAGAGCTGTGTGACCTGTACTCCCTCCTACACACACGTGCACACACACACACACACACACACACACACACACACACACTGAAAAAGACGCAAACAAGAGCCTCAGTTATGTTTGTACTACAGGCAAAGTACAGAAGATAATTGACTAGAGCTGTGTGACCCTGTACTCCCTCCTAACACACACACGCGCGCGCACACACACGCACACACACACACACACACACACACACACACACACACTGAGAAAGACTGCAAACAGCCTCCGTTATGTCTGTACTATCTAGGCAAGTTCTTTTATAAAAGTCTACTCAGCAGATAGACCTCTGGCTCACCTCTGCACCACCCTGACCTCCATACTTAGCCTACTGGTGTCCAGATCCCTGGAGAATGCATCCCTACCTAGGCATTTAGGTACTAAGCACCTCAGAACATTTTGTCAGCCAGGCTTTGGTCCTTTAGGAAAAGGGACACATCCATACTGATAACTGGAGACTGGTACGAGCTTCTGCTGGTAGCAGTGTCACTCAGTGCACCCACCCCTAGTGGTGCCCCTCCTAATGAATGTCCTTGCTACTTCTCATTTGTGCTATGCATGAAAAGCTCAAGACAACCTCACACATGGGAGTTGGAGGACTAGGACGTTGGAATGTCAGTGATTACCAACCTAGGTGAGCGGAACGTAACTTAAACAGGAGTTTCTCCAGGGGATTTCTCATTGCCTAAACAGACTTTTACCATGACTGCAGCTTGCTATCAAAGGGAAACAGACTTTGGCCCAAGGTATTCATCTATATTATACAGATATTATAGTACAGGTCTCATGAAAATCTTTGGTTATATTCTTAAAATTAGTCATTTACTTCATCTCCCCTCCTAAGACCCCTATTCCTGTTGGGTGGGAATCATCTGTAAAGATTACTGAGACAACAGAGCTGCCTCAGGTTACAGAATGGACAAGGGTTCATGTAAATAGACCCAATCATCCTTTCCTATTATGCTCTTGCCATGTTTTTTATTTGGGGAGGGGGGAGCTGTACATATTTTATACTCCCATCTTCCCTTCCCCCCCCCCCCCCAGAGCTCAGGGCGCTAATTAATTCCTCTTCAAACAAATCTTATTTCTTATGTGCTAACAAATTATGTCCCTACTTCTTACAGACCTGCTTTGTTCACATGCTAGATGGGACCACTCCACGTGTCACATGCTTTCTAATCCCTCATCAAATCTGGTTGAGAAAGTAACTCAAGCAAAGTAAGCCAATCATATTTTCTCTCCTGCGATTTGAAACTGAACACTAAAATACTGTCGGTTAGCTGAAAACTCTGTGTCTTAAAAGTGCTACAGATCTGATGGCTGAAGCCACTGTTTTGGGGCACCCATGGTAAGCAACATGGCAGGAGTAGCTGGTGTTAAGAAAATAGAGCAGACTTGAGAGAGAGAGAGAGAGAGAGAGATGTTTCATTTCTATGATGGCTGGCTGCACTTTAAATTGGAGTGAATTAATGTGCTCTTTGTATATTTTTACTACAAACAAACTTTTTACTTGTATATTTTTAAGTAGATATTTATTTCTTAAAACCAATCATTTTGGACATGCAAAAATATACATCTTCACTGATGTTCTCTCTCTCTGCCAGTTTTTGTTCAAACTCTTTGCTTTCATAATACTATACTGCCTCCCTTTCCTCTTTACGTCTCTCCTTTCACTTCATCTGTAGCCAAAACACCTTCATCATATTCACCATGACTTTAGCGGCCCAGATCTTAGACAGTCTAAGCTTTGATGATAATGAGGGTGGGGTGAGCAGTACATGTGCCAATCTGCTTACTTTTAAGACCAAAGCAACAACATAGATTGAAAGGGGGAAATTATATCTTTCTGAAAGTGAGTAGCAATTCTGTGCTCTTTAGTTAAAGGGGCCCACCATATGACACATCTTGCCCCTATACTCTGATGACAGCACACGTCTTTTCCAAACTGGCCATTATGGATCTAGGTCCAATCTAACATCAATCAGTATAATTTCAGTAATCAGGCTATAATGCAGCGCTGTGTTTCCCAAACTTTTCTGATTAATAAACCTTTTTAAAGTAATATGCAAAATTCCTTGGGAATATTTAAAATCATCTGAAATTCCTTTGTATGACACATGATAGAGCAATTAAGTAAAAATATTTTATCTTAGATCAGCATATTATTAAAGATTTATTATAAGATAAATGTGGCAAAGTCTTTAATTAAACAGATAATATTTAAAAACAAATTTTGATTTCTACTCACAGGAGGCGAACTGTTTTATCATGTGAAGAAAACCATGTTACTAACACGATACTGGGAAATGAGGAATTCCAGCTAAGTTAGTTTTCTGGAAGAATTTAATTTTAATTTACTCCCACAAATCCTAGAACTTTCAAGTGAGTGAAAATCCTTTGAAACTGTGTTATATAATGTGCACCGTCTTCTCAAACAGAATATATTGCACAAACTGGGCACTATTATTGGTTCTTAGGATCATTATTACAGATATCCATTATTTTAACAATTGCTCAGAAGTTATGAAGTCTATAAAACCGATTCTACACTCAATGCTCCAGCCAGCTGTGTGTTTTTGCAGTTTCTTTTCGTGTTTTGTTTAAATAATTTTCCTGTTTTCTCCCTTGTTGTCTGGTAACTTTAATTAATGGTACCATTACTTTTCCTACTTTCCACTTTTCAACAAACTTCAGGAAAGCATGAGAAAACAAATCTACTGATGTAAATAAACATGTTCACATATACTAACTGTGCTTAAGTGCTCATGGAAGCATCATTCATAATAGCTAAAAAGTAGATACAATCCAAATGTTCTTCAACTGATGAAAGGATAAACAGAATGTGATATATACATACAATGGATTATTATTCAGCTATAAAAAGGAATGAACTGATACACAGTACAACATGGGTGAGCCTTGAAAACATGTGAAGTAAAAGAAGCTAGATAGAAAAGGCTGCATAGTATATATATGATTCCATTTATATGAAATGTGCAGAATAGACAAATCCACAGAGATAGAAAATAGATTAGTGATTACCACGGGCTGGGGGTGTGGTGGGGAATGAAGAGTAACTGCTAACAGGCCCTGGCTGGATAGCTCAGTTGATTAGAGTGTCATCCTGACACGTCAACGTTGCAGGTTGGGTCCTGGGTCAGAGCACATTCAAGAATCAACCAATGAATGCATAAATAAGTGGAACAACAATTTGATGTTTCTGTTTCTCTCTCAAATCAATAAAAAACAAAACAAAACAAAAAAACAACCTAAAAAAGAGTACTAATGAGTATGGGTTTCTCTTTGGGGTGATGAAAAGAAATGTTCTGAAATTAGATGGTGGTAGTGGTGATGGCTGTACAACTAGGTGAATACCATTGTTTTTTGTTTTTTGGTATGTGAATTATATCTCAATAAACCTGTTTTTTTTTTTAAAAAAAATGGAAATCATGTACTTAAAACTGTCAAAAAATTAAAAGATGAATTTACACCCAATTGTATTAAAAAAAAGACGGACTTAGCACCAAACGCATATTGAAATGTAGTCTGTAGGTTGATATTTAATTTGTGGTATAGTATCAAAAAACAAACTGCTTTTATAACCTCATATCCTCATATTAAAATTCTTTCATTCTGAGCTTATAAAAATCAAGTGTTTATTTTGATAATTTGGATATTTAGTTTTTAAATATAAAGGTAGGGCCCTGGCCGGTTGGCTCAGTGGTAGAGCGTCGGCCTGGCGTGCAGGAGTCCTGGGTTCGATTCCTGGCCAGGGCACACAGGAGAAGTGTCCATCTGCTTCCCCACCCCTCCCCCTCTCCTTCCTCTCTGTCTCTCTCTTCCCCTCCCGCAGCCAGGGCTCCACTGGAGCAAAGTTTGCCCGGGCACTGAGGATGGCTCTGTGGCCTCTGCCTCAGGTGCTAGAATGGATCTGATTGTGGCAGAGCGACGGCCCAAGGTGGGCAGAGCATTGCGCCCTGGTGGGCATGCCGGGTGGATCCTGGTGGGGCGCAAGCAGGAGTCTGTCTGACTGCCTCCCCGTTTTCAGCTTCGGAAAAATACAAAAAAATAAAATAAATAAATAAAATAAAATATCAAGGTAGGAGAAATAATTTCATGCTACTCCTTGGGAGAAGTTTTCAGCAAGCAATGCACTGTAGATATTTAAAAAAAATTTTTATTGAATTTATTGGGGTGACACTGGTTAATAAAATTATACAGGTTTCAAGTGCTCAATTCTACTATGTGACCTCTGTACATAGCACTGTGTGTTCATCACCCCAAGTCAAGTCTCCTTCCATCTATCTCCCCTCTACCCTCCACCCCCACCCCTACCACCCTTTCTCTCTGCCTTCCCCATACTGTTGTCTGTATGGATAAGATTGCTTTTCTTTGCTTAATCCCTTCACGTAGATCTTTATTACCAATAAATGAAAACCCAAGATGGATAGAATAACCCTGTATTTTTTCCTTATTTTCAAGTGTTTAAATCTTTCCTTTTTAGAATTGTAAATATGTAAAACAGAGAATGATAGATTATAATAAAATGAACATACAGCTATCTACAAAACCAGTTGTATAGTAAATTTAAAATGAATTCCTTTTAGAACAAACCTCTTCCTTATTTAATAATACATGAAGTCTTTCAATTGACAATCCATTTTAGGAATGAAAACATTTTCATTTGAGTTGGCCCCTCCTATATTTCATGAGATTCAACAGACAATCTTTATCTTACTCTTGGTATATGGCAAACCAATCTGGAATTATTTCTCTAGAGTGGCCTTAAGCATAGTAAATTTGACACTAAATTTGCTGCAAAGGCAACAAAAGCAAAAATACACAAGTGGGACTACATTAAACTGAAAAGCTCTGTACAGCAAAGGAAACCATCAACAAAATGAAAAGGTAACCTACAGAATGGGATATTTGCAAATCATATATCTGATAAAAGGTTAATATCCAAAATATAAAGAACTTATACAAGTCAATGGCAACGCCTCCCCAAACAATTCAATTACAAAATGGAAAGAGAATCTGAACAAAGAAGATATACAGATGGCCAACAGGTACATGAGAAGGTGTTTATCATCACTAATCAAGGAAATGCAAATAAAAAACCCAGTACCACCTCTCACCCATTAGAATAGCTACTATCAAAAAACAAGAGAAGTGTTGGTGAGGATGTGGACAAAAGAGAAGCCTTGTACACCACTGGTGCAGCCAGCATGGAAAACAGTATGGAGGTTCTTTAAAAAGTTAAAAATAGAACTACCATATAATAAAGCAATTCTACTTCTGGGCATTTATTCTAGTGAGATGAAAACACTAACTTGAAAAGATATCTGCACCCACATATTCATAGCAGCATTCACAATAGCCAATATGTGGAAACAACCTAAATATCCTTCGATAAATCAATGATGAAGAAAATAACATATACATGTACACAACAGACCATTATTCAGCCATAAAAAAAACAGAAATCCTGCCATTTGTGATAACATGGGATGAACCTTGAAGGCAAATAAGTCAGACAGAGAAAAACAAATATTTATAGATGGAATTAAAAAAAGAAAAAAAGAAGAACTGAACTCATATATACAGAGAAAGACTGCTGGTTGCCAGCAGTGAGGGGTGGGAAGTGTGCAAAATGGGTGAAGGTGGTCAAAGGTACAAACTTCCAATTATAAAATAAGTAAGTCTTGGGGATGTAGTATATACAGCATGTTATTATAGTTAATAATACTCCAGTGTATATTTGAAAGTTGCTGAGAGAACAGATCTTAAAAATTCTCATCAAAAGAAAAAGAATTTTAACTATGTGTAGTAATGGATGTTAACTTGTCTTATTGTGGTGATCATTTTATAATATATCCATATGTTGAATCATTATGTTGTACACATACAGCTAAAAGGTCAATTATATCTCAATAAAAAAAAGTGTAATGATCAAAAACCACTAAAGAGGATGCTAAGCTGATGACAGTGGAGATCATGACCACATTCAACCAATCTCTTCTAACCACTGTCCACATCACATCACTCAAATTGTAGTTTTTAAACGGGAAGAACATTTAAATGATTAGTTTATTAATTTCCAAAAAATCAATTATTGATATAGGAACTATAATTGCCCTCAATGATATGAACTAATTCTAAGGTCAGTTTATAAGCTAATTCTAAAATTTCACACAGAAAATGTATAAGAAGAGTAAAGACAACTTTGGGGTAGAGGGAACAAAGACAAAGTAAGAACAGCATTTTTCCCTAAACTGAGCAATGGGGAAGAAGTGTTCATTGTATTGCTATGTGTTACGCCTTACACATGTTTTACAAATGTGCTATAGTCATTTACTGTTTAATTATTAGAAAAGAAGAAGACTGTGTCAAGAAAAATATCTATATATAATATAAACCTATAGGAATTAACAGTGTATTAATGCCACAGAAATAAAGATCAATGGAACTAGTAGAGTACTAAAACCAACCTAGGAATATAAGAATTTATTAACTAATAATTTGATGTCACTTACAAAAATTATATTCCAAAAGAATAGCCAATTGAACAGGATTCTTCCCTTTCACTACTCACAAAAATAAATTACAGATGAATTAAAGACCTAAATTTTATATAAAAATATAAGAAAATGTAAGATTCTATGTTTATATCTTAGGGCAGGAAAGACATCCATTAAAAAGTTAGTTTTAAAAAAAGCAGTAAAATCAAAAGCCATAAAGGCAAATATAGGTAAATTTGACATCAACATTAAAAACTATTACTAACAAAGGGAGAGGACACTAACAGATTGAAGGAAAATGTGTCATTTTTATAATAAAGAATGGGTATCTACAAAATTAAAAAAACTTCTACAAATAAATGAGACAAGTGTTTTTATGCTGTGTGTAAAAGAAGAAATGAAGCGTGCTTAAAAAATAAAAAGTTAAACTCTCTTATGCAAAAGAAGCTGAAGGTGGTGCAGTGGCTCCCGGAAAGCTCAGAGACACCAGCGTTCTGGCTCACTGAAGGCCATCCTCACGGTCTAGGATGGCTCAGTCCTGCGGGTGGGTGAGGGACACCCAGGTCCTGAGAGCTCTGGGAAGCAGAGTTTGAAAGAGAAGGGACATAAGGAGTGCTGGGAAAAGTGAATTTAGCAAAAGCCTGAGGGAGGTGAGGGTGGGAGGGTTGTAGATCTTAGGAGAAAGCAAAGGTCCTGAGGCAGGAACATAGCTAATTTGTTGGACGAAAAACAAGGAACCATTTTTGACTGGGACAAGTAAGCACAGGGGAGAGCAGCAGATGCGGTCAGAGAAGTAGGGCGTAGTTAAGATTATGGGGCACCTTGTAGGTAAGTATAAAGCCTCTGAGCTGAGAACTTTATTTAACAGGTACCTCAGGGGCTGTGTTGAGACTAGCACAAGGACAGGCTCAGGGAAAGAGTGAGGCTGTAATAATCCAGGTGAGACATAATGGTGGTTTGGACATCATTTATAACTGGAAGTTTGCACCTTTCGACCACCTTCACCCATTCTGAACACCTCCCACCCCAGGCCTCTGGTAACCACCGGTCTGTTCTCTGTATCTATGAGTTTTTGTCTTGTTTTTTTACATTCCACATATGAGTGAGTAGAAATAGTGGGATGTGACCAATTCTAGAGACACTCTGAAGGTAGAGTCAACAGGTCTCACTGACAGACTGAATGTTGGGTCAAAGAGAAAGAAGAGAGCTCAAGGATTGGCCTGGACCAGAAAAACGGAGCTGCTATTTTTTTGAGACTATAGGGGAAAGCCGGCTTTGAGGGGAAAATCAGTTCAGTTTAGGGTTGTCTGTTAGATACCCAATGGAGATGTCACGTAGGCACTTTGATTTCAGAGTATGAGATTCAGAGAAGAGGTCTAACTTGTAAATATAACTAGTAGTCACTGATGTGTAGTTGCTGCTGTCTAGATAGTATTTAAAGTCACGAGACTGAGTAAAACGCCAATGAAATAGGATTGATAAGGAAAAACAGAGATTTCAGGAGTAAGTAGTGCTCTAACTTTGGAGGTGAGAAAGATGATAAGTGAGGTCTGACCAGGCAGTGGCACAGTGGATAGAGAGTTGGACTGGGACGCAGAGGACCCAGGTTCGAAACCCCGAGGTCACCGGCTTGAGTGCAGGCTCACCAGGTTGAGCACGGGATCGCTGGCTTGAGCGTGGGATCATAGACATGACACCATGGTTGCTGGTTTGAGTCCAAAGGTTGCTGGTTTGAGGCCCAATGTCGCTGGCTTGAACTCAAGGTGGCTGGCTTGAGCAAGGGGTCTCTCAGTCTGCTGTAGCCCCCCCAAACCCCTGCCAGACAAGGCACATACGAGAAAGCAATCAATGAACAACTAAGGAGCCACAACGAAGAATTGATGCTTCTCATCTCTCTCCCGTCCTGTCTGTCTGTCCCTGTCTGTCCCTCTCTCTTTGTCTCTCTCTCTTTCTTTCTTTTTTTTTTTTCCAAAATTTCTTATTTATTTACTTTTTTATATTTTATTTATTCATTTTTATTAGAGAGAGAGGGGGGAGAGAGAGAGAGGGAGAGATAGAGAGAGAACAGGGGGAGGAGCAGGAAGCATCAACTCCCATATGTGCCTTGACCAGGCAAGCCCAGGGTTTCGAACCGGCAACCTCAGTGTTCCAGGTCGACACTTTATCCACTGCGCCACCACAGGTCAGGCACTCTCTCTCTCTCTTTCTCTCTCTTTCTCTCTCTCTCTCTCTCTCTCTCTCTCTCTCTCTCTCTCACACACACACACACACACAGAAAAAAGAAAAAGAAAGATGATGAGGAACTAGCAAAAAAAACCAACAAAAAACTAAGTAAGAACCTCCAGTAAGGTAGGAGGAAATCCAGAGAAGGCAGTGTGCTAAGAGAAGAAAGCGTTTCAAAGGAAGGAATAATCAACTGTGCAAATGCTGCGGAAAGGTCAAATAAAAGAAATACTGAGAACTGACTGAATGGATTTAGTGGTGTGGAGGTCTTCAGTGGGGGGTAGAGGCCTGATTGGTGTGAACTGAAGAGAGACTGGTGGAAAGGAACTGAACTTTATGAGTTAGACAACTGGAGAGAGAAACAGATTTAGAGGGGAATGCAGGGTCAAGAGAGAGGTTGGTCCTGTATTACAAGGCACTGTATTTCTAATACCTAATACTGTGCCTGTCACACAGTGATAACTCAATAAATATTTGCTGATTGAACTAAGTAAGGTCACTAGTCACTGAATGAGGAAATAGTCTTAGCTCTAGAGGCTTAACAGCTGATAGAGTGAAATGTTAGGATTCTTAAACCAAATAAAAGAACTGCCTTTATTCTCCTACTATGCCTGAAAACTCTTTAGTTTTGAAAACTATGCCTTATAGTCCTAGAACAGATTTCCCCTAATATGAAAGGAAGAGCAACAGAAGTCAACAAACACATGCCCTACAAGAAAATATACTTTTAATTCTAGATAGATACAATCTTTACAATTACCTCTTGCATTTGGGGCTCTGTTACTTTGTATCAAGGGGTACAACAGGGACCCCACTCCTCTAGTATTCATGACTCACTATGAACTAAAATGTTATATTTTAGTGAACTAATATGTTATATTCTATTTGCAAAAAGAATATAACAATGCAAAAAGAATATAACAATGAGGTTTATGCCCTCAACTAGTAAACACTATTCTTTACTAATAATCTTTGGCATTTTTCAACCCCTACAGTTTTGTTCTGCTGGTAGATGACAACTCGTAGAAACACGAAGAGCAAAACTAACCTGTAAGCCTTCCAGTGCCTGGTTAAGATTGCCAAGGAGGCAGAAATGGACAAGAGACAGACTGGCAGTGGCTGTCTGTATGACAAAGTCTTCAACTTAACAGTATTCACACAACCTTTTGGAAACCAAAGTTCATTTAGTGTTCTCTTCACCTTTTCTCTGAGCTCACTGAGGTCCTACTCCTCCAACTTCTATCCATACCTTTAATCATGATCAATGAAAAAGGTTTTAAAGTATGAGAAATTTTACATGCATGCAACTGGAATATCAAGCTATTAATATCAAGTTGTTTAGGAAAAATACAGCTGCAAAAAATACTCCTGGAAATCTGACAGCTAGATACATATTCCCTGACATAGCCAAGTATTCTTTTCAACATGCCAACAATCTGGTCTTTGTTCATCAGTTCAATGGGAGGATGATGTCAGGGTCACTGGAGCCCAGATCACTGCTGGCCTTTAGGAGCATTATGGCTTTCCAGATAAGAAAGAGACTAAGGGCCTAATTTCCAACATCTGAGTCTCTAGGGTTCTAGCAAAATATTTCCTTAGTGAAAAAAACAAAGTCTCCAAAACAAATACATGCAAGACCCCTCTGAAATGGGGAAGACAGGTAATCAGGTATCTTTGAGTTATCTCCCTAAAAAGTTGGAAGTGTTTGGATAACCAATACTCTGCGTACCTATCACAGACACATATAAGACACCTGTCCCTCCCTTACCATACCATTTTTCAGATAAACTTCTCAAAAGATTTTCCCAACATTTACCATTTCCATTTCCTTACTTTTTACCCATCGCAATCTAGTTTCTGCCTCTTCCCATCTAAAATCATTCTTGCTGAGGTCAAAGACTTCATCTTGCTAAATTCAACAGATCATTTTCAGTCTACATCTTTACTTGATGACTCTTTATCTTGCCTTTTATGACACATCTTAAACTGGAATTAGAGTCTAAAATAAACACCTAAGACAAAAATCAAGCGTAGTTGAAATTACTCTTGAAAATCCTTTAAATGGCTCATGAAATAAGGCATACTTGTTGTGTATACAACACTATGCAGTAAATGAACAGCATATATTTAAAGGCAAAACAAACAGTAAGTATAGATGCAAAATAAAACTTCACTCTCTCATCCAATTAAAAACACCTTCAAGCCTAACAAGGCAGTGGTGCAGTAGGTAGAGTGTCGGACTGGGACGCAGAGGATCCAGGTTCAAAACCCCAAGGTCACCAGCTTGAGTGCGGGCTCATCCGGCTTGAGCGTGGTACCACAGACATGACCCTACAGTTGCTGGCTTGAGCCCAAAGGTTGCTGGCTTGAGGAAACGGTCACTCGCTCTGCTTTCGCCCCGCCCCCCTGTCAAGACGCATATGAGAAAGCAATCAATGAACTAAGGAAACTAAGGAGCTGCAACAAAGAATTGATGCTTCTCATCTCTCTCCCTTCCTGTCTGTCTGTCCCTATCTGTCTCTCTCTGTCTCTGTTACAAAACAAACAAAAAAACACCTTCAAGTATATTGAGTTAAGTTTGCATGCCTTGCCTGACCAGGCAGTGGCAACAAAGAATTGATGCTTCTCATCTCTCTCCCTTCCTGTCTGTCTCTATCTGTCCCTCTCTCTGTCTCTATATATCACACACACACACACACACACACACACACACTTTGCATGCCTTAATTGCAAGGAGCATTCCACAGTACCTCTCTAGCCACTTCTCGTTCTTTTGCTGGGACTATTATCCTCCTTTATCCAACTTTGAAATCCTGAGCTTTCTTCTCAAAAAAAAAATTCTTTTTAAAATTTTTAATTGATTTTAGCAAGAGAGGAAAGGAGAAAGAGAAAGAAAATCAAGCTGTTCCTGTATGTGCCCTGACTGAGGATCGGACAGGCTGTTTTTGTGCTTCGGGACGATGCTCTAACTAACCAACTGAGCGATCCAGCCAGGGTGTCTCTTCTTAATTTCTATCAATGGTTCTCAATTCCACTGCTTAGTGGAATTGCTTGAAGAGCTTTTAAAAATCCCAGGCTATAATTTGGACCAAGTAAACAGAAACAGAAATTTCTAGTATTTTTTAATCATTCAATGTTTCCAATGTGCAGCCAAGATGAGAATCACTGTTTCATACTCTTTTCCTAAAGCAGGGAGCACACACTCAAATGCCTTTATGGTCAGAGAAGTAAATGAGCAAAGCGGGCCAAGCATAAATTTTAGGGAGTGGTGGGCTCTTTGGTGAACTAGAAAGCAGCTGGGATTAGCTGTAACTTAGCTCCAATCAACTGTTGCCATATGGGAAAGCCTGCTCAGTAGAGCCACATCTTCTCATTTTTAAAGAAAAACTCCAAATCTGGATTTTCATGGCAAATCTTTAGATTTTAAATTATTGTCAACTAACTCAAATTAACAACAGAAATCACTGTATCTGGAAAACAAACACATCTGTAAGCCAGATTCAGCTGTGGGCTGTAGGTTTACAACCATGCTCTTGACGAACCCATCCATACCTTTCAATTTACACCTAAAAACTTGTGTCCCCAGCTCAGCCCACTCCTCTGGGCTCTGGATTTGAATTATCAGATACTTATATGACATTTCCACCCATCCCAAAGTGAAATGTGATTTTAAACCCATCTTAACACTATTTATCCAGTGTTCTCTATCGCAGGTAACACCTCCACCGTTCATCTGGTTGGGCAAGCCAGAGCTCAGGGAGATAGAATCAAAACCTATCAGTTATGCCTCCTAAATATATATCCTGTCTCCATCTACTTCACTCCATCTGCTCTGCTACCACCTTGATCACAGCTACCGCCTTTTCTCTTCCAACTTTTCCATAGTGTATTTGCTGGCTCAGGTTGCTATCACAAAATAACATGGACTGGGTGGCTTAAGAAATTTATTGAATTACCAGATCAGTGTCCAGCAGGGTCAGTTTCTAGTGAGGACACTCTTCTCGGCTTCTCACTGTGTGCCCACATGGACTTTCCTCCCTCTTCTTCTTATGAAGCCGCTAATTTTATCAGATTAGTGATAAAATTCTGATGACCTCATTTACCCTTCTTTACCTCCTAAGGACTATTTCCAAATATAGTCATACTGGGGGGTTAGGGCTTAAAAATATTAATTTTGGGGGGACACCATTCTATAGCACACAATAACATTAATTAGGGTCACTTGTCTCACACATTCACTCTTGTTTCCTTCTAAACCATCTTCTCCAATGACCTGAGTGTCTTTTACAAACACAAATATATATTTATAAGTATGTGTATGTACACATTTGACTTACCTATTCCACTTCTAGGACTCTATCTTAAAATATAATATATACACGTAAACTGGCATAAATGGAGTACTACTTGCTTCAGTAAATTACTGGAAACAATTTAAATGTCCATCAAAGAGTGGTTACATAATCTGTAGCACATTCGTATAATGGAATATTACACAGTCATTCAAAAGAATCAGGAAACTATATATTGAAATGGAAAGATTTCCAAGACATTTTTCAGAGAACAAAACAAGGAACAAAACAGTGTGTATACACTATGCTAGCATGTGTGTAAGCAACAGGAGGAAAGAAGATGCAGTTGCTTGAATGCCCACAGGAAATGTCTAGATATATGCCTCCTAAATGTATCTCCTGTATCCATCTACATACTTCTCTCCATCTCATTTGAATCCCAGCATTTTGTTACAGTAAGTTATTGGAAACCAGTAATGGTGCTTATCCTTTTGGAAGGTTTTGGGGAAATGGCAGCTGGGGAGAGATTTAGGACCACTGCAGACATTCTGATTTAATGGACTTGGAGAATGGCCCAGTAATTAGTATTGTTTTAAGTTCCTCTTGTGATTCTAATGAGCAGGCTGAACTGAGAACTGCTGCTTGAGAGAGCCTTCACTAACTTGCCCAGCTTCATTGTTATCCTGCCCCTAAACACTCTCCTTGCTCCAGCCACACACTGAGGGCTCAGGTCGTTCCTTCTGCAGGAACGTTGTACCCCTAAGCTTCACCTTGTAGCTTCTATTTATCCTTCAGAGTCTACCTCTCCTTAAAGTTCTTTTCTCAAGGTAACTTTCCTAGTTTCCAAACTAGGTCAAGATCCCTGTTTTAAGTATTCACAGCATACTGGACTTCTCCCAGAATTTATCACAATTGTAATGAGGCTACTACATCATTATACATATATGCTTCTGCCACTCTGTAGACAGTAATGTTCAGAAGTGCAAAGACCACATTAGTTGTTTTTACCACTAGATTCCCAGACCTAAATAGTGTCTGGTCCTGCATCTCTTGGAGCAATATATTTGCTGATTTATCTCCATGGGCAAGACAAAAAAAAGACAGGATAAACAAATGGGACTATATCAAACTAAAAAGCTTTTGCACAGCTAAAGACAGTACAAACAGAATAAAAAGACAAACTACACAATGGAAGAACATATTTGACAATACGTCTGATTAGGGGTTAATAACCAAAATTTATACAGAACTTGTAAATCTCAACATCAGAAATATAAGCAATCCAATCAAAAATGGGCAAAAGAAATGAATAGACACTTCTCCAAAGAGGACATACAGATGGCCAATAGGCGTATGAAAAAATGCTCAACATCATTAATCATTAGAGAAATGCAAATTAAAACCACAAGAGATATCACCTCACACCAGTCTGAATGGTGCTCATCAACAAAACAACACAGAATAAGTGCTGGCAAGAATGTGGAGAAAAGGGAACCCTCCTGCACTGCTGGTGGGAATGCAGACTGGTGCAGCCACTGTGGAAAACAGTATGGAGATTCCTCAAAAAATTGAAAATCGAACTGCCTTTTGACCCAGCTATCCCACTTTTAGGAATATACCCCAAGAACACCATAACACTGTATGAAAAGAAGAAATGCACCCCCATGTTTATGGCAGCATTGTTCACAATAGCGAAGATCTGGAAAGAGCCCAAGTGTCCGTCAGAGGACGAGTGGATAAAAAAGCTTTGGTACTATGGATAAGTATATACTATGGAATACTACTCAGCCATAAGAAATGATGACATTGGATCATTTACAATAACATGGATGGACCTTGATAACATTATACAGAGTGAAATAAGTGAATCAGAAAAAAACTAAGAACTATATGAATCCATACATAGATGGGACATAAAAATGAGACTCAGAGACATGAACAAGAATGTGATGGCAACACACACAACAGGAGTGGGGGTTTGGGGGGAGGGGGGATGGGGCAAGGAAGGAGAGAGGGGTTGGGGGAGGGGAGGGGCACAAAGAAAACCAGATAGAAGGTGACAGAAGATAATTTGACTTTGGGGGAGGGGTATACAGCACAATCAAATGTCAAAATAATCTGGAGATGTTTTCTCTCAACATATGTACCCTGATTTATCAATGTCACTGCATTAAACTTAATAAATAAAATGAAAAAAAATAGTGTCTGGTCCTGGCCGGTTAGCTCAGTTGGTTAGAGCATCATCTAGATACACCAAAGTTGCGGGTTTGATGCCCCATTAGGGCACACACAAGAATCAACCAGTGAATGCATGGCTGGGTAGACCAGCAAATCAATGCTTCTTTCTTTCCTCTCCTTCCTCTCTAAAATCAATCAATAAATTAAAAATGTGTCTGGCTGACAAACTAGGCCCTTCCTCAGACATCTGTCAAATAAATGAATACGACTGCTTCTGCCCTCAAGCTTAGCATAGTAGATAAAAATCAACACATAAGCAAATGAAGACAATGCAGTGTCACTGGTGTTAGGGATGCAGTCTGTTTAGAACAGTGGCTCTCTGGTGGGGGTAATCTGGGTCCTCCCAGAGGACTCCTGGCAATGTTTGGAGGCATTTTTGACTGTTATAACTGTGTGGGTTGTGTGACTGTTGAGGTGTCACAACTGGGGGTGGGGTGGGGTGGGAGGTAATACTGATTTCCATTAAGTAGAGGTCAGAAATGCTTCTAAGCATCCTATAATGCACAGGATAACCCCAACAACAAAGAACTATCTGGACCAAATGTTGGTGCTATGGACAAAACCCTCTAGTTTAGAGAGGTGATGATAATGCCCCAAAGGGTAGTCACGTCTACTCCAGGTGGTGGGTTTATTTTTGGGGGGGTGGGTCATCAAGAAATTTCAGAGAGGAAGTATGCATAGCTTTAGCCGCATATTGAAAGTTGGTAGAGGCCATGCCCACGGAGACTCTGTCAGGGTTATGGCTTGAACAGGTGCCCCTCAAGTACCCCATATTCCAAAATTACTCATCTCCTTTATTCCCTTCTTGCTGAAACAATATGTTCATTCTCTTAGGGCAGCTGGTTTCAGCCAAATATTAAGGCCAAATCAATTCATACTCGGATAAAGTCTGATAGCCCCTTCACACTCCAGAATGTTAAGCTGCATTTTAAAACACGCAAATACTTACGAATACAAATAAATCTTTAACTGCTTTATGTTTGGATTGTTAATGGATAAAGGTATTTTTGAACCCCCAAACCGGATTAGTCCTAATAAAGTTTTCTGTTTTTAAAAAACAACTTTTGTTTCCCCTGTCCTCAATTTCTGAGCTCCCAGATTTATAAAAGATTCGAGTTTTTCTCACAAGTATCTCATAAGTTAGTTCTCTGCCAGAGAATATAGGAGAGCCATTTGGATACATGAATGTGAATAAACTGTATGTATAAATTAGGAGTGATCTATAGGTTTTTAAAGTAGAAATCACGGATACTACTAAAAGAAATGAAAATGAGATGATTTTTAATGGCATTACCAAGAAAGAAAACAGTTTTTCTACAACACAAGCCTGCTGCCTACTGAGGTGGATGTACATGCTCTGACCTAGCATGGCAATTCTTAGGGTCTCAGCACCGAGTGTTCTGTTTTAAAAGAAAATGAGGCCTGAAACTAATGAAGAACAAAGAAAAATGCCTGGCACCAAATGTTTGGGGGCTGTTTTGTACATGACTGATCTGAGGAGGAACATTTCCTTAGTTTCAGACGGCACTACAAATCATGCTTTTTTGCTTACGTGTTAAGAATTTTTATTTCGTGCTTTCAGACATTTCCTAATAAGAAAATACCTTATAATTTACAAATAGCAATTTACCCTCCCTTACATTTGGTGACCACGAAAACTGGATAAAATTTCCCTACGCTTTACCAGAGTCGGAAGATTGAGAATAATGTGAGCACAACAGAGTTCAGATGCAACATCAACTACAAGCCCGGCCAGCTGGTTTCCATCGAGAGGTCCCCCAGGAGAAAGCCCCTGCAAGGCGACGGCCGGTCGGCGAGCGAATGAGACCCACGGGGTCGACGAGGGAATGAGACCCACCAGGGCGGCCCGAGAGCGGCTGCAGGGCTGGGTCGGGGTACGCCCGGCCTCCGTTTACCTTTGTTTCAGGTATTCCCGCTCCAAGCCGGGCCGGGAATCCCGCCCAAGGCCCGGAGCTGGTGACACATCCTTCTTTGGCCAAGTCGGGCCGAGGTTGGGCCGAGGTTGGGCAGAGGGGGCGGGGAAGGAAAATAAAGCCTCAGCGCCTAACGACGTGACTCTCAGTTCTTCCAAAACGTTGGCATTTGTTTCTCTGCCAAGCTTTCCGGTTAACAAGTTCCCGAGGGCTGCGCGGGCGAAATGGCCTAGGAGCTCCGCAAGTGGGAGCGCGCAGGCCGTCCGCCGCCTTCCCTCCTCTGTGGGCACCCCCTCGGCAAGCGGTTTCCACACCTCCCGGGCTGCCACGGCTCGGGACCGAGCTGGGCGTGCGGAGGCGCCAGCACCGCCTCGAACCCCGACTTCGCGGCTCTGCTAGCCGAGCCAGCTCTGCGCGACCGCGCCGACCCCTCGGGCCAGGCCGGTCCCCGCCCCCAGGCTCCGGCCCCGCCCGCCGGGCCTCGGCGTACCGCCCCCCGGCCTGGCAACAACCCTCCTACCCGGCCAGGGGCGCTTGGGCTCCAGGCCGCGCGGCGGGCGTCCCTGCGCCTACCTTAGTGCCCGCGGCTCCTCCTCCGGCTGCTGCCTCGGCTCGCGGACTGCGCTTGCAGCCAGTGATCCCGGCGGCGCGGGATATAGAGCTGCGAGGGCGGCGCGTGAATAGCTGAGGCCCAAGAGCGCCCCGCCCGGCCGCCCGGCCCCTCGTCCCCTGCGTCCCCACCCTCGACCGCGGGCCCAGAGCCCGCCCCGCCCCTCCAGCCAGGCCCCGCCCCACACACCGATCCCAGCCAGGAAGGGGGCCGCCAGGGGCGCCGCGAGAGCCGCCGCTGCCGCCGCGGGTGGAGTGCCCTGTATGGCGGCTCCTCAGGGACGCGATTCCTAGTACGTACTTACTACCATTGGAGAAGCGAGTCTTTCGGGTTTGTTATTTCCGTGACTGTTATTATCATTATCATAATTCTCATCGTCATTGATTGTTTTGCCCTCCTTCAGCGGACTGGATTGTTCCTTTGAAGCCAGAGGCAGCGGACAGTGTTAACCTCGCCGCTGCCTGGACACTCCGTTTCACTCCGAACCTCCCAGGGGCCCGCACCTGCGCCACTTTCCGTGGTGAAGTAGTGAACAAGTTTGAAGATATATTTATTTTTAAACCATTATAGTGTTAAATATTAACACACAAACAGAAAGCCATAATAAACTAATGCACAACTTAATGAATTATTCTGAGAAATTGCTCCCTGTAACCACTTCCTATTTAACGCCTTGTAGATGGTCTGACTTAACCTCATCAATAGCTGGGAGGACACAGCCTGGGAAGGGCCTCCTAAAATTGCTTTCCTCCTAACTGCCACAAGAACTCAAAGACCACCTGTCAATAATTATGTATTCTCCAAGAACACATTTGTAAGATGTAAATTTTCCCAGAATTAGGAACCTTCAATTGAGAGTGTATTTGTAAAATTATTAATTAAAAAGATAAAAAACAAATATATATTTATGCAACTAACTTAATGTTAATCTATCATGAGATTGAGCCTGATTTGTGCAGTGGAATGCTGAGGTTGCCGGTTTAAAAACCCTGGGCTTGCCTGGTCACGGCACATATGGGAGTTGATGCTTCCTGCCTCTCCCCGCCCCCCCCCCCTCTAAAATGAATAATAATAAAAAAAGATTGAATGGCATGAGTAAAGAGCACCAAGGGGTGGGGATGGGAGGTATAGCCAAGGAGTAGGTGGCTTGTGAAGATTGGTACTGGCCACTGGGGTTATCTTCACTTTGTGTCACTAGCACCTAGCATAGCACCAGGCATATAATAGATGCCATGTGTATATTTACAGTGAGAGGAAAGAATATATATATATATATATTTTACATATATAGATTTTTCCTACTGCACAATTTCATCCAAGGTCAATTCTTCGAATAGGTAAAATGATGAGCTATGTGAGATGCCTTGATGTTTTGGAAAGAGCATTATATTTTAAACTTTATACTGCTTTCCAGTTTTTAAAAAAGCCCCTTTACATGCATAATGGTATCTTATTTGAGACTGTCAACAAGTTTGCTGCCACCAATCTAATGCCAACAGGAGTACCCCAATCTGGGGTGCAGTTAAAGGAAAAAAATTATTCAGATAAACAGCCTGCAAATCTGGGAAAGCAGCCTCTGGTGGAAATCCAGAGACGAAGGGGAGGCCCACTTCTATAGACAAAGCACCTGCCCTGATCCCTGGTTGTTCCATTTTTTTATGCAAACGGAGAATCCAAATTTTTAAACTTTGGTCTAAATAGCGCTTTCCTGACTGGTTGTTATGGAGCTGCTGTGATTGGTCGGTAAAGATACAACTAAAGATATAGCCTGACCTGTGGTGGCGCAGTGGGATAAAGCGTCGACCTGGAACACTGAGGTCGCCGGTTCGAAACCTTGGGCTTGCCTGGTCAAGGCACATATGGGAGTTGATGCTTCCTGCTCCTCCCCCTTCTCTCTCTCTCTCACTCCTCTCTCTCACAAAAAAATCAATAAATAAAATATAAAAAAAAAAAAGATACAGTTTTGAGTCTCTGATTGAATGGGGCAGGTCTCACTCAGCCCATTGGTTGAGAGAGGATTCTAGGAACTCTTTTATTAGGGTTGGCTCAAACAGCAGGAACTCTGGTCTAGGAGGCATTCAGTGTGTGGCTTTTCCTTGGTACACAGTATACAGGAGAGACCTCAGCCTGCAATGGCTGTCTGGCTCTGGTTATGATTTTGAGCCCAATCTGTCACAAGGAGTCCTCTTTGGCAGATACATTCCTTCTTGGGGTTCAGAAGACATAGAGGCATTTTGTAAAAAAAGGTAGGGCAGGACAGAAGGACTTTGAAAGGTCACAGTGCAATACTTACCCGAGAAGTTCATAGTGAACTAGGAAACATTTCAGTACTGCTGACCCTGCCAATCCCTACTGGATTCCTGGTCTGGCTTGACAGTTTTATTGCCTGAGTTTTTACATTAGGACTTCTTTGGAAAACATTTATATAAAGGACACAACACCTAACTGGAAATTTGATTCAGTATCATGGAGTTGGCCTCTTTAACAAGAGCACTTTGGTGGAATTGTAGCTAGAGAGCTGCCAATTTGCCACCATTTATTGAGCACCGTGGCTCTGTGGCTGGTGGTAGAAATACAAAAAACAGAAAATGAGTAAGACACAGATTTTTGCTCTAAAGAATTTAGGCTGAATTAGGGAGAAAAAATTGGCAATAAATGAATTTTAAATTTATCTGAACCGTAGCAGAATAGTCTTAAGCACAATTAAATTTTAATAGGTGTAGGGAGAGAATAGGGCAAGTGCTCTCAGAAAAGAGAACATATGATATTTTTTAATTTTGGAAAATACGAAATATTGCAAAAGTAGAGAGAAGAATATAATGAACTACTATGTGCTCATTATTCAGATTCAACAATTATCACCTCAAGGTCAATTTGTTCCATCTGTACCTCACCTTCTCTTTTTCTCCCTGGATTATTTTGAAGCAAATCACAAGCAGTATATTATTTCACCCATAAATGCATATCTATAAACAATATGGCCTACTTTTAAAAACAACCACAAAATCATAAAAATAGCTTTAAAAATGAATAATTTTAAAACATCTAGTAAATGTGCAGATTTTCCCAATTTTTTTCATAAATGTTTAATACAGTTTATTTCTTCAAGTCAGGGTCCCAACAAAGTCCCCACATTGCATTTGGTTAAAATCTTTTAAACTTTTTTCTTTCCTTGCACTTATATTAAAGAAATTGATTGCTTGTCCTGTAAAGTTTCCCATACTCTGCATTTTGCTGCTTGCATTCCTGTGATGTTGTTCAACATGTTCTTCTACCCCTGAATTCCTTATAAAGTGATAATAGAACTAGAGGTTTTATAAGATTAGGAAAATACAATCCATAATAAAGAGAAAAGTTAATTCATCAAGAACAAAACTGTTACACATGTTAGAATTAGCCTGGACAAGGCTGTTTAAACAGTTACTGTAACTGTATCCCAAATGTTAAAAAACTTAAGCAGAGACATGGGCAATATAAAGAAGACTCAAATTGTACTTCTAGAGATGAAGATTACAATGCTTAAATAAAATCCATTGGTAGAGCCTGACCAGGCGGTGGCGCAGTGGATAGAGCATGGGACTGGGATGCTGAGGACCCAGGTTTGAGACCCCGAGGTCGCCAGCTTGAGAGCGGGCTCATCTGGTTTGAGCAAAGCTCACCAGCTTAAGCCCCAGATCGCTGGCCCGAGCAAGGGGTCACTCAGTCTGCTGTAGCTCCCCAGTCAAGGCACATATGAGAAAGCAATCAATGAACAACTAAGGTGCTGCAACGAAGAATTGATGCTTCTCATCTCTCTCCCTTCCTGTCTGTCTGTCCCTATCTGTCTCTCTGACTCTCTCTGTCTCTATCACACACACAAAAATCCATTGGTAGAATTAATGGCGAATTAGACACTGCCAAAGAAAAGATTCTAAACTTAAAATCACGCAATAGAAAATATCAAAATAAAACATACATAGGAAAAAAGAGATTTTAAAAATTAAAGAGCATAGGTGACCTGTGGGACAATTGAAATGTGTAATATGTATTGAATATATGTGTAAAGGAACTCTCCAAAGGAAAGAGATAGGGACAAAAGATATTTTGATAGATAATGACCTTTCTTCCTTCCATCTTTCCTAAACACCTTTATTGAGACAATTCACATACTATATAATTCACCTATTTAAAATGTAAAATTCGATGGTTTAGGTATATTCACAGAGCTATACATAATCAAAATAAATTTTAGAACATTTTCATCAACCCAAAAAGAAACTTTGAATCTGTTAAGCCACTCTCCATTTCTACTGATCCTCCCTCCCAGTCCTAGGCAAATACTCATCTACTTTCTCTATCAGTAAGTATTCTGAATGTTTCATATGAATAGAATCATGCATATGGCTTTTGTGTCTGGCTTCTTTCATATATATATAGCATACTACTTTCAAGGTTCATCTGTGTTGTACTGAGCCATGTAGTGCTTTATTCCTTTTATTGCTGAATCTATTGTATGGCTATGGTTCATTAATTTATTTACCTACTACTGGCCATTTGGGTTACTTCCAATTTCTGCTTATTATAAATAAGACTGTTGTGACTGTTCATGCATGAATCTTTTTATGGACATATCCCTTCATTTTCCTCTTATATATCTAGCATTGGAATTACTGGGTCATATAATTCTGTGTTTAAAATTCTTGATTTTCTTTGCTTGAATGTTAAGGAGATGATTTTTGTGGCCACCAGGATGTGGAGAAGTTTTTTCTTTAATTATTTTATTATTTGAATTTTTTATGAAGTAAGCTTTTGTATACTGAAAGAAAAAACACTTAAAGTGACTTTAGTGTGAAATTTATTCAAAGTTTCTAGTTTTAAAATCTAGTTTTTCTTAGATTAAGCTTAACTTTAAATATCATATAATAATTTTATTTATAAATGTAATATTTTGTTATAGCTTACAATTAATTTATAAATATGATAAAGTTCCCTAAACATTTGTCACTTGATTAAAGTCTTAGATATTTCAAACTACAACTACAATATAATATATTTGGTTCTCTAAAGCACTTCAAAAATTCAACAAATCTAATAAACCAATATTTCTAAGCACTTAAACTCTATTTATAAATCTAATAACTCAAAAGTTATAGAATTAGGATCTCAGATTCTCTGAAAAATTCTAACACAGTTTACAAACATAATCAATTCAATCTTTTTACATCTCCAGTTTAAATCTCCAGTTTACTATCAATTAAATTGCTTTAAACATTTCAAATTAAAATCACATGTCTAAATTCAACATTTCAAATACCTTGTCTGTCAAACAAAGTACACCAAAATTGTCCAGATGATTAAAAAGTAACTTATTCTTGAACTCAATACAAAAAGTAGTTTGAAATAATCTAACTCTTAGATTTGAGTCACTTCTCTCTTATTTGGAGACTGTAAGTTTGGTTAGTAGGAAAATTTAGTTAAAGTGAGGAATCATAAATAATAGTTCACACATAATTTATAACATTTTATATAAGTGTTTATTTAAGAACATGTAACTCTACATTCATTTTCCATACCTAGTCTTTGAATGTCAGTTTGTTAATTGGAGTTCTAAGACATCTTTCTTGCATAAATCACTCTCATGTTGTATGTTGTACCCTTTATGATAGCGACTTTCAACCTTTTTCATCTCATGGCACACATAAACTACTAAAATTCTGTAGCACTCCAAAAATAATATTTTGCAGACCTGATAAAAAAATAAGTGTAATTTTTATTGATTTACATGCAAAAAATAATAATTACCTACCCTTTTTGCTCCAAAGTGACTTTTAAAAAAAAATCAGGGTGACTATACTTGTATATAAAGATTTCATAATAGCCCCAGATTATAAATAACCCAACATTCTTCAACAGGTAAACAGTCAAATAAATTAACCAAGAATTAACCAATCAGATGCAAACTTATTATGTGACATGACCAATAGAATGCAACTTTATTATATGGCATGCATATATATATATATGCATATATATATATATGGT
This sequence comes from Saccopteryx leptura, assembly GCF_036850995.1. Lineage (NCBI taxonomy): Eukaryota > Metazoa > Chordata > Mammalia > Chiroptera > Emballonuridae > Saccopteryx > Saccopteryx leptura. Next base: position 39,637,033 of record NC_089512.1, on the reverse strand, counting down.
CCAAGACAGGGAATTCACATGGAATAGCTGTTGTTATGTTGGCTGTGGTCATTTTTTAAATTTGACAATCTAAGAGAACAGAGGTCAATGTCTCTGACTAAATAGCTAAGTATTGCATGTTTTAAAAATTCTTGTGACACACACTGGTTGAAAATTGCTGCTCATGATCTCTAGTTTGGATTATGTTAAAACGGGGCAAAAACTTGAAGTCAATTGCAAAACAATGTAAATGTGGACTGATTTTTTTTTTTTGTATTTTTCTGAAGTTGGAAATGGGGAGGCAGTCAGACAGACTCCCACATGCGCCTGACCGGGATCCACCTGGCACGCCCACCAGGGGGTGATGATCTGCCCATCTAGGGTGTTGCTTTGCTGCAACTAGAACCATTCTAGTGCCTGAGGCAAAGGCCACAGAGCCATCCTCAGCGCCTGGGCCAACTTTGCTCCAATGGAGCCTTGGCTGCGGGAGGGGAAAAGAGAGACAGAGAGGAAGGAGAGGGGGCGGGGTGGAGAAGCAGATGGGCGCTTCTCCTGTGTGTCCTGGCCGGGAATCGAACCTGGGACTCCTGCATGCCAGGCCGACGCTCTACCACTGAGCCAACTGGCCAGGGCCTGGACTGATTTTTAACTTTTCTTTGTAATCTTTCATTAAAGCTTGTTTACTTTTAGTTTAAGATATTTTTTTAGTAAGTTTTCATTAGGTAGTTTTTCCAAAGCATTCATCCTAATTGTCACAGAAGCAACAATTTTCCTTTCCATACTCATATTTCATAGGCTGTATCATATTTAATTAAATTAGGAAATATAATAATAAGCACAACTTACATTTATAGATTTGGGAGCAAACACAACTGAATTTTGGTTGTGCTGTGGTCGACTGGTAGAAGCAAAAAATGCCAGTATGCTAGAGAGGACAGGTGTATATACTCAGCTCTAAGTCTCCTGGGTACCAACTGGTATATTTTACAGAAGGAATAGAGAAAGTTGGTTAATTTAGTAATTGAGCTAAGTGGAATTTGGTTTAAAAAGCTTACTTTATTTTTCATGTTTCTAAAAATTAAGTTAAATTTACATACAGTAAAGTCTACCCTTTTGAATATATAGTCTGATGAATTTTGACAAACGCTTGCAGTCGGGTAAGCATCACTACCATAATCAAGATACAAAATACTTCTGTCACCCACTCAACATTCCCTTGAGCTTCTCCTTTGAAGTCAATTCCTCTTCCCTTTCTCCCAGTCCCAGCTCCTGGCAACCTCTGATCTCTGTATACTTCTCTGGAGGTGTTGTATGCATCATTAGTTTGTTCCTTTTTATTGCCAAGTAGTATCCCATGGTATGGATGTACCACAATTTATTTGACTGTTCACCTGTTGAAGAACATTGGGTTGTTTAGTCTGGGGCTATTATGAAAAAGCTAATAGGAATATTCACATATGGGTTTTTATGTGAACATAAATTTTCATTTCTCTGTGTGGTGACATGTCATTGTGCTTTAAATTTTCATTTCCTTAATGGATGATGACATTGAACATCTTTTGATGTGCTTATTTACCATCTGTAAATATTTTGTTCGGTGAAATGTTTATTTACATCTTTTACCCATTTTTTATTAGATTTTTTTTCACTGTTTATATTGAGATTTCTTTTTTTTAATTGATTGATTTTAGGGAGAGAGAGAAAGAGAGAGAGAGAGAGAGAGAGAGAGAGAGAAGCATTCATTCATGGTTCCACTTAGTTGTGCATTCATTGGTCACTTCCCGTATGTGCCCTGAGCAGGGATGGAACCTGTAACATTGGTGTTTCAGGATGATGTGCTAACCAACTGAGCTAATAGTGCAGGTCTGAGGTTTCTTTATACACCTATTCTAGATATTAGTCTTTTGTAGGATATGTGGTTTCCAAATATAATATTTTCTCCTTGTCTGTAGTAGCTTGTATTTTCATTGTCTTAATAGAGGTTTGTTTTTAGAGTAAAATTTTCTAATTTTGAAGAGGTCCAATTTACAAATTGTTCCTTTTATGGATTATGCTTTTGGTGTTAAACCTAAGAACTGCTTGCCTTGTCCTAGATCCTAAAGATTTTCTACTATGTTTTTTCTAAGTTTCATAGCTTTATATTTTACATCACATCCATGATTCATTTTGAGTTATTTTTTTAAACAGTACATAAGTTTTAGGTTCAGGTTCATTTGTTTTTTTGTTGGTGGTGGTGTTTTTTATTTTTATTTTTTTGCTTATGAATGTCCAATTGCTACAACATCATTTGTTGAGATCCACTGTCTAGATCTGAATGTTTGTCAAAAATCAGTTGAGCCTGACCTGTGGTGGTATTGTATAAAGTGTTGACCTGGAATGCTGAGGTCACCGGTTCAAAACCCTGTGCTTTCCCAGCCAGGGCACATACCAGAAGCAACTACTGTGAGTTGATTTTCCTGATCTAACCTCCCTACCCCTTCTCTCTCCTTTTTTTCTAAAAGTTAATAAATAAAATCTTTAAAAAAATCAGTCATGTATTCCAGTAGCAACAAGTATACCTAGAGCTTAGATCAGGGGTCCCCAAACTTTTTACACAGGGGGCCAGTTCATTGTCCCTCAGACCATTAGAGGGCCGGACTATAAAAAAAACTATGAACAAATCCCTATGCACACTGCACATATGTTATTTTAAAGTAAAAAAAACAAAACGGGAACAAATATAATATTTAAATTAAAGAACAAGTAAATTTAAATCAACAAACTGACCAGTATTTCAATGGGAACTATGGGCCTGCTTTTGGCTAATGAGATGGTCAATGTCTGGATCCATATTTGTCTACTGCTAGCTGTAACAAGTGATATGACGTGCTTCCAGAGCCATGACGTGTGCATCTGAGTCACTGGAAGTAGTACTGTACCTGAGCAATGCTGCACTTTGCGGCGCTGCCACATACAGCACTCCAGGAGCACAGGATGTGGATGCATCCTGTGCTCCTCTCACTGACCACCAATGAGAGAGATGCCCCTTCTGGAAGTGCAGCAGGGGTCGGATAAATGGCCTCAGGGGGCCGCATGCGGCCCATGGGCCGTAGTTTGGGGACCTCTGGCTTAGATTGTGGTTTCAGATATCATTCTCCAATAAAAGGAATAAAGTTCCTTAGAAAAATGATTGATTTTAGGACTGGGGAAGGAAATATATCAGATGATCCTGGAAAATCTTGTTTTAGAACGTCAGGAAAAAATTAGAAAAAAGCAATACTGCATTAATGGGGTATGTCAAAGGTGTGCATGAGCAAACTGGAAGCCAATGGCGAAAGTCAGAACAATTTGAGCATCAAAATAAATACAATAGTATTGGATTGCAGCTCAAAGTATAAAATAAACATCCCAAAAGGTCCATACTGAGATGAATGGTTGAATAATAAACAAATAGGGGAGAACAGACAAATCTCCTATACAGGATTCCAAATAATTGATGCAGATATGCTGCCCTCAAGGAGAGGAATATAATTCCTCATTCCTTAGGTGGATGGGAGTGCATAATGACTTCTCTCCAAAGAGTACAGTCTGGAAATAGGGGAAAAGTAACTTTACAGTGGAGATATCTGACAATAACTCAGCTAAGTGATCAAACTCAACATCAACAGTCATAAATGATCTATAAATGATCTAGTAACATGTATTCTTCCTTTTTTTTTTTTAGATAGACAGGAAGGCAGATGGGATCCACCCGGCATGCCCACCAGGGGCAACACTCTGCCCCTCTGGGGACGATGCTCTGCCCCTCCGGGGGGTCGCTCTGCCGCGACCAGAGCCACTCTAGCTCCTGGGGCAGAGGCCAAGGAGCCATCCCCAGCGCCCGGGCCATCTTTGCTCCAATGGAGCCTTGGCTGCGGGAGGGGAAGAGAGAGACAGAGAGGAAGGGGGGGGTGGAGAAGCAAATGGGCGCTTCTCCTATGTGCCCTGGCCGGGAATCGAACCCGGGTCCCCCACACGCCAGGCTGATGCTCTATCTCTGAGCCAACTGGCCAGGGCCTTGAGTTTTCTTATTATTGAGTTTTGAGAAAGTGCCAGTGCACTAGAGAAAAATCCACTGTCTGTAAGCACTCAAAGTGCCTTGGGACAAGTTGGTAATTTTTACAGAAGGAATGGAGAAAGTTGATTTAATGATTTGGTTAAGAGAAAGTTGCCTATGAAAGTTTGTATTATTTTTGTTTCTAGTTTCCTTCCTAGGGTTGAAAGGACCCTTATCCAAATGACTTTACATGAGTTATTTGGCAGAGATGTGGGACTACAATATATATATTTACAGACTTGGGTTACCTGTTGGAGGTTAGGGTAACCTAAATCCAGGGGATACTGAATCTAGATTAACCTTCTAGAATTATTTCTCCTAACCCCCCTTTGACAAGCTAGATCCCTACTTATATAGTTTGACTCTTAAACCAGAGAATCCCTTAGGCCATATCTTTAGCTAGAATTGAACTTGTTTTATAACCTAGTGAATTACATAGTCCATAGGTATACCTGAAGTTATCTCTTTGTCCCTGTCCCCTTTTGTTCTGAAAACCTTTTAAAAATATTTTTGGAAATGGGTTGATGGGATTCTGTTCTCCCTCAACTTGTCTGCAATTGCCTAATTAAAAGAGTTTCAACCCTTCCCCTGCTCCCATACCTCTGTGGCAGTCTGATGAAGCCTATAGATCTCTTCTTTAAAAAGTGTTCTAAAGTCTATTTCATAAAATACGTAAGATCACAGAGGAAGCCAATTATTGAAATGCAGTTATCAAAATATTAAAACAAGCCTGACCAGTGGTGGCACAGTGGATAAGGTGTTGACATGGGTCGCTGAGGTCCCAGGTTTAAGCTCTGAGGTCACTGCCTTGAGCTTGGGTTCACCAGCTTGAGCGACGGGTTGCTGGCTTGAGTGAGGGATCATAGACATGATCCCGTGGTTGCTGGCTTGAACCCAGAGGTAATTGGCTTGAAACCCAAGGTTGTTGACTTAAGCCCAAGGTTTCTGACTTGAGCAAGGGGTCACTGGCTCGGGCTGGATTCCCCCAGTTAAGGCATACATAAGAAGCAATCAATGAACAACTAAAGCGCCACAACTATGAGCTAATTATTTTCATCTTTTCCCCTTCCCGTCTCTCTGTCTCAGTCTGTCTCTCTCTTTCTTGCTAAAAACAACAAAAAAACCAAATCAAAACAAGTTGTATATTATATATGCTTCTTTATTTTATTTTATTATTATTATTTTTTATTCAGTGAGAGGAGGGGAGGCAGAGACAGACTCCCACATGTGCCTCAACCAGATCTACCTGACAAGCCCATAGGGGGTGATGCTCTGCCCATCTGGGATGTTGCTCCGTTGCTCAGCAACCGAGCTCTTCTTGGCGCCTGAGGCAGAGGCCATGGAGCCATCCTCAATGCCTGGAGCCTACTCGCTCCAATTGTGTCATGGCTGTGGGAGGAGAAGAGAGAGAGAGAGAGAGAGAGAGAGAGAGAGAGAGAGAGAGAGAGAGAGAAAGAAAGAAAGAAATGAAAGAGGGAGGGGTGGAGAAGCAGATGGGTGCTTTTCCTGTGTGCCCTGGCCAGGAATCAAACCCCAGACATCCACATGCTGAGTTGATACTCTACCGCTGAGCCAACTGGCCATGGCCTATATGCTTCTTTATAAACAGATTAAATATCAAGATCTAGTGACAAATTTAATTGCTATCATAATTTCAAACTAATGATAAGCAAAAATGATACTTCACAATGTTTGCAACAACCATAAAGTTAATTGAAAACATCTGTGAATTTTATTGGTGACAAAGGCCTTGGTACTACTGATGCTGCTGAGGTGTACTGCCTCCACTTATAACAGAAAGAAGTGCTATATTTTCAGTTACAGGTTAGTGAAAATAAAAATGTGATTTTTTTCTCCATCTGGGTTCATGGCTTCATAGAATCCCATACCTGTTCTGTGAGATTATTCACTCTTTTTATATTTTAAATGGTCTTGTCTACTACCATTTTTTTTTTCTTAAGTGAGAAGCAGGGAGGCAGAGAGAGAGACTCCCATCTGCGCCCCTACCAGGATCCACCCAGCAAGCCCTCTACCGGGTATACTTTGCTATCTGAGACCATTACTCTGTTGCTTGGCAACCAAGCTATTTTAGTGCCTAAGGTGAGGCCATGTAGCCATCCTCAGCACTGGAGGCCAACTTGCTCCAATTGAGCTGAGGCTATAGGACGGGGGGAGAGAGAGAGAGAGAGAGAGAGAGAGAGAGAGAGAGAGAGAGAGAAAGAGAGAAGCAAGAGGGGAAGGGGTGGAGAAGCAGATGGTCACTTTTCCTCTGTGCCCTAACCGAGAATCGAACCCGGGATATCCACACACTGAGCTGATGCTCTACCACTGAGCCAACTGGCCAGGGCCTTCTGTTCATTTTTATTAACCCCTCTGGGACGAGTTTTTTTTTTTTTATAAATTTTTATTAATTTTAATGGGATGACATTAATAAATCAGGGTACATATGTTCAAAGAAAACATCTCCAGGTTATCTTGTCATTCAATTATGTTGCATACCCATCACCCAAAGTCAAATTGTCCTCTGTCACCTTCTATCTGGTTTTCTTTGTGCTCCCCCTTCCTCTCCCCTCCCCCCCCGTAACCACCACACTCTTGTCCATGTCTCTTAGTCTCGTTTTTATGTCCCACCTATGTATGGAATCATGCAGTTCTTAGTCTAATTTACTTATTTCACTCCGTATAATGTTATCAAGATTCATCCATTTTGTTGTAAATGATCCGATGTCATCATTTCTTATGGCTGAATAGTAGTCCATAGTGTATATGTGCCACATCTTCTTTATCCAGTCATCTATTGAAGGGCTCTTTGGTTGTTTTCATGTCTTGGCCACTGTGAACAATGCTGCAATGAACATGGGGCTGCATGTGTCTTTACGTACCAATGTTTTTGAATTTTGGGGGCATATATCCAGTAGAGGGATTGCTGAGGCGAGTGAAGGATATCAGCAAATGCAAACTTGACTCCTGGAACTGCCCCTGTCAGTCTGCCTGTATTCTTCTCTTACTCCCACATTGTATGCTCAGCCTACTGGGTCCTCAGGCTGTTGTAAGCAGCGCCCCAACCAGGAAAACCAGCGGTAGTCACAGGCCTTGGACTCTGTGTTGGTTTCTCTTTGTTTTGTTGATTTATCTGTAAGACCTACCCACTATTATTTGTTCTCGCCTCTTTATGATCCTGAAGCTTGTGTTGTAAAAGTGTTTTTGCTTCAGACATCCTGAATCTGGGCAGGCCCTTTGGAATGTGTGAGAATTCAAATGATTTTCCAGCTCTAACCTCTGTAGATCCTAAAAGGCAAATTAGAACCACACATTTTAATCTTACCAATAAAACAGAATATTAACTTTGCTATGAAAAATGAGCACTCAAGGCTATAAGTAATATATTGCCAGTATTGTGAAGCTAAACAATGAAGGCAATTATTTTATTAAAGTGGGGACAGTTATTTAGTTAGCCTCTGCCACATTCTTGTCTCTTCAGTTCCTGTGCCTGCAGACAGGCCGTACAGTGGGACCCTCACTGAGGACAAGATGTGTTTTCTGCCTTTGGTGACACAGCTGCTTTTAAAGTGCTTTTCTTGCTGTGGGACTCTTGTTGATTTCTGCCCCAGAGGTTGAGAGCAGAGATGTTCCAGTTCTCTTGACAAGTTCCCAGGGGACTGAGAGTGGACTGGATTCTGGCCAGGGTCATTTATTCTTGAAGAAATTAGAAACTAGTGTGATACTGCTCTGCTTATTCAGAAGGAGTAAGAAATAAACCAACATGTGACAGGGCCAGGAAGTTTATCTCCATCTAGGCAAACTTTTATGTTTATAGGTCCATAAAGGTGATAAAAATGAAAGCCAGGAGAGCAGAAATTGCTAGTAGTAAAATAAGAGAGAGAGAGAGAGAGAGAGAGAGAGACTTACATGGCATGTTTCTAACCAGCAAAAGTTATTTTCATGTAGAGTTAGAATTCTTTCCCTTATTCTGTTCCATATTGCTTATTTACTTAAGAAATTTTAGAAACTCTAAAGATGCAGAAAAGTAGAGTTAATTGTATAATAAACATCCATGTATTGACCACCCAGATGGAAGAAACATTACAAATACCTGAAGGGACATAGAAACCTTGATGTGCCCATGAAGATGTCTAAAACTAAAAGGATTCCAGTTAACCATCCTCCTGGCCTAGATAATGAGAAGCCACCAGCCAGGTAGGAACTGGTCTATCATCCTCTTCTCTCTTGCCAATCCCCTTTCATTTTGGGAGAGAAAAGAGCAGCAGGTATTAAGGGGACAAGGAAGACAGGCAGGGAGAGCAGAGGCCCTATTTCCCTTTTTTACTGCAAGCTGCCAGGCCTACGCCGATGAGGGGAGGAAGTTTTACCACTAAGTGAAGTTGTGGGTTTGGATTATTGCAGGGGATTATGCATTCTAGTTGCTAAACTGAGACTGTGTTCTGTGACTTAAAATGACTGTGGGATTTGCCCATTATTTAAGAGAGAACAGAGAAGCCATGGCACTCACAGAGTTTTTGTTTAGGAGCAGGGAAGGTATCATCCACTGAATAGATGTTTAAAGGAAAAATAGTGGGAGAAAAAGCCAAGTTGAATTTGATTGCCCGGAGTCATGCTTGTTCCACATACCACATGGAAAACATTTAGCTGAATTTACAATGTCATCGATACTAAGGCAAACTATGATTTTAGATGCTGCCAAAAAAGAAATAAAAATTGCAACCTCTGATACATCAAAATTAAAGCAAAACTTTGTGATGAACAAAACACCAAATTGTATATAAATATAGACAAAATCAGTATCACTGATTTTTCCTTTTGCCTCTGGGTTTAGTATGTCTCAGCATGGCACTGCCACTGATATTTATTTAAAATTTTGATATTTTATTCATCATGGCATTTTGGGCAACAATTTTGGTTTAGGAAAATATTCATTAAAATATATTTATCTTGATTATTGAGCTTTTTGGCACGTACTTAACTTTTTATTCTGAGGCAAGTGTCTCACTCATCTCTTTTCCCTCACCTAGTTCCTCTGGGAAATAGAGATAGTGACAGGAAAAAAAGAAGGAAAGAAAGAAACAAAATAAAAGACAGATCCTTTGTTTATTTTCTTGCCCATGTAATTGTAAATGGGAGAAATAGTTTCATAAATTTCCCAAACAGGGATGACTTTAAAATTCTTTTTTAAAAAAATTATTTAATTTCTAGGGGTGACAATGGTTAATTAGATTATATAGGTTTTAGGTATACAGTTCTATGATATATCCACCGTATATTGTATTGTGTGTTCACCACCACAAGTCAAGTATCCTTCCATCACCATTTAACCCCCCAAGTTTTCTTTGGATATATTCCCAGAAGTAGATTTGTTGGGTCATAGGGCAGTTCCACTTTTAATTTTTTGAGGAAACTCCATACTGCTTTCTACAGTGACTTCACCAATCTATATTCTCACCAACAGTGATAAAGGTTCCCTTTTCTCCACATTTGTTTGTTAGCATTTGTTTGTTGATTTATTAATGATAGTCATCCTGACAGATGTGAGGTGATATCTCATTGTGGTTTTAATTTGCATTTCTCTGATGCTGAGCATTTTTTGTATGTCTATTGGCTATCTGGATTTTCTCTTTGGAGAAATGTCTATTCAGGTCCTTTGCCCAATTTTTAATTGAATTGTGTTTTTTTATTTGTTTGTTTTATTGTTAACTTTTATAACGTTTTTATGAACTTTGAATATTAACCCCTTATCAAGGTATCATTGGCGAATATGTTCCCTATTCAATGGATTGTTCTTTCATGTTGTTGATGGTTTCCTTTGCTGTGCAAAAACATTTTAGTTTTATGTAGTCCAGTTTGTTTATATTTTCTTTTGTTATCTTTGCCCAAGGTGATATCTCAGAAAAAATTTTGCTATGAGAAATGTCTAAGATTTTACTGCATATATCTTCTTTTAGGATTTTTATGTTTCAATCTGACATTTAAGTCTTTATTTTGAGTTTATTTTGTATATGTTGTAAGAAGGTGGTTTAGTTTCATTATTTTTGCATGCATCGTTTCAATTTTCTCTACATCATTTATTGAATAGACTATCTTTATCCCATTGTAAGTTTTTACCTCCTTTATCAAATATTAATTGACCATAAAAGTGTGAATTTATTTCTGGGCCCCCTATTCTGTTCTGCTGATCTATATGTCTGTTTTTATGCCAGTACTATGCTGTTTTGTTTGTTTGTTTTGTAGTTTTCTATCTTTCGGAAGTTAGAAGCGGGGAAGCAGTTAGACAGACTCCTGCATGCGCCAAACCAGGATCTACTGGTGTGCCCACCAGAGGGTAATGCTCGGCCCCTCTGGGGCACTGCTCTGCTGCAATCAGAGCTATTCTAGCACCTGAGGCGGAGGCCACGAAGCTGTCCTCAGCACCTGGGCCAACTTTGCTTCCATGGAGCCATGGCTGCGGGAGGGGGAGAGAGAAATAGAAAGGAGAGGGGGAAGGATGGAGAAGCAGATGGGCACTTTTCCTCTGTGCTCTAGCTGGGAATGGAACCCGGGACTTTCACATGCTGGGCTGACGCTCTACCGCTGAGCCAACCGGCCAGGGCCATCCCATGCTGCTTTGATTACTATGGCCTTGTAGTATAGTTTGATATAAGGTAATGAGATTCCTCCAACTTTGTTCTTCTTTTTCAATATTGCTGTTTCTATTAGGGGTCTTTTGTAAGTTTTTGGAATATTTGTTCATAAGTTTTTGTTCCAGTTCTATGAAGTAACACCATTGGTATCTTGATAGATATTGCACTAAATCTGTAGATTGCTTTGGGCAATGTGGACATTTTAATGATGTTAATTCTTTCTACTCATGAACATGGTATATACTTCCACTTATTTATATCTTCTTTAATATCTTTCTTCAATGTCTTATAATTTTCTGAGTGCAGATCTTTTACATCCTTGGTTAAATGTATTCCTAGATACTTTATTTTATTTATTTTAGTGCAATTGTAAATGGGGTTGTTTTCTTACTTTTCCTTGTAGGTAGTTAATTACTAGTGTATAAAAATGCAATCAATTTTTGAATATTTATTTTGTATCCTAGCACTTTTACTGAATTTATCAGTTCTAGTAGTTTTTTGGTAGAGTCTTTAGGGTTCTCTATATACTATCATGTCATCTGCAAATACTGACAGTTTTACTTCATCCTTCCTAATTTGGATGCCTTTTATTTCTTCTTCTCTGATTACTGTGCCTAGGACTTCCAGTACTATGTTGAGTAAGAGTGGTGAAAGTGGACATCCCTGTCTTGTTCCTGATCTTAAGAGAAACACTTGTAGGTTTTGCCCATTGAGTATGATGTTGGCTGTGGGTGTGTCACATATGACTTTTATTTCATTGAAGTATATTCCCTCTATTTCCACTTTACTGTTATTTTTATCATAGATAGGTGTCATATTTTATCAACTGCTTTTCCTGCATCTATTGATATGATTATGTTTTTTATCCTTCATTTTGTTCATGTGGTGTGTATCACTTCTATTGATTTTTTGGATGTTGCTCAACTTTGCATCCCAAACATAAAGCCCACTTAATCATTGTGTATGATCTTTAAAATGTATTGCTGGATCAGGTTTGGTAATATTTTGATGAAGATTTTAGCATTGGGGTTTATCATGGATATTGGCCTATAATTTTCTTTCTATGTAGTGTCCTTATCTGATTTCAGTGTTAGAATAATGCTGTCTTCATAAAAAGAGCTTGGGAGCCTTTCCTACTCTTGAAATTTTTGAAATAGTTTGAGAAGGATAGGTGTTAATTATTTTTTGAATGTTTGGTTAAATTTACCTGTGAAGCCATCTGGTCCAGGACTTCTGTTTGTTGGGAGTTTCCTTTTATTACTGCTTCAATTTCATTAGTTGTAATATGTCTATTCAGATTTTCTGATTCTTCCTTATTTAGTTTTGGAAGATTGTATGTTTCTAGAAATTTATTCATTTTGTCTAGATTGTCTAATTTTTTTGACATATAGTAGTTCATCATATTTTCTTACAATCCCTTGTATTTCTGTGAAGTCTGTTGTTATAGCTTCTCTTTCATATCTGAATTTATTTATTTGGGCCCTCTATCATTTTTTTTGACAAGTCTGATGAAAGGTTTGTTAATCTTGTTTATCTTCTCAAAGAACCAACCAGCTCTTGATTTCACTGATCTTTTGTATTTTTTTAGACTCTATTTTATTTATTTCTGCCCTGATCTTTATTATTTCCTTTTTTCTACTCACTTTGGGCTTTGTTGCTCTTTTTCTAGTTCTTTTAAATGTAAAGTTAGATTGCTTATTTGATATTTTTCTTGTTTCTTGAGGTAGGCTTATAATGCTATGAATTTTCTTATTAGGACTGTTTTTGCTGTGTCCCATAGATTTTGGGTTGTTGTGTTTTCATTTCCTTTTGTTTCAAGGTATGTTTTGATTTTTTCCTTGATATCATTTTAACCTATTCATTGTTTAGTAACATGTTGTTTAGCTTCCATGTCTTTGTGTCTTTTTCAGTTCTTTTCTTGTGATCAATTTCTAGTTTCATATCATTATGGTCAGAGATGCGTGATATGATTTCAGTCTTCTTAAATATATGAAATTTGTTTTGTGTCCTAGCATGTGGTCTATCCTAGAAAAAGTTCCATGTGCAATTGAAAATAATGTATATTCTGCTGCATTTGGGTAAAATGCTCTGATTATCAATTAAATCCATCTGATCCTATTTGTCATTTAAGGCTGCTGTTTCCTTGTTGATTTTTTTGTCTGGAAGATCTATCCATTGATGCCAAGATTTTTTTTTTATCAAGATTTGCTTTATATGTCCAAGTGCCTCTATTTTGGCCACATAAATGTTTATGAAATCCTCTTGTTGGATTTCTCCCTTTATCATTATGTAGTGTCCTTCTTTTTCTATTACTATAGCCTTTGTTTTAAGGTCTATTTTGTCACATATAAGTATTGCTTCTCCAGGTTTTTTAATTTCCACTTCCAAGAAATATTCTTTTTCTTTCTTTTTTTTTTCATTTTTCTGAAGCTGGAAACAGGGAGAGATAGTCAGACAGACTCCCACATGCGCCCGACCGGGATCCACCCGGCACGCCCACCATGGGGCGACGCTCTGCCCACCAGGAGGCGATGCTCTGCCCATCCTGGATGTCGCCATGTTGCGACCAGAGCCACTCTAGCACCTGAGGCAGAGGCCACAGAGCCATCCCCAGCGCCCGGGCCATCTTTGCTCCAATGGAGCCTTGGCTGCAGGAGGGGAAGAGAGAGACAGAGAGGAAGGCGCGGCAGAGGGGTGGAGAAGCAAATGGGCGCTTCTCCTGTGTGCCCTGGCCGGGAATCGAACCCGGGTCCTCCGCACGCTAGGCCGACGCTCTACCGCTGAGCCAACTGGCCAGGGCCTCTTTTTCATTTTTTTACTTTTAGTCAGTGTGTATCTTTTATTCTGAGGTTGGTTGTTTGTAAACAGCATATATATGGGTCTTATTTTCTTATCCTTTCACCTACCCTATGTCTTTCGATCAAAGCATTAAGCCATTTATATTTAAAGTGATTAATGATAGATACATATTTATTGCCATTCTATTCTTTTAACCATGTTTTTCTGTATTTTCTCCTCTTCCCCCTCCTCCCCCTCTACCACCTCTTTCTTCTTCCTTCCTCTTTTTCTTTTTCTTCAATAAGACCTTTTATCATTTTTTTCTTTTATCATATTTCTTTTCATTTCTTTTTTTTGTGGCAGAGATAGAGAGAGTCAGAGAGATAGATAGATAGGGAAAGACAGACATGAAGGGAGACAAGAAACATCAGTTCTTCATTGTGGTTCCTTAGTTGTTCATTGATTGATTTCTCATATGTGCCTTGACCCCGGGGGCTACAGCAGACCAAGTGACCCCTTGCTCGTGCCAGTGACTTTGGGCTCAAGCTGGTGAGCCTTGTTCAAACCAGATGAGCCCGTGCTCAAGCTGGCAACCTCAGGGTCCTCCACATCCCAGTCCGACTCTCTATCCACTGTGCTACTGCTTGGTCTGGCTCTTTTCATTTCTTGTAATACTAATTTGTTAATAACAAACTTCTTCAGCTCTTCCTTGTCTGGGAAGCACTTTATTTCTTCTTCAATTTTAAATGATCAACTTGCTAGGTAAAGCCTTGATTGTTGGTTTCTTCTTTTTATCACTTTGTATATTTTATGCCAGTTTCTTCTGGCCTGAAATGTTTTTGTTGAGAAATCAGTGGACAGTCTTATGGGAGCTCCCTTGTAGGTAACTAACTGTCTTTCTCATGCTTGTTTTAAGATTCTCTCTTTGTTGTTAACCTTTGATAATTTAATTATGATTTGTCTTGCTATAGCCTCTTTGGGCTCATCCTGTTTGGAACTCTCTGCACTTCCTGAGAGTATGTCTTTTTCTTTCCCTAAATTAGTGAAGTTTTTAGTCATTGTTTCTTCAGATAGGTTCTCAATTCATTGTTCTCTCGCTTCTCCTTTTGGTATTCCTATGATGTGGATGTTATGCTTCATGTTGTCCCAAAGGTCCCTTAAACTAGCCTCATTTAAAAAAATTTCTTTTCTCTTTTTGCTGCTCTGATTTGGTGTTTTCTGCTACTTTGTCTTCCAAATCATTGATTTAGTCCTCTGTTTCATCCAATCTACTGTTTATTTCTTTTAGTGTATTCTTTTTTTTAAAAAAAGATTTTATTTATTCATTTTAGAAAAGGGCGAGAAAGAGAGAGAGAAAGAGAGAGAAAGGGAAAGAGAGAAGGTGGGGAGGAGCAGGAAGCATCAACTCCCTTATGTCCCTTGACCAGGCAAGCCCAGGGTTTTGAACCGGCGACATCTGGGTATCAGGTTGATGCTTTATCTACTGTGCCACCACAGGTCAGGCTTTTTTAGTGTATTCTTTATTTAAGGTGTTGTATTACTCATTTCTGACTGGTTCTTTTTTATGGTTTCTATGTCCCTTTTTATTCTTGCTATCTCTTTGTTGAAGTTCTGACTTAGTTCCTTGAGCACCTTTATGACCATTTTTTTGAACTCTATATCTGGTAACTTTTTTCCCTCTATTTCATTTAGCTCTTTTTCTGGAGATTTCTCTTGTTCTTTTATTTGGGTCCTGTTTCTTTGTCTCCCTATTTTGGCTGCCTCTATGTATCAGGTATACCTGCTATGACTTCCAATCTTGGTAGGGTGGCCTTATGTATAGGTGTCCTTTGAGACTCTTTGATGTAGTCTCCTTGATAACCTGAGGTGGGTGCTTCAGAAATGTCCCTTTGTGGCTTATGTGGGCCCCCCCTGTTGTAATTGAGTCTTGATTTCATTTGACTAATTTATGTGTGGGTTTGACACTCTGTCTGGTTGACTGTGAGGATTGACCCATACCTCATTGTAGGAGCTGCTATGCAGGTACTTACCACATAAAGTGGAATTTGCCTCAACAGGGTCTGGTGCCTGTCATGATCTCCCTTTTGATATGCTACTTGTAGATCCTGATCTGATATTATCTAATGCTGGCCACTGGGTGCGTTGGTTCTGGTCTTTTGTGAGGCACTCTGGTGCAGGCCAATATTAGACACTGCCTGTGACTGGCCCTGGGCATCTTCTTTGGAGCCACAAATGACCCACAGTTTTTGTTGCTTTTGGTGGGCCTGAGTGTTTTTAGGATAGACCAAACTGCACAGCAAGGCCTGCTTTTTCTAGCACTGGGCCTGGGGGCAGGTCAGGAAAAGTCCCAAGGTACTCCAAGATCTGCCTTCACCTGCCTCTGCCTGGCTCCGTCTCTCAGGTGCTTGTTAGGCTCTGTCACTAAAAGAGCCTCTGGCATGTACTCAAGTAGCATGAGGTAGATTCTCAATGACTGACCAGGTAGGGCACATGGTATTTTCCAGATTGATACAGGTTCAAACTTGGTGCCAGTACTGGGTCTGAGGCTACTTAGCAAATGTCCCAGGTTATACTGAGTCTAGCTATTACCTACTGGGTACTTGTGCACCTCTGTGGTGGGACAGGGCCTCAGGGAGTTGTCAGAGTGGAACAGCAGAGTATATCAGGCTCAAACAGACCAAGATTTGGCCATGTGAAGGAAGTGCTCTGCACTGGTCAGGTGCACAAGGGTAAAATAGCTTCCACCGAGAGCCATACAACTCAGTTTGTCCCAGATTCTGCCAAGAGCTTGATCTCAGTAGGGTAGGACCACTTGAAGTTGGAAATATGGGTCTTGTGGATATAACCATGAGAGGACTGTGCTGGTGGTCATGCTATGCTATGGGAATGTGAGAGGAATGGCCCCCATCTCAGTGCCATACAACACAATCTGTCCCAGATACTGCCCAGACATACACAGGGTAGAGTCACTAAGAGTTGGGAGTGTGGGGCCTCTGGGAGCCCAGAGGGTGGGGTTAGCAGATTTCCCTCGAAGGAAAAGGCCAATCAGGTCCATGGGGAAATGGGGAAATGACCCCCTCCCTAAAGCTATACAGCTCAGTCACTGACATCCCCTGAGTTAGCCTCTACTGCCCACCCCAGGCAGCTGACTTTTCAGAAGGGTGCAAGCTCCACACAGTGGATTGACAGGGAGACCAGTGGGTGGGGTTATTGCTCTCTCCCATGCTGATGCTCAATGGAAGGGAGTACTCCACCCAAGAAAGATGCTATCTGCTTGTGGGAGAGGGACTCAGCACAGGGATCCTGGCAGCTGTCCGTTCAGCTCTTTCCCCAAGAGAAAAACCTTAGTCTCTCCTCATGTGACTCTAGTCCACACTATTTTCCCTACACTGGAGACCAGGGTGAGTGGCTGCAAATGAGATCTTGTGCATTGGCCCTTTAGCAGGTTGCCTGTGTCTCTGGCAGATTCTCGTGTTTCTCTGCTAGACAGAAGCCCCACTGATTTTCACAGCCAAGTGTTATGTGGGTGCTTCTTCCTGGCTTTGATGCTCCAGCTTGGAGTTGCGACCCCATGCTCCTCAGTAGAAACATTTGCAGCTGAGATAGCCCTTTGGAATCTCAGCTACCCCCCATAAGAGGAGGAATAGCCCTTTTTGTGTCTCTGCCCTTCCTACCAGTCTCAATGTGGCTTCTTCTGTGAATCCTTGGTTATATGACTTCTCTTCAGCTAGTCTTCAGTTGGTTATTCAGGTTGATTGTTCTATATTTTAGTTGTAATTTCAGTTTGGTTTTGGGAGGAGGTGAGTGTTATGTTAACCTACTTTGCTGCTATTCTGGATCTTCAATCTTCAAAGCTCTTAATAAAAAATATGAGATGATCTCATTGGTATCCCCAGATAACACTGAAGAAGTAAACTCTAATCTTTTTGATAAGTCTCCAATTTACTGACTGAATGACAAAAGTCCCCAATAACCAGCTAAATTGTTGCTCTCAATGCTGTTGATATTAAAATATGAAGCAAAATTCCTGTATTTATTTCTTCATTCCTGTCATTTAAAGAAATTCCCTCTTGTACTAATGAAAACGTAAAAGGAGATTTATGATACCTGTGTGTAATGATAATATCTGGTACACAGCTTTCTGTCATCTCACTTAATTCTCATCATATTACTCATTCAATTCCCAAAACTACCATAGGGAGTATGCAGGAAAGTTATTGCCCCATTTTATGCAAAAGGCATCAGCTTCATTTTTCAGAGGAGGCTGACCCAACTGAATGGGAACCAAAACCCTGATATCTCTACTTCAAGGACAGTCTCTTTCCAATATAGTGCTGTGTGCCACTGAAGACATGTGGAGTGACACTTTAAGTGGCCACGTTTGAGGGATTGCAGCTATAATCTGCACTGATTAGCAGCTGATCTCCCTGAGGCTATATCCAGTCTCCTAATGCTGTTTCATATTAAACAGGTTTGAGAGTGAGTCACTTTGGCTGGCATAAACCAGCAAAGTGATTGCTTCAGCCTTGCTTTGAAACTTGAAGTCCTCCCTTTGCCTAGAGGTAGCAAAGTCAATGCAAACCTAAGCTATAATACTGTAGCTGCTCTGGGGCTGACTTTGTGTTTCATTTATATAATTTCAGGCTTCATTTAACATTCACCCGTTTTCCCTTTCCATGCTTACATGATTTAGTATAGCACGCTCTTATGCTAATGGCTTTGTTTAGGTAATATTGGAATAGAAAAGAAGACACACCCTGCCCAGGGAGCTCTTAGTCAAAAAAAGAAAGGAAGGAGGAGGTTGGTGGAAGATAGAGAAGGGTACAGGGAGGGAAAATGGTGACAGACAGAGACTTGATTTAGGGTAGTGAACACACAGTACAATGTACGGATGATGTCTGGTAGAATTGTGAATCTGAAACCTATATAATTTTGTTAACCAGTGTCACCCCAATAAATTCAATAAAAAATGAAAAACAGAGAAAAGAAAGCCCTCAATTAGTCCATGTGGGCTGCTGTTTGACACACAGGTGAACCTTAGCAGTGATAGAATTTTGTTCAGTTTGAGGGAGGAATTTGGATTTTCTGCTTTTTCTGGTCCAGGACTGAGGAGGTTGCTCTCGGTAATTGATTTGGGAGCTAAAAAAACAACCACAAACCAAAAACCTTTCTGAGCTACACTGGTCTTTTTTTTTTAATTTTTATTAATTTTAATGGGGTGACATTGATAAAATTGTCTTCTGTCACCTTCTAACTGGTTTTCTTTGTGCTCCTCCCCTCCCCCAAGCCCCCCCTCCTTCCCTCCACCCTGTAACCCCAACACTGTTGTCCATGTCTCTGAGTCTCATTTTTATGTCCCACCTATGTATGGAATCATATAGTTCTTAGTTTTTTCTTTTTTACTTATTTCGCTCAGTATAATGTTATCAAGGTCCATCCATGTTGTTGTAAAAAATCCGATGTCATCATTTCTTATGGCTGAGTAGTATTCCATAGTATATATATAGTAAGCTTTTTAATCCACTCGTCCTCTGACGGACACTTGGGCTGTTTACAGATCTTTGCTATTGTGAACAAGGCTGCCATAAACATGGGGGTGCATTTCTTCTTTTCAAACAGTGCTATGGTGTTCCTCAGGCGTATTCCTAACAGTGGTATAGCTGGGTCAAAAGGCAGTTCGATTTTTAATTTCTTGAGGAATCTCCATACTGTTTTCCACAGTGGCTGCACCAGTCTGTATTCCCACCACCAGTGCAGGAAGGTTCCCTTTTCTCCACATCCTTGCCAGCACTTATTCTGTGTTGTTTTATTGATGAGCGCCATTCTGACTGGTGTGAGGTAATATCTCATTGTGGTTTTAATTTGCATTTCTCTAATGCTTAATGATGTTGAGCATTTTTTCATATGCCTATTGGTCATCTGTATGTCCTCTTTGGAGAAGTGTCTATTCATTTCTTTTGCCCATTTTTTGATTGGATTGTTTGTCTTCCTGGTATTAAGTTTTACAAGTTCTTTATAAATTTTGGTTATTAACCCCTTATCAGACGCATTGTCAAATATATTCTCCCATTGTGTAGTTTGTCTTTTTATTCTGTTCTTATTGTCTTTAGCTGTGCAAAAGCTTTTTAGTTTGATAAAGTCCCATTTGTTTATCCTGTCTTTTATTTCACTTGCCCGTGGAGACAAATCGGCAAATATATTGCTGCGAGAGATGTCAGAGAGCTTACTGCCTATGTTTTCTTCTAAGATGCTTATGGTTTTACGGCTTACATTTAAGTCTTTTATCCATTTTGAGTTTATTTTTGTGAATGGTGTAAATTGGTGGTCTAGTTTCATTTTTTTTTTTTGCAGGTAGCTGTCCAATTTTCCCAACATCATTTGTTGAAGAGGCTGACTTTACTCCAATGCATGCTCTTACCTCCTTTGTCAAATATCAGTTGTCCATAAAAGTGTGGGTTTATTTCTGGGTTCTCAGTTCTGTTCCATTGATCTATATGCCTGTTTTTATGCCAGGACCAGGCTGTTTTGAGTACAGTGGCCTTATAATATAACTTGATATCCGGAAGTGTGATACCTCCCACTTTATTCTTCCTTTTCAAGATTGCTGAGGCTATTCGTGTTCTCTTTTTGTTCCATATAAATTTTTGGAATATGTGTTCTATATCTTTGAAGTAAGTCATTGGTATTTTAATCAGTATTGCATTGAATTTATAAATTGCTTTGGGTAAATATAGACATTTTAATGATGTTTATTCTTCCTAACCATGAGCATGGTATATGCTTCCACTTGTTTGTATCTTCCCTGATTTCTTGTATCAATGTTTTATAATTTTCCGAGTACAAGTCTTTAATCTCCCTGGTTAAATTTATTCCTAGGTACTTTATTTTTTTGGTTGCAATGGTAAAGGGGATTGATTCCTTAATTTCTCTTTCTGACAGTTCATTGTTAGTGTATAAAAATGTCTCTGATTTCGGAGTATTGATTTTATATCCTGCCACCTTGCTGAATTCATTTATCAGGTCTAGTACTTTTTTTACTGCGACTTTAGGGTTTTCTATGTACAATATCATATCATCTGCAAATAATGATAGTTTTACTTCTTCTTTTCCAATTTGGATGCCTTTTATTTCTTTTTCTTGTCTGATTGCTGTGGCTAAAACTTCCAAAGAACTATGTTGAATAAGAGTGGTGAAAGGAGGCACCCCTGCCTTGTTCCTGATCTTAAGGGGATTGCTTTTAATTTTTGCCCATTGAGTATGATGTTGGCTATGGGTTTGTCGTAGATGGCTTTTTATCATGTTGAGGTATGTTCCCTGTATTCCCACTTTGCTGAGAGTTTTGATCATGAATGGGTGCTGGATTTTATCAAATGCTTTTTCTGCATCTATTGAAATTATCATGTGGTTTTTCTTCTTCCTTTTGTTTATGTGATGAATCACATTGATTGATTTGCAAATATTGTACCAGCCTTGCCTCCCAAGAATAAACCCCACTTGATCATGGTGTATGATTTTTTTCATATATTGCTGGATCCAGTTTGCTAATATTTTGTTGAGGATTTTTGCATCTAAATTCATCAGGGATATTGGCCTATAATTTTCTTTCTTTGTGTTGTCTTTGCCTGGTTTTGGAATCAGAATTATGCTCACCTCATAAAAGGAGCTTGGAAGTCTTCCTTTCTCTTGAATTTTTTGAAATAGCTTGAGAAGGATAAGAGTTAGTTCTTCTTTGAATATTTGGTAGAATTCACTTGTGAAGCCATCAGGCCCAGGACTTTTCTTTTTTGGGAGTTTTTTGATAACTGTTTTGATCTCATTTGTTGTAATTGGTCTGTTTAGGTTTTCTGATTCTTCCAGATTAATTTTTGGAAGATTATATGTTTCAAGGAATTTGTCCATTTCATCTAGGTTGTCTAGTTTCTTGGCGTACAGTTCTTCATAGTATTTTCTTACAATATTTTGTATTTCTGTTGTGTCAGTTGTTATTTCTCCACTCTCGTTTCTAATTTTATTTATTTGAGTCTTCTCTCTTTTTTTCTTGGTGAGTCTCGTTAAAGGTTCATCGATATTGTTTACCTTTTCAAAGAACCAGCTCCTGGTTTCATTGATCCTCTGTATTGTTTCTTTAGCCTCTATGTCATTTATTTCTGCTCTGATCTTTATTATTTCCTTCGTTCTACTAGCTCTGGGCTTTACTTGCTGTTCTTTTTCTAGTTCTTTTAGATGTAGGGTCAAGTTGTTTATTTGAGCTTATTCTAGCTTCTTGAGGTTTGCCGGTAATGCTATGAACTTCCCTCACAGGACTGCTTTTGCTGTGTCCCATAAATTTTGAGTTGATGTATGCTCATTATCGTTTGTTTCTAGGAATTTTTAAATTTCTTCTTTAATCTCATTGTTTACCCAATTGTTATTTAATAACATTCTATTTAGTTTCCAAGTGTTTGAGTATTTTTCATTTTTCTGTTGTGGTTGAGTTCTAGTTTAATGTCATTGTGATCAGAGAAAGTTCTCGATATGATTTCAATCTTCTTAAATTTGTTGAGACCGCTTTTGTGCCCTAACATGGGTCTATTCTATAGAATATACCATGAGCGCTTGAAAAGAATGTATATTGTGCTGTTTTAGGGTGAAAGGTTCTGAAGATATCTATTAAATCGAGTTGATCTAAGATGTCCTTTAAGTCTGCTGTTTCTTTGTTAATTTTCTTTCTTGAGGATCTATCTAATGATGTTAATGGGGTATTGAAATCCCCTACTATTATAGTATTGCTGTTGATCTCGCCCTTTAAATCCATCAAAGTCTGCTTTATATATTTAGGTGCTCCTATATTAGGTGCGTAGATATTTATAACGGTTATATCTTCCTGTTGGATTGCTCCCTTTATCATTATGTAGTGACCTTCTTTATCTCTAACTATAGGCTTTGTTTTAAAGTCCATTTTGTCTGATATAAGTATTGCTACCCCAGCTTTTTTTCATTTCCATTTGCGTGAAATATTTTTTCCATCCTTTTATCTTCAGTCTATGTGCATCTTTTGATTTAAGGTGTGTCTCTTGTAGACAGCATATGTATAGGTCCTGTTTTCTTATCCACGCAGCTACCCTATGTCTTTTGATCGGATCATTTAACCCATTTACATTTAAGGTTATTATTAATATGTAATTGTTTATTGCCATTTTATTCTTTAAAACTGTATTTCTCTTTTGCTATATTCTTTTTCTCCTTTGATCTGTTTACAACAGGTCCCTTAGCATTTCTTGCAGCCTTGGTTTGGTTGTAGTAAATTCCTTGAGGTTTTTGTTTTTTTTTTGTCTTAAAGCTTTTTATTTCTCCTTCAATTTTAAATGATAGCCTTGCTGGATAAAGTAGTATTGGTTGTAGGCTCTTGTTCTGCATTACTTTGAATATTTCTTGCCATTCCCTTCTAGCCTCAAGTGTTTCTGTTGAGAAGTCAGAAGTCATCCTTATGGGGGCTCCTTTGTAGGTGATAGTCTTTTTTTGTCTAGCAGCTTTTAATATTTTCTCTTTATCACTTAGCTTTGGTATTTTAATTATGATGTGTCTTGGTGTTGATTTCTTTGGGTTTCTCTTTAATGGAGTTTTCTGTGCTTCCTGAACATGTGAGATGTTTTCCTGCCTTAATTGAGGGAAGTTGTCAGCTATGATATGCTTGAACAAAGTCTCTATCCCTTGTTCTTTCTCTTCTTCTTCAGGAACCCTTATGATGCGGATGTTATTTCTCTTCATGTTGTCACAGAGCTCTCTTAGAGTTTCCTCAGACTTTTTGAGTCTCTTTTCTTTTTTCTGCTCTGCTTCCATGCCTTCATTTATCTTGTCCTCTAACTCGCTGATTCAATTCTTAGCTTCATCCATCCTGCTTTTAATTCCTTCCATTGTGTTCTTTATTTCAGATATTGTATTTGTCATTTCTTACTGATTCTTTTTTATTATTTCAATGTCCTTTTTTATATTTGCTATCTCTTTATTTAGGTGTTTGTAATGACCATCTATTGTTGTTCTAATATCTTTGAGCATCCTAACAATCATTATTTAAAACTCTGCATCTGGTAATTTGGTTATATCTGATTCATTTAGGTCCTTTTCGGGGGATTTCTCTTGGTTCATTTGTGTTGCATTTCTCTGCCTTCACATTTTCTCTGTGTAAAGGAAGGTTTTGGCCACTGGAGTCCACTGGGTATGGCCTCTGTTCCCTAGGTATGGTCTGTCTGCAGGCCCGCCACCCCCTCTTCTGTTGCTGTGTAGGGCTTTCAGGTTTGGGCATTGTTGGTGCCTGCCAACTGGGGCTGTTGCTGTGGTTTCCACCTCTCCTTCACAGTAGTGGATGTTATCACATGCTCGAGTGTACAAGCCTTGGTAGCCTTGGCCTTTGCCCCGCCCCCGTGTGTGGCATTATGCTCGGCCTTGAGGGCAGTGGCGAGCACCTTTGCTCAGCTGCAGGTCTCTGCCTGTTTCCGGACTTTCACCCCACCCTTGCAGGAGGAGCCCACTCATGGAACGGCTGCTAGCCTTGGCTCTACCGGCCAGGCAGGACTGTGTGCCCATGCTCAGTTCAGTAGCTGAACTCCGCCTGTCCTGGGCTTTTGGCTCCACCTCCGCGGGAGGAGCCGGCTCCCAAGTCAGGCCACAAGCCTCGGTTCCATGGACGGGGCAAGGCTGTGCTCCTGCGCCCTTGCTCAAGGGCTGGTCTCCACCCCTTCTGGGGTTCCCGCCCTTCTCCCACAGGCTGGATTGCAGGCTGCCAGCAGCTGGGCTTGACTGCTTTTGCATGCCTACTCCTCCCCAGCTGGGCAAGACTGAGCTCACACATGAGCCCAGTGGCAGCCAGTAGGCTTCCGCTCTTGCCGACAGAACTGCGCGTCCACATCCTGCTGCCGCCTGCCCTCGGGGGAGCTCTCAGCTGTGTGGGTGCGGGCACTGCAGCTCAGACCTTAACACTCACTACTGTAGTCCTGAAAGCTCCATTTTTCTAAGTCACTCTGCTCTGAGTGCCGCGGGAGAGCTTGTTTGGCTGGTGTCCTGCTTCCCTTTGCTGGTATTACTGTTTCCGGGGGAAATATTCACTTCATATTTGGGGAGTGACTCATCCCAGGGGTTAGGGTGGCAGTCTCCCAAAATGTTTCTCCCTGTGCCTCCTAGATTACACTCTCTTCCTGCTACTCTGGTACTCCTCTATCCCCGTCCCCCGGAGCCCCGTTTGAGTGGTTGTGAGAGAGGTTTTCTGCACGGTCCCTTTAAGAAGAATCCTGGGTCTGAGAAATCAGACTCTTTCTCACAAACAGTATCCTGACTTGTTTCCAGCTAAATACTGTCCTCACGCCTCTTCTGGGCTCTAGCACTGCAGGCTGGGGCTTTGTTCCTGGGATTCAGGACCCTCCCCTCTCTGCTAAACTCACTTCCTGCCACGCGAGTCTCTCCTGGCTGCCATTCACTCTGGGGAGCTGAGAAGCCCTCTCCGCATTTCTGCTTTTCCTACCAGTCTTGGTGTGGCTTCTTCAGTGTTCCTTGGTTGAAGAGTCCTCTTAGTTTAGTCCAAAGTTGGTTTTTCCAGATGATAGTTCTTAAAATTAGTTTGTAATCCACTTTGGTTCTGGGAGGTGGATGTTGGTACGTCCGCCTACTCCAGTGCCATCTTGTCTTCTCAGCTACACTGGTCTTACTGCTGTGAGAGCGTCTGCCTATCCTGGATAGTCCATGGGCCCTAAGTAGATAAGACAGTGGAAGCAGATGGGAGATAGTTTAGAATAAAATAGACACATGGGTTAGCACTGTAAGTGAAGTCAAAGAGTAGTTGCTTTTGTTTGTTTTCCTGAAAAGAGAGAATTAGAAAACGGGCTGGTAATGTTTTTTGGTGGGATTAGAATCTAAATGGTCAGAGTTGAAATAGTTCTAGGTAATGACCGTTGTTGGACAAACAAGTGTTTTGGGCTTGCTCGCTTGTACTTTGCCTGATTGGTGCATGAGCACGGGGTAGCACCTCACATGTATAGTCTTTGTAAGGCCATAGGTGCTTGCCCTCAGGGTGCCAGATTGTAGATTTTGGATTGCCTACTGGCATTGGGAGAAGCCATTGCTTGCTATTGTTTTCCAGAGAAAGGTCCTCCCCCACCTGCCTATTTTACTTGTGAGAACTGAGTGAGAGAGAGAAGAAGTTTGTCCTGCCTGCTTGCTCATCAGCCATTGCGGGACTAATAAGTGGAATGGCTCACCATCCTCTGGCTCCACAGTTCATTTACTGTCTGCCCAAATCCAATTGGAACCTGCATGGCCACAGCCACCCACCTTACAATCATGTTTAGGGTGAAGTCACAGAAGTGGCTGGTGAAGTGGAGAGAAGGTGAAGGTCACTTGTAAACTTGGAAGGACTGAGGTCTTGTGAATATAGAGTGAGTGACCAAGATAAGGATGGACAACTACGATGACTACAATAAAGTGTTGAGCATTTTAATAACTGAATGAAGAATAATAACTGAATGTTTGAATATGGTAATATGGAACCAGAAGAATAAATAATCCCCTTTTCCCAAATAGCCACAGGGTGTAGGAAGAAAGGAAGAATAAAAACATCCTGATTCCCATGGGGTAGTAGGAAAGGCAGTGTCCCTCAACAGAGGTCATGTTTCAGTTAAGGCTAGAGGGAAAAAAAGTGTTTTTTTTTTGTTGTTTTTTTTGCATTTTTCTGAAGTTGGAAATGGGGAGGCAGTCAGACAGACTCCCGCATGCACCTGACCGGGATCCATCCGGCACATCCACCAGGGGGCGATGCTCTGCCCATCTGGGGCGTCGCTTTGCCGCAATCAGTGCCATTCTAGCGCCTGAGGCAGAGGCCACAGGGCCATCCTCAGCGCCTGGGCAAACTTTTGCTCCAATGGAGCCTTGGCTGCGGGAGGGGAAGAGAGAGACAGAGAGGAAGGAGAGTAGGAGGGGTGGAGAAGCAGATGGGCGCTTCTCCTGTGTGCCCTGGCCGGGAATCGAACCCGGGACTCCTGCACGCCAGGCTGACGCTCTGCCACTGAGCTAACCGGCCGGGGCGAGGAAAAAAAGGTTAATGAAAAAGCCTTACATTGTAGAGGAGAGAGTTTACCAGTGGATGAGGAAGGCATCAGAGGGGCAGCAGAACAGGTTGCACTGTGGAGCAGAGAAAAATAAAAGAATGAGCAAAGGGAAAGAGAAGGTGATGATAGCAGGAAAAGACAGGCCATCAGAGTGACTAACATTCAGGGTGGAGGCAAGGCATGCCAGAATGGAGAGGTAGGTAAAGCAAAATTAACTAGTCTGGACAGTCTGTTTGGACCTCTGGTATAAGGGATTTCTAAACCAATGTGAAGAGGGTACCAGGTGGTATCTAAGGCTAGGTATTGCCCACCCTTGTGATCTAGTTGGCAATGAGAGGTCTTTGCCCAGGAAAGTGCATCTGGGAATGGGTCCTGATAAATTAGCCAAACCTCTCCTCATTTTGGTGACATATCCTTATCCCTAGTGTTCCCTCAGAGGCCTTGGGCTTCAGCCACAGAATCCTCAGGTTTAGGAAAGAGAGGGATTCAGTGCCTAAACTACTTGGCCAACCCAATTTGACCTGGTGACCATAAAATAAAGCCATTTCCAAGAATCTTAAACATGCCAGGAGTTGGATCTTCCCAACACTGCTTCCCATTGCTAGGGTGACCATACCTCATCCAACCCTGGGCAAGAGGCCAGTTGCTAGAGATTTACATATGAAGCTGGGAACTTGGTCAAAGAGAGAAAAACTGTAAACTCAGGTTTGGGGAAGATGGTTATTAAATCAAGACAGGAAAAGTAGCTATAAATACAATGCTGAACCAGTTGAGTGACTGATCTAATCTTTTATTTTTTTTTATTTTAAATTTTATTTAGAAAATTAACAGGGTGACATCGATCAATAAGAATACATAGGTTTCAGGTAAACATTTCTATAGTATTTGAACTGTTGATTATGTTGTATACTCATCACCCAAAATCAAATAATTTTCCATCACCTTATATTTGTCCCTCTTTATACCCTCTACCCTGCCCCACATACCCCTTTTCTCACAGCCTCTTACCCCTGGTAACTACTTCACTTTGATCTATGTCCCCAAGTCTCAGTTTTATATCCCACTTATGTGTGAAGTCATACAGTTCTTAGCTTTTCCTGATTTACTTATTTCACTCAGTATAATGTTCTCAAGGTCCATCCATGTTGTTGTAAATGTAACTGTCATAATTTCTTATGACTGAGAAGTATTCCAGTGAATACTTCTTTATCCAAACGTCTATCAAGGGACACTGGTTATTTCTATGTCTTGGCCATTGTAAATAATGCTGTGATGAACATGGGGGTGCATGTGTCTTTGCATAACACTATTTTCAAGTTTTGGGGGTATATACCCAGTAGAGGCATTGCTGGGTCATATGGTAGTTCTATTCTTAATTTTTTGATGAACCACCATAATTTCTTCCAAAATGATTGTATTAATTTGTATTCCCATCAACAGTGAATGAAGGTTCCTTTTTCTCCACAGCCTCTCCAACACTTATTATTACCTGTCTTGTTGATATGATAATAGCTAATCTAACAGGTGTGAGGTGGTATCTCATTGTAGTTTTTTTTTGTAGCAGATAAGTATCTTTTTTTTTAATATTTTTTATTTATTGATTTTTTAGAGAGAGAGGAGTGAGAGAGAGAGACAGAGAGAGAGAGAAGGGGGAGGAGCAGGAAGCATCAACTCCCATATGTGCCTTGACCGGGCAAGCCCAAGGTTTCGAACTAGCGACCTCAGTGTTCCAGGTCGATGCTTTATCCCACTGCGCCACCACAGGTCAGGCAAGTATCTTTTCTTTTTTAATAAATAAATTTTTATTTTAATGGGGTGACATCAATAAATCTGGGTACATATATTCAAAGAGAACATGTCCAGGTTATCTTGTCATTCAATTCTGTTGCATACTCATCACCCAAAGAGAGATTGTCCTCCGGCACCTTCTATCTAGTTTTCTTTGTACCCCCCTCCCCCCCCCTCCCTCCTTCCCTCCACCCGCGCCCCATAACCACTACACTCTTGTCTATGTCTCTTAGTCTCGTTTTTATGTCCCACCAATGTATGGAATTCTGCAGTTCTTGTTTTTTTTTTTTTCTGATTTACTTATTTCACTCCGTATAATGTAATCAAGATCCCACCATTTTGTTGTAAGTGATCCGATGTCATCATTTCTTATGGCTGAATAGTATACCATGGTGTATATGTGCCACCTCTTCTTTATCTAGTCTTCTATTTTTTTTTTACAGTGATTAAAGCCTTTAAGCAAACTCTTGGCCAATACAGCAAGAATCCATAAAAGAGTAGTGTCCTTAACATGTTCACCAAGTTCAAGTTGGCCCCAACAACTTGCATTTCTCAAATAGCTAGTGAAGATGAGCATCTTTTCATATATATGTTGGCCATTTGTATGTCCTCTTGGGAGAAGAGTCTGTTAGGTACTCTTTCCATTTTTAATTGGGTTGTTTACTTGTTTATTGCTGAGCTTTGTGAATTCTTTATATATTTTTGGATATCAACACCTTATCAGAGCTGTTGTTTGTAAATATCATCTCCCATTTGGTTGGCTGTCTTTTTTGTTGTTGTTGTCAGTTTCTTTTGCTGTGCAGAAACTTTTTAGTTCGATATAGTCCCATTCCTTTATTTTTACCTTTACTCCCCTTGCCTTTCTGTCAAATTCATACATTGATCTCTATGACCAAGGTCCATGAGCTTAGTACCTATGTTTTCTTCTATGTAGTTTATTGTTTCAGATCTTATATTTAGGCCTTTGATCCATTTTGAATTAATTTTTGTGCAGAGGGACAAACTGTAGTTAAGTTTCATTCTTTTGCATGTGGCTTTCCAATTTTCCCAGCAATATTTCTTGAAGAGGCTTTCTTTTCTCCATTGTGTGGTTTTGGCTCCTTTGTTAAAGATGATTTGTCCATGTGTTTTATTTCTGGGCTCTCTATTCTGTTCCATTGGTCTATATGTTTGTTTTTTTCTTTCTTTTTTTTGCCAATACCATACTGGTTTGTTTTTTTTTGTTTTTTTTTTCTGAAGCTGGAAATGGGGAGAGACAGTCAGACAGACTCCTGGATGTGCCTGACCGGGATCCACCGGCATGGCCACCAGGGGGCGACGCTCTGCCCACCAGGGGGCGATGCTCTGCCCCTCCGGGGCGTCGCTCTGCCATGACCAGAGCCACTCTAGCGCCTGGGGCAGAGGCCAAGGAGCCATCCCCAGCGCCCGGGCCATCTTTGCTCCAATGGAGCCTCGCTGCGGGAGGGGAAGAGAGAGACAGAGAGAAAGGAGAGGGGGATGGGTGGAGAAGCAGATGGGCGCTTCTCCTGTGTGCCCTGGCCGGGAATCGAACCCGGGACCTCTGCACGCCAGGCCGACGCTCTACCACTGAGCCAACTGGCCAGGGCCAATACCATGCTGTTTTGATTATCATGGCTCTGTAGTATAACTTGAAGTCAGGTAGTGTGATACCTTTGATTTCATTCTTTTTTCTCAGGATTGCTTTGACTATTCGGGGTTTCTTATGGTTCCATACAAACCTGGTAATTTTTTGTTCCATTTCTTTAAAAAATGACATTGAGGTTTCCATGGGGATTTCATTAAATTTGTATATTACTCTGGGTAATATGGCCATTTTAACTATGCTGATTCTTCCAATCTTTGAACATGGAATATTTTTCCATTTCATTGTGTCTTTTTCAATTTCTTTTAATAATGTTTTGTAGTTTTCAGTATATAGGTCCTTCACATCATTTGTTAAGTTTATTCCTAGGTATTTTATTTTTTGTTGTTGCATTGTGAAAGGAATTTTTTTTTTTTTTTTTTTTTTTTTTAGTTCATTTTCTGATGTTTCATTGTTGGCATATAGGAAAGCAGTGAACTTTTGTATATTGATTTTGTATCCTGGGTCTTTACTGTATTGGTTTATTGCATCTAATAGTTTTTTGGTGAAGTCTTTGGGGTTTTCTATATACAGGATCATGTCATGTGAACAGAGTGATACCTTTACTTTTTCTTTCCCGATATGAATGCTTTTTCTTTCTTTTGCCTGATTAGTCTGGCTAAAACTTCCAACTTCCAGAACTATGTTGAATAAAAGTGGAGAGAGTGGGCAACCTCATCTTGTTTCTGATTTTAGAGGAAAAACCATCATTTTTTTCACTATTTAGTATGATATTAGCTGATAGTTTGTCATGTATGGGCCTTATTATGTTAAACTACTTTCCATCTATTCTGATTATCTTGAGTGTTTTAAACATAAAGGTATATTTGTATCTTATCAAAAGCCTTTTCTACATCTGTTGATAGGGTCGTATGAGTTTTGTTTCTTGCTATGTTGATGTGGTATATTATGTTGATCAATTTCCATATGTTGAACCATCCCTGTGTTTCTGGAATGAACCCCACTTGACCTTGATATATTATTTTTTTAACGTGTTGTTGTATTTGATTTACTAGTATTTGTTGGGGAGTTTTGCATCTGTATTTATTAGAGATATTGGTCTGTAGTTTTCTTTTTTTGTGTGTCATATTGCCAGGTTTTGTTATGAGGGTTATGTTGGATTCAAAAAAATGTACTGGGGAGTATTGCTTCTTCTTCTATTTTTTAGAAGACTTTGAGAATGATAGGTACCAAATCTTCTTTAAATATTTGATAGAACTCACTAGTATAGCCATCTTGTCCTGGACTTTTACTTTTGGGGAGGTTTTTGATAGTTGTTTCTATTTCCTCCCTGCTTATAGGTCTATTTAGGTTTTCCACTTCTTCATGATTCAGTCTAGGAAGATTGTATAATTCTAGGAATTTATCCATTTCCTTTAGGTTATTGAATTTGGTGGCATATTGTCTTTCATAGTATTTTACTATTATCCTTTGTATATCTAAGATGTCTGTGGTTATTTCTTCTCTTTCATTTTGGATTTTGTTTATATGAGTCCTTTTTTTCCTTAGTGAGTCTAGCAGTGGTTTGTCAATTTTATTAATCTTTTCAAGGAACCAGCTCTCTGTTGTATTAGTTTTTCGATAGTATTTTTGTTCTCTATTTCATTTAGTTCTGCTCTAATTTTTATTATTTCCTTTCTTTTGCCGACTTTGGGTTGCCTTTGTTTTTCTTTTTCTAGTTTCTTAAGATGCGATGTTTGGTTGTTTACTTGTGATCTCTCTTGTTTCTTGATATAAGCCTGTGATGATATAGACTTCCCTTTTATTACTGCTTTTGCTGCATCCCAGAAATTTTGATATGTCATGTTGTCATTTTCATTTGCCTGTGTATATCTTTTGATCTCTGCTTTTATTTATTTTTTTGACCCAGTCATTTTTTAGAAGTATGTTGTTTAATTTTCACATTTGTGTGGGTTTCTTTACTTTCTTTTTACAGTTGAAATCTAATTTAAAAGTGTAATGGTCAGGAAATATGCTTGGTATAATTTTAATCTTCATAAATTTGTTGATGTTAGTTTTGAGGTCCAACATATGGTCTATCCTTGAGAATATTTTATGCACATTGGAGAAGAATGTATAATTTAATGTTCTGGGATGAAACGTTCTCTAAATGTCTATTAGGTCCATTTGGTCTAGTATGTCATTTAAGGCTGATATTTCTTTATTGCTTTTCTGTTAGGATGATCTGTCTAAAGCCATCAATGGTGTGTTGAAATCTCCAGGTATGATTTTGTTATTATCTGCTTCCATTTTTAGATCAGTTAGTAGATGTCTTATATATTTTGGTGCTTCCTGCTTTGGTGCATATATATTAAGAAGTGCTATGAGCCCTGGCCTGTTGGCTCAGTGGCAGAGCATTGGCCTGGCATGTGCAAGTCTGGCATGTGCAATTCCTGGTCAGGCTACACAGGAGAAGCTCCCATCTGCTGCTTCATGCATCCCTTTTTCCCCCTCCTGCAGCCATGGCTCTAATGAGCAGGTTGGCCCTGGATGGCTCCATGGCCTTACCTCAGGCACTAAAATAGCTCAGTTGCTGAGCATTGGAGCAATGACCCAAGATGAGGAGAACATCAGCCCCAGATGGGCGTTGCTGGGTGAATCTGGGTTGGAGCACACACAGGAGTCTGTCTCTCTGCCTCCCTGCCTCTCACTTGATGAAAAAGGAAAGGAAGTGCTATGTCTTTTTATACAATGTCCCCTTTATCATTATGAAATCTCCATCTTTGTCTTTGGTTACCTTTGTTGTCTTGAAGTCAGCATTGTCAGATATGAGTATGGCTACACCTACTTTTTTTTGGATATTATTTACTTGGATAATCATTTTCCAACCTTTTGCTTTGAGTCTACATTTGTCTTTTCAGCTTAGATGTGTCTCTTGAAGGCAGCATATGGTTGGGTTTTTATTTTTGACACAATCTGCTACTCTGTGCCTCTTTATTGGTGAGGTCAGCCCATTTACATTTAGGGTAATTATTGACACTTGAGGATTTTCTATAGTCATGTTATGTTTTGTTTTCAGGTAGCTCTGTGTCTTGGGGTTTTTTTTGTTTGTTTGTTTCTGTGAGTTGTTTTTGTTTGATGGTATTCCATACTTCTTCCCTTTGTTTCTTCTTTTTTTTAAGTTACATATTCCAGTAGTGGCTTTTTTGTGGGTGGTTACCATTAAGTTATTAAGAGAAAAATGTTCATATGTACAAGAGTCTTTTGTCTTATGAGTGCTTCTGCACTCCATCCTTCTTTGCTTCTGCATATCTTTATCCTCTCCCCTTTTATGTTATTATTGTCACAGATTATCCTTGTTTTTATTGTGACCTTTTCATAACTTTTACTTGTAGTTTTGATTATTTTATTCTTTGTGTCTGGTTGAATAACCCACTTGAGTATTTCCTGCAGTGGGGTTTTCTGGTGATAAATTACCTCAGCTTCTGTATGTCTGTAAAATTTTTATTTCTCCTTCATATATGAAGGATAACTCTGATGGATAAAATATTCTTGGCTGGTAATACCTCTCTTTCAGTACTTTGAATGTTTGGGTCTACTCCCTTCTGGCTTGTAGAGTTTCAGCTGAGAAATCTATTGATTACCTAATAGGCTTTTCTTTATGCATTATGTTCTTCTTTTCCTTAGCTGCCTTGAAGATTCTTTCTTTGTCATTGATTTTTGACAGTTTTATTATGATGTGCCTTAGAATAGGTCTGTTTGGGTTGAGGTAACTCGGCATTCTGTTTGCTTCTTGGATTTGAGGCTCTAACTCTTCCCATAGGCTTGGGAGATTCTCATCAATTATTTGTTTGAATAGGTTCTCCATTACCTTCTCTTTCTCTTTTTCTTCTGATATACTAATTATTCTTATATTTCTCTTTCTGATAGAGTCAGACAATTCTTGTAGAACTCTTTTAGTTTCTTTAATTCACAAGTCTCTCTCTCCTTCTTTCTGTAACATCTCTAGTTGCCTGTCTTCAATGTCACTGATTCTTTCCTCCCTCTGGCTTATTCTATTGGCTAAACTTGCTACCTCAGTCTTCAATTTATGTATTGAGTTCTTCATCTCTGTTTTTAAAGTTTTGGTCTCCTTGGTGAGGTTTATTAATTTGTTTTGTGAGCTCATTAAGTTGCATATTGGTGTCTTCTCACATCTTATTGAGTATTTTCAGAATTTCAATTTTGAATTCTCTATTATTTAACAACAAAGTTTCCATGAGATTGAGAATTTTTCTGGAGATTTTTCATTTTCTTTCTGAACTACATCTCTGTCTTGTGTAGCTATAGAATTTGATTTATTCTTCCTTGATGGTATATGAGAGTGGTATTGTTAAGAACCTTAACAAAATAAAAACAAGTTGTAAAAATGAAGAATTAAAATAAAAATACAATAAAATATAAAAATTTAAAAGATTATGACAAGAAGAAAAACCACAGAAAATAAGATTGAGAGCAAACAAATAAATAAAACACCCACAAAAAAGAATAAAATATATAAAAATGAAGGAAAATAATATTTAAAAGAGGAAAAGCAAAGAGATTAAGAAGAAAAAAAAGAAAAAAGGAAGAAAAAAGGGAAAGAGTCTACTGTGGGGTTTGTCCTCCACTCTCGGTACCATGAGGTGAGGTAAGCAGGATCTGGGGAGCTGGAGGCTACACTTTTAGCTTTCTCTGTCTCTGCTGAGTGTGGGCTGCAGGTAAATTGTGGGAACACTGGCTTTGACCCCATGCTCTGACTGCTTTGGTTTATCTCCCCTCTGACCCTTTATCTCACTGCTTCTCCCAGCAGAAGGAGACCCAGTCACTCCAAGTTTCCCTCTCTGTACCCATCAAACAAAATCTAGAGATCCTGAGCTTCCCTCCTCCCCATAGTCCAGTAGAGAAAAGAAATATCAGTCAGTCTAGGTTTGTCTCTTCTTGTCTCCAAAGCCCACTATGAATGTGCTTTATCTTCCATCCCCCTTTTCACCCTTTTCATCTTTATTCCATCTGGTGCATGGATGGACCTTTCAGGCATGCCTGCGAGCCTAGCTGGGATTTCTTCACTGAGTTATAGTAGTTCAATTTGTTAAAATTTCAAGAGGAGTGATTAGGAATATCTCTCATGCCACCATTACTCTGATGTCATCTCTGGCTGATCTAATCTCTATGTAACTCAGATGTCAGTTGTAGTTTCCCTGCCCCTTAATATCTGTTAGGATTTATTCAAGCCCCATCCAAGGGGAATTACCTCCTCAAGTTCATGCACAGCCCCAAGGACTAACAATTTCTTAGTTTCTCCTTCTCTGATTCCCATTTTTGGCTGAGTTCTTCTGCTTCCTAAAGGAAACCTATTCTTAGGATCTATCTTTTTTCCTTTGATCTCCTCTAAAGCAGCACTCACAGCAGATAGAAGCATGTTTTAGAACTTCTGACCTGTGGTGGTGCAGTGGATAAAGTGTCAACCTAGAATGCTGAGGTTGCCCGTTTGAAACCCCAGGCTTGCCCAGTCAAGGCACAAATGAGAGTTGATGCTTCCTGCTCCTCCCACCCCCTCTAAAATGAATAAATAAAGTCTTAAAAAAAAACAACTCCTGCTGGTGGGTGCTACAGATCAGTACGAGACAGTGGATGACATAGAGTTAATATCAAATAGCTCTATTTATAAAAATCCCCTTTGCCATTTCTGCCAACTCTGACTCCAGATTCCCACCACCTTGCTTCTCTTTTTTCTTCTCCTTTCTCCCATCTCCTTCTCTTCTTCATTCTTTTACTACTCCAAGTGCTTTTTCATTTTTTAAGAAGAGGTGTTCATCTCTTTTTCATTAATCACCTGCCTACTCCTGTCCCAGGACTCACCTTCTACTCCCACATAGCTTTTCAAGATATTTTCCCAAATAAGATCATTCTTTTTCTAAAAGAAATTTTGGAGCAAGCTGGATAAAAACACTTCCCTTACTTATTTTTATTGCTCCTGTCAAAACAGCTGGCTCCCAGAGTCTTTAACGGGGCTTAACCTATGGGTTCACTTTAAGTTGATTATGATACAATGGGCAGAAGAGGCAGGAAGTAATACTAGGAAGACAGCTCTGGGCTGTCCTGGTGATGGTCCCATCCAGTGCTGGTTCTTACACATTCCCAACATTGTAGCTCTCTGAGCAACTTCTCTCATGGAAACTTTCCAGGCCACCTGCATGCTTATTCTTGGAAAATGCATCAACTTGTTCGTCAGTCATTCTCTTTCAGGTAACAGACTGGTCCACCCTCAGCTCTCTCTCAACTCCTAGCTCAAAGATATCTTCTTCCCTCCCCTCCAGGATGAGGTCAGACACAAAGCAGCTCTTTGTTTAAGACTTGAAAACTCAGTGTCTCTTTTCACCTAATTAGAAGGAGGTATTTTTCCATTCACTTCATCTTTTTACTGGAATTTACTAAATGGAGTTGAGTGGCTTTGTTTGCATGCAAGGTTTGTTCATTAATTAACAGCCTCCAGGCCAGGTTGTCCTTATCAAGACTTAATATTTAACTCAGCACTGGCTAAACCTGAAAGAGTGCTCTGAGTTGCTGGAAGGTTCTGTTTTGATGGGACAGGACCTCCAAGGTGGTGTAGCAGCCCTCTTTTCTCTGCTGGAAGCTATTCTGAAGACTAAGACCCTGCAAGGAGTGTCACCTGAAATGTGTGGGGATCCTTGACAGAATCAGGAATGGCCACCACTTGGTCAGTGCCTTATAACGATTGACTAGGACAATTGACTCATGTTCTAAGAGTCAGAAAATAGGCAAAACAGTTTTTAAAGTTATTTTGTTCTAACAAGTGCTTTTTATTTTCTACTGAAGAAAGCAGTAAGTAATTGTCAGCTATTGCCTCACTGGTTTCTCCATCCTGTGGTATCTGACAGAATGCTGGCTCCAAGATTTCTGATATTACTCCTGTGTTTATGTTATATTTATTGGCAGAAGATACTTTTTAGATTTAATTAAGATTGCTAATTAATTGACCTTAAAATAGGGAGATTATCAGGGTTGGCCCAATGTAGTTATGTGAGCCCTTAAAAGCTGAGGGCAGAAGAGGAAGGAAGAGGGATTCCAAGCAGGAGAAGGATTTGATATACAGTTCCTGGATCGGAGGGAGGGGGGCTGGGTGCAAGGACCAGAGAGAGGCCATTCAGAGCTAAGGGCAGCCCTCAGTCGACAATCAGCAAGGCAACGGAGACCTCAGTCCTACAACAGCAAGGAACTGAATTCTGCCAAAAACCTTAATGAGCTTGGAAATGGATTCTTCCCCACAGCCTCCAGAAAGGAATGTAGCCCTGTTGACCTTGATTGGGCTTTGTGAGACCCTAAGCAGACAAACCAGTTAACCTATACAAACTGAGACAATCAATAGTGGTAGTAACTTGTTGTAGTAATAGAATATAATTACATGGGGGTTTCTGTCTTTTGTCCAAAGGGTGTGAGCAGTGGAGACCCTCACCCTCCTTTCTTAGGAAGAGCTAAGGGAGGGTCTTCATGGCAAGGGTGTGTGGGCAAACTTGGTCACAAATTTGTGATTGAACATAAACTGTGTTCAGAGGGGTGAAGTAGCCTGGCCTCTTGTTTTATAATCTAGGTCTGAACAGTCCACTATGGTAGTCACTAGCTACAGATGGCTTATATTGAAATTTAAATGAATGAAATAAAATAAAACTTAAAATTCAGTTCCTTGGTTGTATTATCTCCATTTTACATGTTAACATCTATATGTGGCTAAATTGCTATGGACTTGGAAGGCACAGATATGGAACATTTCTTTTCATTTTTTTTTTGAGAGGGGAGATAGAGAGACAGACTCCCACATGCACCCCAACCAGAACCCCCATCTGTGGCCAATACTTGAATTACCAAGCTATCCTCAGTGCCCCAGGGCTGATGCATGAACCAGTCAAGCCACTGGCTGCGAGAGGGGAAGAGAGAGAGTGGGATGGGGAGAGAAGCAGATGGTCTCTTCTCATGTGTGCTCTGGATGAGGATCAAACCCTGGACATACATCCGCATGCTGGGCCAACACTCTATCCATTGAGCCAACCAGCCAGGGCCTGGAAAACTTCTTTCTCTCTCTCTCTCTCTTTCCTTCCTTCCTTCCTTCCTTCCTTCCTTCCTTCCTTCCTTCCTTCCTTCCTTCCTTCCTTCCTTCCTTCCTTCCTTCCTCCCTCCCTCCCTCCCTCCCTCCCTCCCTCTCTCCTTTCTCTTTTTCTCTCTTTCTTTCTTTCTCTCTTTCTCTCCTTCTTTCTCTCTTTCTTTTTGTGACAGAGACAGAGAGAGGGAAAGGTAGGGTCAGACAGACAGGAAGGGAGATGAGAAACATCAATTCTTCATGGTGGCACCTTAGTTGTTCATTGATTGCTTTCTCATATATGCCTTGACTGGGGGGCTACAGCAGAGTGAGTGACCCCTTGCTCAAGCCAGTGTCCTTGGGCTCAAGCCAGTGATCTTTGGACTCAAGCCAGTGACCATGGTGTCATATCTATAATCCCATGCTCAAGCCAGTGTCCCTGCATTCAAGCTGGTGAGGCTGCGCTCAAGCCAGTGTCCCTGCACTTAAGCTGGTGAGGCCACGCTCAAGCCGGTGACTTTGGGGTTTTGAACCTGGGCCCTCTGAGTTCCAGTCTGACACTCTATCCACTGCACTACCACCTGGTCAGGCTGGGTCATTTCTGTATTGCAGAAATTTTTATTGGATGGCTTGGTCTAGATAAGGGGTAGTCAACCTTTTTATACCTACCACCCACTTTTGTATCTCTGTTAGTAGTAAAATTTTCTAACCGCCCACCGGTTCCACAGTAATGGTGATTTATAAAGTAGGGAAGTAACTTTACTTTATAAAATTTATAAAGCAGAGTTATAGTAAGTTAAAATATATAATAATAATTACTTACCAATTACTTTATGTCGGATTTTTGCTAAGTTTGGCAGAATAAATCTTTATAAAACAACTTTTAGTTAAATCTTTTTATTTATACTTTGTTTGCTCCGCTACCACCCACCATGAAAGCTGGAACGCCCACTAGTGGGCGGTAGGGACCAGGTTGACTACCACTGGTCTAGATGGTTAATATTTAATTGCAACTGTTTTCTTGTTTAGGGCACTGGGAGGTAGGATTCCTCTACTCTCTAGTAGAATTATTACAAAACAAAATGCATGCAAATTTCTTCCAACTGAAGCAAGAAATGTATGAATTTTGTGGAGACTTTTATGTCTCTACTTTTGTCCCTTGTCACTTGCATAAATTACCTCTTGAGGATAGAAAGCCCTGGACTTGTGGCAGAACACTCTAGGAATACCAGAGACAGGCTATCAGACCTCACTTTTTCCCTGCAATGAGGGAGGGGTTACCATGTAGTAAATGACCAAGAAGTCTCCAGGCCTGAAATGCAGGATTTTTCAAGGGTTTCCTGTATAGTGAGACAAATGTAGTTGCTGAGGCAGAACATTAAGTTGCCCCTGGCACCAACAAACCTGAACACGTACTAGCTGTTAGACTTGCCTCCCTATGTTGATTTCTAGTGCCCCAAAGTACACTTACCTGTAGCAAAAAAATGAGGCTTATTCTTTCAGGGGACAAGCATCTAGCTTCAGAATCAGAATTCTGCCTCAGCCCAACCAACACAAGTGAGGATTAAGCCTTTCTGACCAAATTTACTTGTCACTGGTGGTCGTGGATGGGGGCTTGCAGGTGATGAGTTGGAGTGTATGGCACAGGCCACAAGAAAGAGCCTGGCTTTTGTGTTAGAAGACCTGAGTCTGACTCCTGCATCCACATTGTGGTGTTACCCTGAGCTAGTTAATAAAGATTTCTGAGCCTCACTTTTTTTATCTGTGGCACAGATGAAACAATTGGAGGCTCACAATCTCTAATTCTTGGGGCTATTGCAGAGCTGTTGTGAGGATTAAAGGAGAGAATTGCACAGATTGTCTGGCACACAAGAGTTTCTCAGGGAATAGCAGCTACTGTTGTTACTCATGCAGGTTATATCAGGAATGACCATCCGTCTGATACCCTGGCCAGTCTTATGTGTGGTTTTTGTCTCTATTCCCTTTTTAACACTACTCTCAACCCAGTCATTTCAACAATTTTACTCCCCACAAAAAAACCATACAATTCTAAACATCCTACTCTCTCACTTCTACTCAATATATTCCTCTGAACATCGGAGTCCCTATGGTTCTTATATACCACTGATATCTCCAATCCTTTATTTCACTGAGAAAGTAGAAGCAACCAGAAAAGCATTTTCATAAGCTCCTACCACCAGATCTACCCACCTCTCTCATCTGTGCTCATATCTCTGACTTTCCTCCTGTTGTGATAGGTGAACTGTCTGTTATTCTATCTAATGCCAGTTTTACCATCTCTGCTGTGGATCCAGCTCCCTTTCCCTGCTCTATAACTTCACTTCACTTGGCCATCGCTCTGTGTCATTAAACTTCCCCCCTGCCTGACTAGGCAGTGGCGCAGTAGATAGAGCATCGGGCTGGGATACGAAGGACCCAGGTTTGAAGCCCCAAGGTTGCTGGCTTGAGCGCGGGCTCATCTAGCTTGAGCAGAGGTTCATCAGCTTGAGTGAGGGGTCGCTGGCTTGAGCATGGGATCACAGACATGACCCCATGGTTGTTGGCTTGAGCCCAAGGTCACTGGCTTTAACAAGGGGTCACTCCCCGGGTCAAGTCATATATGAGAAAGCAATCAATGAACAACTAAGGAGACTAAGGAGTAAAATGAAGAATTGGTACTTTTTATCTCTCTCCCTTCCTGCCTGTCTGTCCTTATCTGTCCCTCCCTCTGTCTTTGTCACAAAACAAAAACAAAAAACTTTCTCCTTTCACTGGATCATTTCCATTGTATCAAATATACAGTAGTATTTTTCATATGTAAAAAATCATTCCTAAACCTCTATTCTTCTTCAACTGTTACCTTTCTTTTCTGCTTCCATTTATATTGTCCTTTACTCATGCTTTCTCATCTCCCTGAATTCTAAATGGTGGAGTGACTCTGGGTTTTATTCTCAGAACTCAACTGTTCTCTGTCTATACTCACCCCCAGGGGATCCACACTGTTCCATGACTTAAAACACCTTCCACATGCTGCCAAATTTATATGCTCTGTCTGGACCTCTCCCCTGAACTAAAGACTTACATATAGCTGTCTACTCATTATCTCCACTGGATATCCACCGGATTTTCAGCCCCCAGCCTTCCAAACTGCTCTCTCCATAGTTGCCCCTGACTCAATAAATGGAACTCCATTCTTCCATTGGCTCATGCTAAAAATCTTGGATTTACCTCAATCCTTTTTTCTTTTTACAAACCTCATTTACTCTATTAGAAAGCAAAGGGGGATCAAGAGGCTGAAAAGGCTCTTTCATCTAGGCCAGAGAATAGTCCGGAGTCACCGAAGAATACTCCCCTCTAGTGACCAGAATTATTACATAACCTAGGCATAGTCACCTTTCATTTGGCAAATATATTTGGAGCACTTACCATGTTCCAGGCTATATTCTAGGAGCAAGGGATATAGAAGTGAGATAAAACAGGTGAAATGTCATGGAGCTTACTTTCTGCTAAGAGGAGACAGAAAACTTGTTAGATGATTGAAGTAAAACATGGTAAAGGGACAGAAGGGATGGGTGGAGGCTGTTTTAGACAGGATGGTCATGAAAGCTTCTCCAAGAGGTGACATTTAAGTGCAGACAATTAATCATTAAGCAGACTCAACCATGAAGATATCT
Organism: Saccopteryx leptura; assembly: GCF_036850995.1. Classification (NCBI taxonomy): domain Eukaryota; kingdom Metazoa; phylum Chordata; class Mammalia; order Chiroptera; family Emballonuridae; genus Saccopteryx; species Saccopteryx leptura. Next base: position 39,595,339 of record NC_089512.1, on the reverse strand, counting down.
GGGAATAAATCATTTATGCAGAAGGGGAATGTGCAGAGGTCCTGAGGCAAAAGCATTCTTGGGGTGTCCCAGGAGCAGGATGAAAGCGTCTGTAGCTAGAGTGGAGTGAGTGAGGGGGCAGTGTCAGGAAATGAAATCAGAGAGAGAGAGAGAGCTGGTGTGAGAGCATGTAGACCTTGCAGCCCAAGAAAGTGATTTGGGATTTTATTTTAATAGGCAGGAAGCCAATGGAGGGTTTGAGCAGAGGTGCATCATGATCTGACTTATGGTTTAACAGGATCATCAGCCTGACATCTGGATGCAGAACAGAGAGACAGTAGTGGGGAGAGAGTGGAAACTGGAAGACCAGTTAGGGGGCCTATGTTGTTATAAAAGTACAGAAGGATGATGTTTGAATTAGATAGTTCCTCTGGAGGTGGCAGGAAGTACTGGATTTAGAATTCAGTTTGAAGTAGAGCTAACAGGTTTGCTGAGCCCTTTGTGGGTGCACAATTTATATTTGTTGAGTGAATAAATGCACAGAATATTCCGGAGTGAGGCAGGACTTTTCCCTGGTCTGGATGAAATATCCTTGTCATTGACACCCCACCCCACCCCATTTTCTCTTTCCATGCTCATTTGCAGCTGCCTGATGACTAATACTTTGTTCCACATCCCGACTCTAAGGAGGAGTGTCCTGAACACTGAACACTAGGACATTGTCACTGGAAAATATCTACCACTCTTAGTAAACTGGGGTCTGGATTTTTTGTAACACTCTTGCCAATTTTTCTCAGTCTGACCATCACTCTGTGCTGATAAAGTTGAGTTACAAATCTGAAAACCCAAGGCCCAAACTCTGGAACATGGTGGTTCCACACGGTCCTCTCTCTGTCGAGTCCATCCTCAGCCATTAGGGGGACTCCTTATTGAGAAGTTTCTCTCATCTTAGGAATACATGTATCTTATTACTCTTCAAACTCATATTGTAAAATTTCTAATATGTAGAATTAATATAATCGGGGAGGAGCCCAGTTCTCACTGTCATAAGGTTTCTAGAACTCTTCTTTATTTCAGAGTTCTTTTGTTCAATTCCAAGGTCAGCTATAATGCCTCCCAGGGCTGGGACAGGGGTGAAGCAAGTGAGGTGCCTACAGTGCAGCCAGAAAGCTCTCCCACTCAGGGCCCTAGATGCCTAGGGCGAGACCCTGAGAATAAGGGCCTCCTGAAATGTTGTGCGCTGAGCACCAGGATGGCCTCACCCCAGTCCTGACCTTGTTGCCTATAGAGAAGCATTTTGCATTATTAACCAGGCAGCTGTAGCATCAAGAGTAGGATCAGTTCCCGACTGTTTGGCCAAGAGTGCACAACAGATAGCTGCTCTCAGAGCAAGCACATGGCATGGAGGAAAGCCACGTCCAGGAAGCTCTGCCAATCTAGAATTTAAAACCAGTGGGAAAATTGGGATGGACATTATGGAGTTTTGCTTCATAATCAACTCAACAAGTCATTGGTATTCCATTTGTTGAGGACTATCTGGATCTATTAATCATATCTATAGCATTTCTATCTTGGTTGCAACTCCTCAAATATAGCATTTAGAAAACGTGTATTCTCTATGATGTCTTTTTTTAAATTTTATTTATTTATTTATTTATTATTATTTTTTACAGAGACAGAGTTAGAGAGAGGGATAGATAAGGACAGACAGACAGGAACAGAGAGAGATGAGAAGCATCAATCATCAGTTTTTCGTTGTGACACCTTAGTTGTTCATTGATTGCTTTCTCATATTGCCTTGACCATGGGGCTACAGCAGACTGAGTGATGCCTTGCTCAAGCCAGCGACCTTGGGCTCAAGCTGGTGAGCTTTGCTCAAACCAGATGAGCCCACGCTCAAGCTGGTGACCTCGGGGTCTTGAATCTGGGTCCTCCGCATCCCAGTCCGATGCTCTATCCACTGCGCCACTGCCTGGTCAGGCTCTATGATGTGTTTAAAAATTTTTTTTTAACATATTACAAAATTTAACAACAAATAATAGCTGCAATGTAAATGCTTTGGACAGTCAGTTAAGGGCTTATTTTTAAGGTTTTTGTTGACAAATTCCATTTTCAAAATGAGTCCAAATTGCCTGAGTGATTCTAAATTAGGTTTTTAGTTTTTACCCTTAACGGCTGATAATGCCACTATTAATTTTAATTATTTAGAGGCAACATTAATATGTGTGAAACAAGAACAGCAAGAAAGAACGGAATAAATTACTTGCTGCAAGACAGAATGACATTTTGACTGGTACAGAGATTTTTTGTCTTTCTCATACTTTGTGCTTTGACATTTCACTTGGCACAAACATTTCACAAATTCTTGACCTAATCTGATGTACTGTTGTTTAGCAATTGCTGACATGATACGTTTTAACCTCAGATCACTGGATTCCAAATGTTACCTTTGACTGACAATCAGGGTTGGATGACCTCCAAAATACAGTGGAGGCAAGAGTCTATGTACCTAGGAAGTTAAGTGTGTTTGCTTAGAATGAAGAAAGAACAGATTGAAGTAGGAGTTGGGGGAGGGATTGAAGAGAAGTCTCATTCAGGGCAGTTGTGGGGTAAAAACAGCAAAAGACAGATCCCTAGGGAACCCCAACATCTTCAAGAGACAGCAGCCCCAAATATAGAATACCTAGAAATAAACCTAACAGGGAGTAGGTGGGACACATATACGAAAAGATATATAAAACTTAGGGATAGAAGAGATATCAATTATTGAGGAATACATTATCTTTCTAAAAGGGAAGGCTGTATTGTGTAAAAATGTCACCGTTCAAATTGATTTTAGGTACAACTTGACTGTCTCTAGGCTTTACTGCCTGTGGGTATTAGGAACAGGTCACATTCATACGAATACCCAGATTTTGCTAGCTCATTAGCTTTTATTGACATTTCTGCCTCTTTACTCAAGAATAAGCCAACTCACAATGTTCTGCTCTAATCTTTTTTAAGGGCTATATTAGTTAGAAATTCTTTAAGCTACAAGAAATAAAACAACTCCACCAACAGTGGTTTAAACAGTAGATGTTTAATTGTCTCCATCATTAGTCATGAGGCGGGCAGTTCCAGGTGTGATGCATTGGTTTACTCACCAGGATCATCAAGGACCTAGGATCTTTCTGTGTTTCCACTCTTGCCAACCTCGGAAACCTACTTATGTCCTCAGGCTGTTGCCTTGTGGACACAAGTCGGAAGAACCACAGCTCCCAACATAATGTTCATACCTAACCATGTTCAGAGCAATAAGAAGGGCCAGAGCCACCTGCAGCCTACTTCATCTTATATCTCATTGGCCAAAGCAATGAGATTGGTCACATTGCCTACCTTTAGACCAATCACTGGCTTAGGGGGACTGCAACTGCCATGATGGGCTTTGATTAAACATGATTTATCTGGTTGCTGGGAACATGGCTGGCAGAACAAAACCGTGGTTCTGTTAGCATGAAGAAGGGGACATAACTGTGGCAGGCAACCAAGAGCATTTGCCCAGAGATGCGATACCTGCAGGCATTTGAGAAAGGCCCCTCAGAAGACTGCTGCTCTGCTGGCTGCTCCAGACTTCTCTTTGATCTGCAAGGCCCTCTCCCTAGAGATTGCCTCCAGTCCTCAAAGTGTCAAACCTTCTTGGCTGACTGAAGCAAAGAAGGGCAGAGAGGCCTTCTAGGCAATGTGTACTGTGTCGCCTGGATCCCACAGCAACACTCTGTGACCAGTCTTGCACAGATGCTCACAGGAACAGCTCTGCAGCTACTATCCCTGATCCCTCTTCCACGGTGACTTTGCAGCAGACCCTACAGGTGGGCTCATTCAACATCCATTCTGTTCTCCCTTTGCCCATCCCTTTTCCATTCTAGAGGATGGAAGCTAAACATCATTTTGTAGCCTTCCTTGCAGGGAAGGTTAGTCATGTGTGTGACAGTTTTGGATTATGCAATTTAAGTAGAAGTTTGCTAGGGGTTTCCAGAAGAATCTTTGCTTTCCTGGTAAAGGCCTTGGCTTCAGCTTGGATCACTGTGCTACTTACGTTTAACATGATCTAGTCAAAGTATTAATAAGGTTTTTTAAAGGGAATTATAGCAAAATTATTTTCAAGTTTATCTGGAAGAATACACAAGTGAGACTAGTTAGGATATTAGCTTTATTTGAGGAGGGATTATATAAAAGTAATTTCTGTTTTGTTTCTTTCAATGCTTTTATTCTTTGAAAACACTTCCTAATTTTGAAATTTATTAAATATTTATCTTATTTTTCTTCTGGTTTTATTTTTTCTATTAAAAAAACTGTATCAACAATCACCATAAGTGTCAGATGGGTACTAGATTTATCAAGGTGAACACTTCATAAGTTATGTAAATGTTTAACCACTGTGTTGTATAGCTGAAATTAATATAACATATGTCAACTATAACTGAACAAAAGTCCTAAAAATCACCATAAGCAAACTTACGATGCAAGCAACAACCGGGAGAAGTACCTCTGTTTCGGCAGGGTGACACAGGCACATGCGGTCAGGAGTGGAGGTGAGAGCCATGTTACTGGAGTGTGGGGTCTCCTTCACACCACAGGCTGGTGATATTATTATCCCCATGTAGTATTATTATTATTTATCTCCATTTTATCAATGACGAAGTTAAGAAGCTAGGTAACTTGCCCAAGTAGGACTGCCATCTAAATAAATCGAGGTGTTTCTGAGGATAAAAAAACTGAAAGTCTGTATTCTTTCTATGTCCCACTGCTGATGAACTTTAACTGAGAAAGGCTGAATTTCCAAGTGAATTAGAAATCATCAGAGGAGTAAGGCAGTGAGGACGACTTGAGGGAGATGGAGAGCAAGAGGAATATACTAAAGGGGAAAGATAAAAATGAAAAAATTCTATATACACTGTCCAAGTTGGGTCTAGGATCCTTCAGAATGGGCAAGTAGGAAGGATAGACGCCAAATCTGTATTGCCTATCACCTGGCCTGAACACTTGGTCACGCGCAGTGAAGGCAGTGTATTGTGGAAGGTGCACAGAACTTATACACGCAATAGATCTTTGTTGAGCTCCTTTCGTCACTTACTAACCACATGTCAAAATGAAGATAAAACTGAATCTTTAGGAAATCCAACCAATGACTCCATCACACTGCAATTTTCTCTCCCCCAATGATACTGAGGTTGGGGCTCTTGCTCCCTGATTCTAATTCCGGCCAGATTGTACTCCCAGACACCAGCGGGATACTTCCAGAGCTCCAGTTAAAGATGTAGGTGTAGCAGTGACACTTGTTGCCCTCAAGAACCTAATAAGCACAGCTTTATTTTCATTGTAAGTATGCACACATACTTGATGCATTAAATATTCCACACTGTTTTCCTGGCTTGACAGTGCATTGAGATTGCATGATTGCACACCAGCAGCCATCCTGAGAAGAGTATTTTTTAATAGATGTATTGTATTTAAACAGGAGTGGCCATTGTGCATTGACAAAGGTTAAATGTAATTAAATGAAAATGATTGAGCTCACCATGGATAATTTCTATCTGTACTATTCATGTGGCTGAATAATAAAATCCATGATGGAATAGTTCCATTTAAAACTAATGTTGCTCAATTTATGGCCAGCTTTTCAAACTCTTAACTTCAATCACTTTCTTAACACAATTATAGCCATAAATAATTCAAATTGATTAAATTTGAAAATAAAAAAATTCAATTTATGAAAGGTTACAAAACACAGTAAAATGTAGCACATTTTAATTTATAAGTACAGATCAGACAGCTCATGAAAATTGGCTTACATTGTTTGCAAAGAAATTCTTAATGCAAGTAATATAATAAAACAGCAGCTTATCAAACTGATCAATGCATAGAATGAAAGATTATCACAATAATTTTTATAAGTAAAAATGACTGACATGAGAAATTATATTATCTTATTATATTTAATAATGAACAAAAACAATTTAAAAGTCACAATCTTTTCCTAGTTTAATGTATTGGTTTCTTATTTTACAATTACTCTGAGCTATTGCTTTGATGTCTGTAAAAGCTATAATTTTTCTACAAACCTTGAAATTAATTTAGAAACAATTTGGCCCTGGCCAGATAGCTTGGTTGGTTAGAACATCATCCCGAAGAGCTGATTGCTGGTTCGATCCCCGGTCAAGGCACATACAAGAAAAGATGTTCCTGTCTCTCTCCCTTACTCTCTGTAACAATCAATAAAATAAATATTTAAAAAAGAAACAATTTGATTCAAGTTTTCAGTAAACAATTAAAGGAACAAGCAGGAAAAACTAATCACAGTGCATTGATATGTACATATATATTTAAAGAGTGTGTGTGGATGGAAAACATATTCTTGCTTCAGATCGTTCTTAAATATTTGTAATACCATATTTATATGTGAGACATGCCTATCAAGGCAGTTCCTGGTACATTATAGGTGCTTAGAAATGTTTGTTGAACGTTAATACACTTTACCAAACAAATAAGTGCACAACACTGTGTCATAGACACATTCTTCAAAAATTATGGAATTTTTTTTTTTTCATTTTTCTGAAGCTGAAAACGGGAAGGCAGTCAGACAGACTCCCACATGCGCCCGACCGGGATCCACCCGGCAAGCCCACCAGGGGGGATGCTCTGCCCCTCTGGGGCTTCGCTCTGTTGCATCCAGAGCCATTCTAGCACCTGAGGCAGAGGCCACAGAGCCATCCTCAGCACCTGGGCCATCTTTGCTCCAATGGAGCCTCAGCTGCGGGAGGGGAAGGGTGAGACAGAGAGAAAGGAGAGGGGGAGGGGTGGAGAAGCAGATGGGCGCTTCTCCTGTGTGCCCTGGCTGGGAATCGAACTCGGGACTCCCACACGCCAGGCCGACGCTCTACCACTGAGCCAACCGGCCGAAGCCAAATTATGGAATTTTAAACATTAAAAAATTACCCTAATGATGTGTGGCACGTTTTCTAGAGGGGGTAAGGCACATAATTTTCAGACAAATGTCACCTCACATCTGTTTTGCATGTTGCACAGCGTGTCAGTTATTAACTACCTTTTCCAGACCCCGTTCCATTTCTGCACCTGTGAATGTAAACTCATAATTATTATAAGGGTTCCATCCTTCCCTTAAGGAAGCCACAGTTCTCCCTATTTTAGAAAGAATCTCTGTTAGATTAGGTGCACTTGTACAATTTTCTCTGGTTTTTCAAAACTTCTTATAAAACTTCTTACATTGTGGGCCCCCCCCCCGGACCTGAAAAAACACTATATAGTAAATTCTACTTTCATTTTCCAGTTTATTCTACTGCTCTTTAGTGGGTCATAACATTTTGGTTTCCTACATTCATTTTAAGTTCCTCCCAAATCTTTATAATTTTGTCTCATGCCTCATTCTTAAATGTTTAGTAAATAGCCAGTCAATCCAACTGCATATTTATATTACTAGAGTTAAAAAGGACTTCCTTTACTTTACTACTCGTATTGGCCTAACAGGTGTTCTTGTTTGAGGACATAGAAGTCATCACTCCTGCAAGGAGTGTCATTGGGGCCCACCAGGAATGCCCGAGTAAAACAGGCTGGGATAGGAATGGGGTACAATGATCAGGCCTTGGAGCACCTGGGATTCAGCTATGAAGAGCTTGGAGAGAATTCACCCCATATTTTTACTTTTGCAAGGGGTTGGGAAGTAGAAGGGGTGGAGAGAGGGTGGTCATGGGAAGTGTCACAGTATGGAGTACTTGGCTTCTGTCTCTCAGCTTCTCTCCCCTGAGGGCCTTGAGAACACCCAAGTGAGCCCCAGACAGCGCAGTGCTGCTCTCCCCAGCCACCATGTATTGGGTGCTGGATTGCTCATCCATTTTCCCTTTCACCCTTCATCTCTCCTCTGCCACTCCCCCATAGCCTACTGCTCAAGGGAAGCTGACCCTCCCTCAGTTCCAGATCTGGGCCTGATGGTCCAATGAGACTCTCACTCTCTTTGTCAGGGATTAAGTAATGAATGGGCGCATGAGATGAGACAATCTGAGCCAATGAGGTGTGAGGAGAGGCACTGAGACTTCCGGAGAAGGACTTCAATATCCAGGGGAGCTCCAGCAGCAGCTGCCTTTCTCGTCCTGTAGCTGTTGTTACACACAGTCTGTGAGGCCAGGCTGGCTGCAGCCCTCTAGCCTCCAGCCTGCAGAGGAAGCCAAAGCGCAGGGGAGACCATTGCTGGAAGGGCAAGGAGGTAATGCACCCCTACTTTTTAATCTATAATTTACAAAGACAATCAATCTTTGGCTTTTCCTTGCCTCCCTTTTTGTTTTTTCCACAAAGAAAGACTTTTTAAAAAAAAGTTGTGGTAAAATATATGCAACATAAAATATTACCATTTAAATTATTTTAAGTGGATAATTTTGTGGCATTGAGTACATTTGCACTGCTGGGCAACCATCACCACTACTCAGCTCTAGAACTTTCTCATGATCCCAAATTGAAACTCTGTACCTATTAAACATGAAGAGAGACTTTTAATCAGGCTGGATTCCAGGGTGTAGACTGGGCCCTTTCTTCCCAAAGGGGGAAGTCACGGTGTGTTTACATGTCATAAGCACAGGAGTGGCTTTCTCTCTGGGTTTTCCCTGCCATCCACATAGCAGGGAGGGATGAGTTGTGTCAAGCCCTGCCTCCATAGGGGAGGAATGGACATCTTGGTCCTCCACCTCCACTTTAATGAGAAAGGACTGAGATAGGGCCACTGGTTGGTTACATAAAAAAAAAAGTCACTTATTGTTATCTGTAATTCAAATTTAACTGGTAATCTGATGGTTTTATTTGCTAAGTCTGGTCTCTCTAGGTGAGGAGAATGCAGCTCATTGACTGGAGGTCTTGAAGGACCCCTGGTAACAGTAGAGAACACCAGTGTCTGGCAATAAGGCTCTAACAAGAAGCTGGCTATCTGGGAAGGGACATGGAGAAAGGATTGTGGGCCCAACCGACACTCCACTTCTCATTCCTGCTGCCAGGATGTAGCACACTCTGCACCTCACATCCCACATGCACGGTCGCTGTGTTGGGGGGAGGAGAAAGGACAGAGAATCCTAAACTAGTTGAGTATTAACCCAAAAGGACCTGAGAGAAAAAACCTGAAAGTTGACTGAGTTACTCTGCATTGGCAAGATTAAGCAGAAATGAGAACTTAAGAACTAAGGTTAGTTATAGTGTAATAAAGTCCCATTTTTCAAGTTTGGGGTCTGTGAATGAAAATTCATACCTGCTACAGATAAAAAATGGGACCAATGAGATTGTCTCCAAGGTCCCTTCTGTATCAACAATTTCATAGCTGTAGAGACAAAGCTTGAGGCCCTTGAAGGAAAAGGAAGACATAGGTTAGGCAAGGGTGGGAGCATTTCAAAACCTATTGCATGCCTGGTTACAGGAGACCCAGCAGATGGGCATGGGGGTGGGGAGTGGGAGGAAATAATGACCATTGTGTTAGTTGACCCTGCGTGATTTGAGTTTGCTGCTCCTTAGACATTTAAAGTTGATGGCATATTATGCAGCTGTAAGAAAGAAGGAAATCTTACCTTTTGCAACAGCATGGATGGACCTGGAGAGTATTACGCTGAGTGAAATAAGACTGTCAGAGAAAGACAAGTACATATGATCTTGCTTATGTGTGGAATCTAATGAACAAAAGAAACCGACAAGCAAAATATAGAAACAAAGGCATGAACACATGGAACAGATGGACAGCTGTCAGAGGGAAGGGGACTGGGTAACTGGATGAAAGAAGGTGAAGGAATTAACCAAAAAACATATATACATAACACAAAGATACAGACAACAGTGTGGGGACAGCCAGAGGGAAAGGGGGTGGGGGTAGGTGGAGGTGGACAAAGGGGAATGGGGGTGGAAGGAGACTTTGCTTGGGGTGATGGCCACATGATGCAGTAGGCAGATGATATTTTAATAAGTTGTACATTTGAAACCTGTATGGTTTTGCAAACCAACGTCACCCAATAAATTCAATAAAAGAAGATAAAGTTGAGCGCTTGCTAGAGTTAATTATTATTAGCAGTGAGAGGTAGCTAATTTACATTGATTAAGCTGATTCAAGAGCTATTTTCTTAAGGGAACCATAAATGGGCTGTCTAGGGAATCAAGTGGTGAACAAGCATGTTTTTACAGGGAGAGCCCCAGAAGGCTCTTGACGCAGGGAGTCAAGAAATTGACTGAGAATTATTGCAGAATGAACCATGTTCAGCTTCGCGCCTGAGTGATCAGTACATGCAGCAAGCACAGTGGGTCCTCCTTGCTCAGAGAGGGGGTGAAAGGCTTGAAGGAGGATCCCCTAACCTTGCAGAAAAAAGGGTGCCTAGACAGTTGCGAAGACACGTGCCAGGCAGGAATCCAGAAAGAAAGCTTTTCTAAGAGCAGAGGGATGTCAAGAGGCTTGAGGGGAAAGCAGTGAGCCAGGGGAGGGGCTGGTGGAGGAGAAACAGCTCTACCTGGGCCCAGGGGCGGATCTGCACTCCTCCCCAGCAGCGCCCCACTCTTGTCAACTGTCAGAGAGCGCTGCCTTGGAGGGCACTGGCAGGAGCAGGATCCAGCAAGGCTGTTGCCGCCCAGTGAGGAAGAGCTGAGTCACAAACGGTTTAATCAGGGGAACCCGTGGCCTGACACAGGGAGCAAGGGTAAACTGTGGTGCTGGAGCACGCAGGCAAGCAGGATGTGGCCTGCTCCTACAGTCAATATCAGTCCTTTCAGTCAGTAGTCACACCTGCAGATTTACACATGAAGGAGTAAGCTTTGGAGGTAGAAGCACCCTGCCATATGTATCTTTAATTGGCTCTGAAGGCCCTTATAAAACACCTAGAAGGCTAGTGTGGAGGTGGTCAGAGGCTGCGAACATGTCACCCTCCATTTTAAAGGTTGCCACTTGTGAAGAATAATGAGAACTGAAAATTGAAGTCTTGGCTACTCCTGGCGTTACCTGGCAGGCTTTGGTTTTCCAGATTGTGGCTTTTGATACCAGTGCTTCTGGCAGAGATTACGAAGTGCGTTGCACCGAATCTGGGAAGACCTGTTTGACAGGAAACAACTACTTAATTGAAAGATCCCACTCAAAACTGGAAAGAATGGGGAAAAATTGGTTTAATAAAACCACAAAACCAGGTATCATATAGGATAACCACATCACAAAAGGAATATAAAACCAGAGAAATTTTCAGGTGGAAGTATCCAGTAAATGGTTCAAGCAATGTCCATAGGCTTTGAGATCTACTATTTAGTATGGGGCAGAATCTGGGAAACAAACCAGATGTATTTAACCTTTTACACAGTGAGGTAAGCATAATCCCAAAGGCTCTCCCAGGTCTGTCCTACCCATGAGAAGAGCGTCAGGAAGGCTCAGAGCAAGCCAAAGCTTGTGGGAAAGAAAAAGTGCTAAAGATGAGCAGAAGGGTTTTTAAAAAACAGGAGGAAGAAGACCATGGAAACTGTAGGCCTGCTGTTTGGGAAATTGAGTGCAATGTTTGCAGATGTTAAAGGCCAAAGGAGACTGACGCTGTCTGAGTGTTGCTCCTGTCTCCTCCAACAGGAGAATGCTTTTCAAGCTCCATGGAGCCCAACAACACACAGAGGGGAAGGAAGGATAAGGGAAGTGACTCAGGCTCTAAATACTTACCTGTCAGGAATGTGCATGCTGGAAAATTGTTAATTAACTTGGTGCAAAAAAAGAAGAATGATGAGGAGATAATAAAAGACCTCTGCACAAAGGGATCTGAGTACTTATTTTAGACAATCCCCTTAATGTGGACTACCCTTTCCCACTGCTCCAGGGAGTTATCTGCTAAATTTAATGGACTGGCCTTGCCCTCCCCCTTGAAACCCTCTTAATGATAGGTTCCAAAGAAAGGCCATAACAGAGTTAGAGCTGCAGATTACCAATCAAGGTCAAAAGCCGGGCCTATTTCCCACTCTTTAGAGGTAGGTACATGGAGCAGAAAAGGTGAGAGAGCAATAAGAGGTTCTCAGGTCCTGGGGGGAAGGGAAGGAGCCACCTTGTCATTCTTTGCTAAGCTGACACCTGTTCCCAGCAGGTGACTTAATCACCAATATCTTAAAATAGCAGCTTGTTCCCTAAGCATTCTGGGTTCCTGGTAGAAAAGGCTCCTTAATGGCTTCTTTTAAAGAATCACAGTATGAAATTTGGGAAAATACTTTGGAAAGCACAGAAGAATTTAAAAAATCAACTTTGACCTCATTTCCTAGAGATAGCTTCTGCTAGCATTGTCTTTTATAATGTTTTATTATTATTTTTCTCTGATAGGGTATACATAGGATTAAAATTTGGAATATATAGATAAAAGCTTAAAGAATAAAATAAAAACCGCCTGTAATTCTACCACTGCTGATATTTTGATGTTTTTCCTTCTAGTCTTTTTTCTTTACACACACACACACACACACATGTCTTTTTAATAAAATGTGAATCATACTGTGAATGCAATTTTGTATTCTTTATATGCACTTAAAATTATGTTGTGAACCTTTTTTTTTTTTATCATTAAATGCTGTTCAAGAACCTGATTGTAATTGGCCATCTGCTATTTTACTGTGCCACAGTTCATCTAACCATTACTTGGCTTGTTTCCAGTTCTTTGTCATTTAAAAATAATGCCATTATAAACATCCATGGATGAAAATCTTCACTTAGGATCAATTTCTAGGTTAAAGACCATGGACATTATTGAGGTTTTAGATATATAATGCTGCCTTGTTTTCTAGGAAGGTTGTGCCACTTCACGCCATCCCCCCACCCCCAATGGACAACTGAGGGCGCACTGCTTGTCTGATTTTATTAGATTTGCAGCTTCTGTCTGGTGCTTCAAGGTCTCCCTACTTTGTGCAATCCCATCACACCACTGCCATCTTGTGTTCTTCCTCTGTGGCTTTTCCAGGGAGAGAGGATGTTCTGGTCCTTGGAATATCTGAAATGCTCTTTTTGTATTCCTCTCCAGACCTTGATTGCTGTGTGGCTGCATTTATGTTTGCTTTGAGGTGATGTGGACTTCCCTCAGATTGACCAGCTGGATAACTCCTAGTTGTCCTGGACTTAGCTCCAAACTTTTCTTCTCTGCAAAGCTTCCTGAACTTCCAGGCTGCCGTAGGAGGCTCTCCTCTGTATTCTTCTTAGTTCTTCCCTTCAAAGAACTTGTCACATTGTATTGTGTGCTCAGCCATCTGCTCTCCAGAAGTGAGTCTCCTGAGGGTAGGGACCTGTCCTTTTTTTTTTTTCTTTTTCTTTTTTCTGTATCTTCAGTCCCTGACACTGCACAAGGCAGACGTAGATATGCAATGGATGCTAAATACTGATTTATTCAATGTTTTTGAAGGTTCACCTCTATTTCCAGATCCTGTATTCTATCCCATTTCCCCTGAATATTTACTGAGACTTTTTCTTGATTATATAAGCATCTAATAGTTCTATTTATTTATTTTATTTTTTCTAGTTTATTGAGTTATAATTAACATATAACGTATAAGTTTAAGGTATACAATGTAATGATTTAATACACATCTATACAATATATTGTGAAAGGATTATTACAATGAGGTTAGTTAACATATCCATCACTTCACATAATTACTATTTTTTTCTTTTGGTGTGTAGTGAACATTTTTTTAATTTTTAAATTTTTAGTTTTTTTAACTTGAGAGGTGTGGAGGCAGAGAGACAGATTTCTGCATACACCCCAAATGGGATCCACCTGGCAAGCCCTCTATTGGATGATGCTCTGCCTATCTGGGGCCACTGTTTTGCTGCTCAGCAACTGAGATATTTTTGTACCTGAGGCGAGGCCATGGAGCCATCCTCAGCACCTGGGGCCAACTTGCTCGAACCATTCATGCTGTGACTGCAGGAGGTGGAGGGGGAAGAGGTGGAGAAGCAGATGGTTGCTTCTTCTGTATGCCCTGACTGGGAATCGAACCTGGGACTTCCACATGCCAGGCTGACACTCTATTGCTGAGCCAACCAGCCAGGGCCTAGTGAGAACTTTTAAGATCTGCTCTCCTAGCAACTTTCAAATATAAATACAGTGTTATTAACTAGAGTCTCCAGCCTGTATATTAGATGCCCAGGACTTATTTATTTTACAACTGCAAGTGTATACCTTTGACCAATATTTTCCCATTTCGTCCACTCGTTAGTCCTGACATCAACCATTGTACTCTGTTTCTAAAAGTTCGACTTTTAGATTCCATATAAGTGAGATCATATGATACTTGTTTTTCTGTCTGACATTTCATTTAGCATAATGCCCTTAAGTTTCGTGGATCTTGTTGCAAATGGCAGGTTTTCCTTGTCTGTCATGCCAAGTAATAATCCACTGTATATGTATACCAGGTTTTCTTTATCTATTCATCTGTCAATGAACCTGTAGATTCTTTCCATGTCCATGCTGCAGCGAACATGGGAGTATAGTTAATGCTTTGAGACACGTGATTTCATTTCCTTCAGATATATATCCAGAAGTGAAATCGCTGAACCATATGGTAGTTTATTTTTAATTTTTTGAGGAGATTTTATACTGTTTTTGATAGTGTACCAATTTACCTTTACACCAACAGTGTACAAAGGTTCCCCTGTTTTTCATTTCTTCAGGATAACATTACTGGACTTCATTACTACATTGAAATTCATTCCAATTCTTTTTGTTGGTAAGTAGTATCTCTGTTAGGAGAAAGGGAGGCCAGGCTGGCAGGTAGCATGGAATAGGATTACGTGATCAAATACAGACCTGAGATCCTGGGTCTGGATTTAGAAGTAGGAAGTGATATGGGTATGGCTTCCTCTGTACCTTGGAAGAAGTCCTTTTGGGGAAAAGAAGCAGAATTATAGTATCCATGCCCCAAAACTCCCTCTCTTCCACCTTAGAGTCCTTTTAGGTTGTGAACTTGAAAACTGCATCCCTCTAATGAGCTCCTTATTTTGCAGAATGGGCCACCAGCAGGACTGTGGCAGCCATTTAGCCCCTTATTCCTGGCATTTAGAGGCCACAATGTGGATGAGAGAGAACCCAGTGTTGGGGTGTTAGTGGATAGAGCATTGGCCTGGGATGCTGAGGACCCAGGTTCTGAACCCCAAGGTCATCGCTTGAGAATGGGGTTGCTGGCTTGAGTGTGGGATCATAGATATGATCCCATGGTAGCTGGCTTGAGCCCAAATGTCACTGACTTGAAGCCCAAAGTCACTGGCTTGAGCCCAAGGTCTTTAGCTTGAGCAAGGAGACCCTGGCTCGGCTGGCGTCCCCTGGTCAAGGACACATATGAAGCACAATCAATGAATAACTGTGGTGCTGCAATTATGAGTTGATGCTTCTCATCTCTCTCCCTTCCTGTCTGTCTGTTCCTCTCTTTCTCTCTCTAGAAAGAAAAAAAAATCCCCAACTTGAAGAAGGAAACAGATTTCCAGGTCCAGGAAGGCCACAGCAGTCCAAATAAAAGGAACCAAAACACATTTATAACAAATGCAACAAGTCCTGGCTGGGTATCTCAGTTGGTTAGAGCATAGTCCTGATGCCAAGGTTGCAGGTTCAATCCCCAGTCAGGGCACATATAAGAATCAACCAGTGAATGCATAAATAAGTAAAATAAATTAATGCCATTGCTTCCTTTCTCTAAAATCAATAATTCCTTTCACAGCTGCTTCAAAAAGAATAAAATATCTAGGAATAAATTTAACCAGGGATGTAAAAGACCCATACTAGGAAAATTATAAGACAATAAAGAATGAAAATGAAGAAGATACAAATAAGTTAAAGCATATATCATGTTCATGGATAGGAAGAATTAACATCATTAAAATGTCTATACTACCCAAAGCAATCTATAGGTTCAATGCAATTCCTATTAAGATACTAATGGTGTATTTCACAGAACTAAAACAAATATTCCACTGAATGACCACCTGGTCTGGCAAAAACTCTATTTTTAAAAATATTTTATTTATTGAATTTTAGAAAGAAAGAGAGAGAAAGAGGGAGTAGAAGCAGGAAGCTTCAACTCATAGTAGTTGCTTCTTGTATGTGCCTTAAACAGGCAAGCCCAGGATTTTGAACCAGTGACCTCAGCATTTCAGGTTGACACTTTATCCACTGCATCACCACAGGTGAGGCTCAAGTTGGGGATTTTTAAAACTGTTATTTCTTCAAGTAAGATTTAAGACCCTTTCTCTCTTAGTTTTCTGAGACCCTTGTGGTGCAAATGTTAGTTTGATGATGTCCTAAATCCCATAAACTGAATTTGTAGTATTTTTTCCTCTTTGTTGCCCTGATTGCCTAGTCTCAAGTTGAGTGCTCCTTTCCTCTGCTTCATCTTGCGTGCTGTTTAATTCCTGTAGTGTACTTTTCAATGCAGTAATTGTATTCTTCAGCTTTGTGACGTCTATTTGGTACTTTCTTGTATTTTTCATATTTTTGTTAAAGTTCTCACTGTGTTCATCAAGTCAGATGGATGACATAATCCATATTATAGTACTGTGGCTCCAGGAACACTAGCTTCTCTAACCTCCAGAGCTAGGCAATCAAGGGTTATCTCCCAGGCAGAAGCTGCAAAAATTAAAACACCCAGTTCCTCTCCAGGAGATACTGGTACTCAGGAGCAAGGCAAAGGGAGAGTGTGATGATTTGCATCACAAGGGTCTCAGAAAACTAAGAGAGAAAGGGTCATAAATCTTACTTGAAGAAATAACAGTTTAAAAAAACCCCAACTTGAGCCTCACCTGTAGTGGTGTAGTGGATAATGTGTCAACCTGAAATGCTGAGGTCACTGTCTCTGTCCAAGATTCTGTTAAGAGCTGGAGCTCAACAAGGTGGGAATCACTGGGAGTTGGGAGGGTTAGGCTAGTGGGTCACCCATGAGGAGGAGGTGCTAGTCAGGTTGGTGGTAGGTGGAAGGAGTGGCCCCCATTTTAAATCCACACAACTCAGTCTGTCCAAGATTCTGCCCAATCTCAACACACCAGAAATCTGGTGGGTGGGGCCAACTGGAGCCTGGAGGGTGGTGCTAGAGTATCTCCCATGAAGGAGAGGCAGCAGTCAAGTCAGGTTCATAGGATAGTGGGGGAATGGCTCCCATCCCCAAAATACAATGACACTCCCTGAATCTTCCCAGACCTGCACACCCTGGTCCAGACAGCTGACTCCTCAGAAAGCACTGAGTTTTGCAAGGTGGGAAAGCATGAAGTTAGAAGGTGAGGCTATTCCATCCCGCCAGGTTGATGCCTCTGGAGAGGAGTGCTCTAACCAAGAAAGATGGTGTCTGTAATGTGGGACAATGATTTAGCACAGGTGCCCTGGTGGCTGTCCCCTCAGTTCTCTCCTCAGAGCCACAAATCCTAGTCTTTCTTCACACAATTACAATCTCTGTGTTGGTGCCTTCAGAGGGGGCTTGTGTCTCTAGCAGACTTGTTTTTCTTCCTGGCAGACAGAATCCTCACTGATTTCCACAGCCAGATGTTACATGGGTGCCTTTTCCCAGCTCTTGTGCTCTGGGTTTGGGAGCCTGACATGGGACTGAGACCCCAGGTCCTCAGGAGGAAGCTTTGCAGCTGAAATGTCCCTCTGGAATCTCAGCTGCCACCCGTGGGAATGAGGCTAGTCCTTTTCGTAGCTTTGCCCTTCCTACAGTCAGGATGTGGCTTCTGTAACTCCTTGGTTATAAGACTTCTATTCAGCTATTCTTCATTTGGTTATTCAGGTTGCTTGCTCAATATTCTAGATGTAATTTCAGTTTGGACCTGGAAGAAAGTGAGTGCAACATCCACCTAACTGCCACCATCTTGGATCTACAAGTACTTCCCTTTTTGGAAAAATTCTCTAACCATCTCTTCTGATCCATGCCATGATGGATCTTAATTTATACTTTTGTCTAATACAAACTCTGGTTATATTGTAGTTGCCTGTGCTCTAGTCTTATCTGTCCCCCTTGACTTATGCTTGCCAACATGGTAGCCACTAGTTACATATGGCTATTTAAATTAATTAATATTAAATTAAATTTAAAATTCAGTTCTTCAGTTTCATGAGCCACATTTTAAGTGCTCAATAGTCCTTATAGCTAGCTAGTGGTTACGGTATTGGACAGCTCACATGGAGAACATTTCTATCATCTCAGAAAGTTCTGTTGGACAATGCTGGGACCATGTGTCATTCACTCCCTCTTATGTTTATTGAATAAAAATTTGTCACATTGAATCAGTTAGAATTTATTGGTTGTTTTGTCTTGCTTTCTTACCCAGAATTGGAGCTTTATATTTTTAACTTTAAAAGGGCATATGGTACTACCTGTTCCTTGCTCTCTTTTTTGAGGATGGGCTATGTTCTACTGAGGTGAAGCCCCATTTCCTCTTTCCGTAGGTTGTTTTCATTGCAGGGCCTTTCTGAGAGTTGTTAGTGTCCCAGGTCACTTTCCATGATCTACCTCTTGAACAACATTCCTTAGTAATGAGGCCCCTGCCTTGGGAGAAAGAGCAAAAGCCTCAGGGCTACAATGCTACCCAGGAGAGGCTGCCTGTCCTTCTACACAGACCTGTATGCCTTCAGGGGTCAAAAGGCATGGACACAAGTATGTGCATGACAAATAGCAATGGCATTTTGAGTAATCCTTTCTCATTAAGTCAGTGGTTCTCAAGGTGTACACCCTAGAAAATTTCCAGGTGCGCTCGATGGTATTCCAGAGAAATATGTGCCTGTTGGGGACTGTGAAGCCAATATCCACGCTCCATCACAGCCTCCTGGCCCATGCAGGTTCGCATTAGATTCAGACAGACGGTAATGAAACAACAGAGCCAAGAACTGGTGGGCCATTAGCTTTAATCCTAGCTTGCACCCGGCGGGCAAGTAAAAACACACACTGGGCTCCAAAAGCTACTGACTCTTCCGAGTTTCCTAGAATCAAAGATTTCTAGGTTACCAGACTTATTCACCTCTGTTCTCAATCTCCTTCTCTGTACAAACTGCACAAACTGGCTTCTCCTTCAACACTTCGCCATCTTGGCTGTTTCTTCTGGCCTCTCTCTGCTCTCTCCTCTAATGCTAATCTCAGGAACTGAGAGACAAGCTCCGGGTCTGCCCCACTTTATAGTGCAGAAATCAAAACCTTTAATCCAATATACAAAAGAGGGAAGTCTCTAATACAAAGTCACTTATCTGAGGCATGATGGGATTACACCACCCCACATCAAAAAGGGTGGGAAAGGCTTAGTTTTAAAACCAAGCCCCAGGCTACAAGGATCCTGCCTGCCCCCAGCCCACCCCCAACACACATGAATACAATCACACCCATCCCAAGCAATCACCTGGGCGATGGGCTTCCATGTGGGCAGCACCATCTTTAACAAAGTGAGCATAATATATTTTATCTGCCCAACAGGGACCAAAACACCAACAGGATTTTTGGAGTTTAGATTTTTGGAGGACAGAGGTGTGGAGAATTGGCTGTAAGCTGACAGTCTGCCCAACCCCCCACCTCACTTGCCTGATTAGGTTGCAAAAGGTTGTTAAGCTGTGGTGCTGGATTGTTTACACCACCCCTCATGTTCACCAGAAAGATTGGAGGCAAGTTTCTTCTATCCTTTGTTTGGTGTAAAGTTAAGATAATATGTATGTATGGTGGGGGTTTTGGATTGATGATTAAACATAAGGAATTGTCTTTTGAAGCCTTTTGAGTTTCTATAAAAGAAGAATATGTGGCAATATCTAAAAGAGCTTTGAACATTTTACTACAATTTTCAACATCCTATTTATGTGAATTAGAATTTTCTACCCTCAACACAATTAAGAGTAAAAAGAGAGGAATTCTTTAATGTATTGTTGAGGAAATGAGAGTTTGCCTTTCAAATATATTCCCAAACATTGAAGAAATTGCTAGGACACATCAGGCTCATGTTTCTCATAAACACAAGAATGAAAAAACTTAACACATTTGCCCTGGGACTGGACAAATTTACTAAATCCTATTAAGAATGTATCTCTATGTATAAAAATATAACTTTTTTGTCATTTTTAAGTTTTTTAACCTCTCTTTTTTCGAATTCTAAAAAGCATAACTCAAAAATATAACATAAAAATGTTTTTTAATGTCAAAATAAATTTAATTTTGTCATATTTATTTTGTTTAATTACCATAAAAGCACACTTGGACTTTATATATTTTTTCTTTAATATTTGACTTAATTATAACATATTTCTCAGAAATTTGTACATAGTGTGCCTACAATTATTTGTAGGATTTTAAATGTGCCCCAACTTCAAAAAGTTTGAGAACCACTGCATTAAGTTCTTGCAATCTCAGTCGTATAGAAGAGGCTTCTGGGAAGGAATCACAAGGCCAGAGTAACCACGAGAGGGCACCAGTGCACCTTAAACAGCCTTTACCTCCAAAAACCTCGGGAAGGTTTTCTTGTTTTGCAAAGGAAGGATAGAAAGAATACACATCAGATTGGAAAGGAATAGAAAAAAAGGAAAGAGCATCATCATATTGTTATGTCTAACTGGAAGATCTGCTTGCCATTTATTTATGCATCCAGGATTTCCTTAAATACAGGTATTACAAGAACATTAGACAATAATAGGCAGAAAAAGGATTAGATTGAAAATACATCAAATGAGAATGTGAATAGGTCAGCAGACTTTAAAACAGAATAAACCTCACTTCGAAGCAAGGTAGCTATGGAAACATTACCAAAATCATTCTGTTAGTTCATGGCTGCAGTGGTTTCTGCAGCTAGGAAATGCTGTCAAGGGAGTGCAGAATATTATTTTCTTATAAATAATACAACACAGGATCCTACATGGAAAGTTACAAGAAATTAGATTTCAGATGTAGAGATGTTGCAACAAAAATACCCAACTACTTTAATTTGGTTTCTGATAACTTACCTCCGGGTTTGCAATTGTTAAGTTTTTCTCTGTTTCTGTTTTCTGTTGCAGAAAGGGAGCTGGTGAGAGATTTAATTCCATGTATCTGGATATATTATATGCACACATATGCATGCAAATTTTGTATGGCTAGTGGAAGTCATCTGTTCGTTGCTGGTACGCCCAAGATGAAGATAGGTGACTTATATATATTTAGCACTTAGACAAGGGATTTACTTTCTTGTACAGGATATACCTGAAATTATGCTGCCTAAGCCACAGGGTTCTGCCACCGACTCTTGGACCAATACTCGTGCTTCCTGGGAAACCCCTTGAGCACATACATGGCTGTTCCCTGAACATGCTGATCAGGTAGGTGGAGGTGTGGGTAAATCAGGTCAGTTGATGTAAGAGGGGTAAATTTTTGGTACACAGGGTAAATGTGAAAACTGTTCTGGAGATACAGTATCATAAATGTCAATGCTGGTGAAATTTTGATGATAGTGTGAGGCCATTCAGCCAGGGGCCCAACAGGCCCCCATCCAGGCCTAACAAGTACCTTTTCTCCCCTCAGAGTTTCAAAGGAGCTATATATGCAAAGAACAATAACAGACTGGGAATAAAAAATACCCAATATGGCAATGCAGCATACTCTGGGTAGAAAATGAGTTGTCAATGTGCCTGAGGTCTTAAGATTATTAAGTAAGATCTCCCAGCTCCCCCTAAATCTGAATATTGGGATATTACCTCTACAAAGCTGGCCACATAGAGAAGGAATTCAAAGAAATGGGGTAGGTAGCAATATGCAGAGCAGGACATGACTTATCTGCATGTGTGGAAGAAAAAGAAAGAAAAAGAGCAGCATAGACCTGCTAATTATTTAATAAGAAAGTGGCCCATTCAATATCCTGAGGGTGGGGATAAGGAGGAGTTTTTGCAGTTAAACTTGTCCTAGGGAAAGAGATCTTAGGTTCCTCTTAGCTCAGAGAAGTGGACCTAACACTTTAGTGTGCATCAGAATCACGCACAGAATCACGGCTTACTGAAACACATGTTGCTGGGTTCCACCCCAGGGTGTCTGATTCAGTTGGTCTGGAGTGGGGCCAAAGAATTTTCTGGCAAATTCCTGGAGATACTGATGTGGCTGGTTCAGGAACCATGCTTTGAAAACCACAGCTCTACAATACTGTTTAAGTGATTTAGGCAAAAATATCAACATTGTCGGTATGATACAGATTTACTTCTGTTCCTCAAACAGAAACCTAGCAAAGAGCTTATTACTTTAAAAAAAATTTATAGTTCACACATCATACAATTAATCATTTAAAGTGTATAATTCAATGGTTTTTAGTATGTTCACAGAGTTGTGCAACTCTGTTGGATAACTTTCATCACCTCCAAAGGAAATCCATTCCTCAAGTCCTCTACCCCTAGTGAACCATTAATAACTTTCTGTCCTTATAGATTTGCCTATTCTGAACATCTTGTGTATTTTCATTTTATTATTATTATTATTTTTATTAAGTGAGAGGCAGTGAGGCAGAGACAGAATCCTACATATGCCTGCACTGGGTTCTACGTGGCAAGCCCCCTGGGGTGGGGTGCTTTGCCCATCTGGGGCCATTGCTCTGTCTCTCGGCAGCCAAGCTATTTTAGCTCCTGAGGTGAGGCCATGGAGCCATCCTCAGTGCCCGGTGCCAACTTTGCTTGAACCAATTGAGCCATGGCTGCGGGAGGAAAAGAGATAGAGAGAGAGAAGGGTGAGGGGGAAAGAGAGGGATGGAGAAGCAGATGGTCACTCCTCCTGTGTGCCCTGACTGGGAATTGAACCAGGGACTTCTACACACTGGGCCAATGCTCTACCACTGAGCCAACCAGCCAGGGTCTGGACATCTTATGTAAATGGAATCATTCAATGTGCTTTGTGTGTGTGTGTGTGTGACTGATTTCTTTCATTTGACATAATGTTTTCAAAGTTTAGCCATGTTGTAACATGTACCAGTAAGTACTTCATTCCTTTATATTGCCTAATAATAATTCATTGTATGTGTATATATCACATTTCATTTATCCGTTCATTAGTTGATGAACGTTTGGTTTCTTTCACTTTTTGTCTATTGTGAATAATGCTGCTATGAACATTCATGTGCATTTTCTTGTGTGGATATACAATTTCATCTTTTTTGGGTACATACTAAGAATGGAATTCTATGGGTTTTAAGATAACTCTATATTTAGCATTTTAAGGAATAGTCAACTTGTTTTCCATTTTATATTCCCATCAGCAATGAGGGTCCAATTTCTCCACATCTTCACTACCCTATCTTTTGATTATAGCCATTCTAATGGGCCTTAAGTGGTATCTCATGTAGTTTAGATTTATATTCCCTTGATGGCTAATGATATTGAGCATCTTTTCATTTTCTTATTGGCCATTTATATATATTTTTTGGAGAAATGTCTCTTTTGATCATTGACTACTTTTTTTTAAAATTTATTTTATTTTATTTTATTTTACAGAGACAGAGAGAGAGTCAGAGAGAGGGATAGACAGGGACAGACAGACAGGAACAGAGAGATGAGAAGCATCAATCATTAGTTTTTCATTGCGTGTTGTGACACCTTAGTTGTTCATTGATTGCCTTCTCATACGTGCCTTGACCGCGGGCCTTCAGGAGACCGAGTAACCCCTCGCTCAAGCTGGCGACCTCGGGGTCTCGAACCTGGGTCTTCCGCATCCCAGTCCGACGCTCTATCCACTGTGCCACTGCCCGGTCAGGCTTGACTACTTTTAAATTGGGTTATTAGTCTTTATATCATTCAGTTATATAATACAGTCATATACCATTCGATGGGGATGTGTTCTGAGAAATGCACTGTTAGGTGATTTTATAATTGTGTAAACATAATACAGTATATTTACACAGTCTAGACAGTATAGCCTACTACTGTGAATGTATGTGCTATAATTGTTTTTTTTTGAGAGAGAGAGACAGACAGACATAGAAGACAGAGAAAAAGGGAGAGAGAAGCATCAACTCTTAGTTGCATCACCTTTAGTTGTTCATTGATTGCCTCTCATACATGCCTTGATGGGGGGAGGGATGCATCCAGCTGAGCCAGTGACTCCTTGTTCAAACCACTGACCTTGGGCTCAAGCCAGTGACCCTTGGGCTCAAGCCAGTGACCATGAGATCATGTCTCTGATCCCACGCTCAAGCTGGTGAGCCTGCACTAAAGCCAGAGACCTCAGGGTTTTGAACCTGGTTCCTCAGTTTCCCAGGTTGACATTCTATCCAGTGTGCTACCACTGATCAGGATGCACTATACTTTTATATGACTGGCAGCATAGTAGGTTTGTTTATACCAGCATCAGCACAAACATGGATAATGCATTGCACAATGACATTAAGACAGCTATAAGGTCACCAGGCAATAGGAAATTTTCAGTTCCATTATAATTTTATGAGACCTCCATTTTATATGTGGTTTGTGTTGACTGAAATCTTATGTGGTATATGACTGTAATTCTTTATATTCTAGATATAAGTCTTTTATCAGAGTTATCACTTCAAACATTTCTCCCATTATGTGTGGGTTGTCTTTACTTTTTTAATGGTTTCCTATGAAGAACAAAGAATATTTAATTTTGGTGAAGTCCAATCTATTCATTTTTTCATTTATCACTTATGCTTTTGGGGTTATATCTAAGAAACTATTGCTTAACTTAATTCAATGTCATAAAGATTTCTATGTTTTCTTTTAAGTTTTCTATAGTTTTAGATCTTACATTTATTTACAGTTTAGATCTTTTTCATTTATCTGAAAAATTTTTATTTTATTTGTTAAAAAATTTTATTTAGAAAATTAAATTTGGCCCTGGCCGGTTGGCTCAGCGGTAGAGCGTCGGCCTGGCGTGCGGGGGACCCGGGTTTGATTCCCAGCCAGGGCACATGAGAGAAGCGCCCATTTGCTTCTCCACCCCCCCTCCTTCCTCTCTGTCTCTCTCTTCCCCTCCCACAGCCAAGGCTCCATTGGAGCAAAGATGGCCCGGGCCATGGGGATGGCTCCTTGGCCTCTGCCCCAGGCGCTAGAGTGGCTCTGGTCACGACAGAGCGACGCCCTGGAGGGGCAGAGCATCGCCCCCTGGTGGGCAGAGCGTCGCCCCTGGTGGGCGTGCCGGGTGGATCCCGGTTGGGCGCATGCGGGAGTCTGTCTGACTGTCTCTCCCCGTTTCCAGCTTCTGAAAAATACAAAAAAAAAAAAGAAAAGAAAATTAAATTTAATAGGGTAACATTGATCAATAAAAGGACATAGGCCAGGTAAACAATTCAGTAGCATTTGAATTGTTTTGAATTGTTAATTATATTGTGTAACCATCACCCAAAGTCAAATAATTTTCTGTCACCTTATATTTGTCCCTCTTTATTCCCCTCTGTCCACCCCTCCCCCACAACCCTATATCCTTGTAACCACCTCACTTTTATTTATGTCCACGAGTCACAATTTTATATCCCACCTGTGTGTGAAATCATACAGTTCTTAGCTTTATCTGATTTACTTATTTCACTCAGTATAATGTTCTCAAGATCCATTCATGTTGTCATAAATGGTAGTATGTCATCATTTCTTATGATTGAGTATTATTCCATTGTATATATGTAACACAACTTCTTTATCCAATCCTCTATTGAAAGACACTTTGGCTGTTTCCGTGTCTTGGCCACTTTGAATAATGCTGCGATGAACATGGGGGTTCCATGTGTCTTTGTGTACCAATGTTTTTGAGTTTTTTTGGTAGATACCAGGTAGAGGGATTGCTGGGTCAATATTGTAGATCTATTCTCAATTTTTTGATGAACCATCCTACTTTCTTCTATAATGGCTGTACCAGTTTACATTCACACCAGCAGTGAATGAGGGTCCCTTTTTCTCCACAGTCTCTTTTTACTTCTTCTTTCCCAATATGAATGCCTTTTAATTCTTTCTCTTGTCTGATTGCTCTGGCTAGAACTTCCAGCACTACGTTGAATAAGAGTGGAGAGAGTGGGTAGCCTTGTCTTATTCTTGATTTTAGAGGACAAGCCTTCATTTTTTCACCATTTCATATGATACTAGCTGATATTTTGTCATATATGGCCTTCACTGCATTGAGGTAATTTCCTTCTATACACATTTTGTTGAGTATTTTAAACACAAAGGGATGTTGTATCTTATCAAAAGCTTTTCCTGCATCTATTGATAAGATCATATGATTTTTGTCCTTTGTTTTGTTGATGTGGTGTACTACATTTATCAATTTCCGTATATTGAACCATCCTTGTGCTACTTGAATTAATTCCACTTGATCATGATGTATTATTTTTTAATGTGTTATTGTATTCAATTTGCTAATATTTTGTTGAGGATTTTTCATCTGTATTTATTAGAGATACTGGTCTGTAGTTTTCTTTTTTTGTGTTGTCCTTGCC
Source organism: Saccopteryx leptura (assembly GCF_036850995.1). NCBI lineage: Eukaryota > Metazoa > Chordata > Mammalia > Chiroptera > Emballonuridae > Saccopteryx > Saccopteryx leptura. Next base: position 39,568,953 of record NC_089512.1, on the reverse strand, counting down.
AGGTTTTGGTATAAGGGTTATGTTAGCTTCACAAAATATATTAGGGAGTATTGCTTCTTCTTCAAATTTTTCGGAGACTTTGAGAAGGATAAGTACCAAACCTTCTTTGAATGTTTTGTAGCATTCACTAGTGTACCCATCTGGTCCTAGACTTTTTTGTGGGGGAGGTTTTTGATAGTTGTTTCTATTTCTTTTCTGCTTATGGGTCTATTTAGGTTTTCCACTTTTTGTGACTTAGTCTAGAAAGATTGTATGGCTCTAGGAATTTATTCATTTATTCTAGACTGTTAAATTTTGTGGCATATAATCTTTCAAAATATTCTAGTATGATCCTTTGTATATTTAAGATGTCTGTAGTAATTTTTTTCTTTTTTTCTTTTAAATTTAGTTTATATGAATATTTTCTCTTTTTTCCTTAGTGAGTTCAGCCAGGTTTTTGTCATTTTATTGATCTTTTCAAAAGACCAGCTCTTTGTTGTATTACATTTTTCTGTAGCTTTTTGTTCTTTATTTCATGCAGTTCTGTTCTAGTTTTCACTATTTTTTTTCTTCTGCTGACTATGGGTTACTTTTGTATCCTTTTTCTAGTTCCTTAAGATGTGATGTTAGTTTGTTTACTTGGAATCTCTCATGTTTCTTGATATAAGCCTGTAATAATGTAAATTTCATTCTTATTACTGCTTTTGCTGCATCCCAGATATTTGCTATGTCATGTTGTCAATCTTGTTTGCCTGTATATATATTTTGATATCTGCTTTTGTTTCTTCTTTGACCCAGTCATTTAAAAAGGTATGTTGTTTAATTTCCATAGTTTTGTGGGTTTCTTTACTTTGCTTTTACAGTTTAATTCTAATTTTAAAGCCTTATGATCAGAGAATATGCTTTATATAATTTCAACCTTGAATTTGTTGATGTTAGTTTTGTGACCCTACATATTATCTGTCCTTAAGAATGTCCCACACCCAGTGGAAAAGAAATGTATAATCTGATGTTCTGGGATGAAATGTATGGTTACTGTCTATTATGTTCATTTGGTCTAGTGTGCCATTTAAGGCTGTATTTCTTTATTTACTTTCTGTTTAGATGATCAATCTAAAGCCAGCAATGGTGTGTTAAAATACCAAAGTGTGATTGTATATTTGTTTGTTTTTGTGTTTTAGATCAGTTAGTAGATGTTTTATATATTTTGGTGCTCCTTCATTTGGTGCATATATATTAAGAAGTGTTATGTGTTCTTGATATAGTGTCCCCATTAGCATTATGTTAATTTTTGTCTCTTGTTACCTCGTTGTCTTAAAGTCAGCATTTTCAGATGAGTATTGTTACACCTGCTTTTCTTTGGGTATTACCTGCTTGGGGAATCATTTTCTAACCTTTCACTTTGACTCTATTTTTGTTCTTACAGCTTAGATGTGTTTCTTGAAGGTAGCATATGATTTGGTTTTACTTTTTGATCCAGTCTGCTACTCTGTGCCTCTTTGTTGGTGAGTTCAGTCTATTTACGTTTAAGATAATTATTGACACTTGAGGATTTTCTATAGCCATTTCATGTTCTGTTATCCGGTAGCTCTGTGTTTCCTTTGGTGAGTTGTTTTTGTTTGGCGGTATTCCATACTTCTTTCCTTGGTTTCTTCTTTTTTTAAGGTAGGTGTTTCAGTAGTGGATTTTTTGTAGGTGGTCACCATTGGATTATTATTTTTTTTGTGTGTATTTTTTCCGAAGCTGGAAACAGGGAGAGACAGTCAGACAGACTCCCGCATGCACCCGACCGGGATCCACCCGGCACGCCCACCAGGGGGCAATGCTCTGCCCACCAGGGGCGATGCTCTGCCCCTCCGGGCGTCGCTCTGTTGCGACCAGAGCCACTCTAGCACCTGGGGCAGAGGCCAAGGAGCCATCCCCATGGCCCGGGCCATCTTTGCTCCAATGGAGCCTTGGCTGCGGGAGGGGAAGAGAGAGACAGAGAGGAAGGAGAGGGGGAGGGGTGGAGAAGCAGATGGGTGCTTCTCCTGTGTGCCCTGGCTGGGAATCGAACCTGGGACTTCTGCACGCCAGGCCAACGCTCTACCACTGAGACAACCGGCCAGGGCCGCCATTGGATTATTAAGAGAAAAATGTTCATATGTACAAAAGTCCTTTTTCTTATTTGTGCTTCTGCACTCCATCCTCCTTTGCTACTGCAGGTCTTTATCCTCTCCTCTTTTATGTTATTTTTGTCACAGATTATCCTTGTTTTTATTGTAACCTTGTTGGAGCTTTTAATTGTCATTTTGGTTTTTTTTTGTATCTGGTAGAATAACTCTCTTAAGTATTTCCTGCAGTGGGCATTTTCTGGTGATAAATACTCTCAGCTTCTGTATGTCTGCAAAAGTTTTTATTTCTCCTTTATACTTGAAGTATAACTATGATGGGTACAGTATTCTTGGCTGGTAATTTCTTTCAGTACTTTGAATATTTGAGTTCTCTCTCTTATGGTTTGTAGAGTTTCTGCTGATAGGTCTAGTGATAATCTAGTGGGCCTTCCTTTATATGTTATGTTCTTCTTTTTCTTAGCTGCCTTGAGGATTCTTTCTTGTCATAGATTTTTAATTCTTTTATTTATTCATTTTAGAGAGGTGGAGGAAAGACAGAGAAAGAGAGAGAGAGAGAGAGAGAGAGAGATGGTGGGGGAGGTACAGAAAGCATCAACTCCCATATGTGCCTTGACCAGGCAAATCTAGGGTTTTGAACTGATGATCTCAATGTTCCAGGTCAACACTTTATCTACTGCATCACCACAAGTCAGGCCTGTCATTGATTTTTGACAATTTTATTATCATGTACCTTGGAGAAGGTCTGTTTGGGATTAGGTAAATTAGCATTTTGTTTGCTTCTTGGATTTGAGGGTCTAACTCTTTTCATAGGCTTGAGAAGTTCTCATCAATTATTTATTTGACTAGACTCTCCATTCTCTTCTCCCTCCCATTTTCTTCTGAAATACACATTGTTTTATATTGCTCTTTCTGATGGAATCAGACAATTCTTGTAGAGTTCTATCATTTAAAAAAAAATTCATGAGTGTCTCTTCTCTTTGTAGCATCTCTAGTTGCCTGTCTTTGATGTCACTGATTATCTCCCGGTGGTGGTATTCAACCAGTTTGCACTGGTTTGGCATAACTGATACTTAATTTTTTGTTGAGTTTGGTGAACCAGTTGTTAAAATGGCACTTGTAATCAGGGTTCTTGCTAAGGTGGCACCTGGGCAGCCACCAAATGTGGAAATCACCAATTTACTTTCCTTACTTTTTTTTAATGTCCATCTGCACAACAGTGTAGTCTAAGTGCCCCATAATGTTCATTCCATCTGTAGGTGAAAAGAATTTGATGGAAGTATACCTTTAATATTTATTTATTCATTCATTTCATAAAACTCATTATACCTTTGATGAAATACTACATTTTAATTCCTTCCTGTTTTTTTTACATCAGTAAACAAACATATAATGTAAAGACAAAAGGTGCCAAACAACCAGGGAGTAACAAGCTGTCATTTGTTCCAATTTTGTTCCAATTTTGTGTTATACAATATGGAAATACCGTAAATAACAGTTTTATTGTTTATTGTCAGGTATTATTTAATTTTTTTCATTAATATTTAAAACTCTTTCGTATAACATAATCTAGTTTTGTGTACTTCTTTGATTGCTCTTATTTAAGTATTAAATGCATTAAATAATAAAGTATCTTTTGGTTTATCTTTTTTTATACTTAAAACCGCCATTAGGGCAGAGAACTGGTTGTTAAATTATTTGAATCTCAGAATTGTTAACTTCCCTACCTGGCCTGTTTTATTATCTAAACTTGCTACCTCATTTTTCAATTCATGTATTGAGTTCTTCTCTGTTTTTAAAGTTTCAATCTCTTTGGTGAAGTACTTATTTTTTTTTTCATTAATTTGTTTTTTGAGCTCATTAAATTGCTTATCAATGTTTTCTTGCATCTCATTGAGTATTTTCAGAGCTTCACTTTTGAATTCTTTATTGCTTAACTCCAAGGTTTTCATGTAATTAAGCTTACTTTCTGTAGACTTTAAATTTTCTTTCTGAACTATGTCTATTTCTTGTGGAGCTGTGGTATTCATTTTCTTCCTCCTTGATGGCATTTGAGAGTGGTCTTTTTTAAAGAAATCTAATAAAAAAATGAAAAATAGAAAAATGTTAAAATAATGAAAAATAAAAAAAGAAAAATCATAGAAAACAAAGAAAAAAATAAATAAAAATAAAAAACAGAGTAATGGTGGCATGAGAAATACTCCTGATCTCTTCCCTTGAAATTTCAACAAACTAAATAACTATAATGCAGCAAAGAAACTCCAGCTGGGCTCACCGGTGCACCTGAAAGATCCAAGCACCGAATGGGCTAACAGTGGGACTGAGTGAAAAGGGGGGCTGAAGATAAAATGCATTTGTGATGGGCTTTAGAGTGGAGAGGAGACAAACCTGGAGTGACTGGGATATTTTTTTTTCTGCTGGACTATGGGGAAGAGGGAAGCTCAGGCTCTCTGGATTTTGCCTTAGGGGTACAGAGAGGGAGAATCATAGTGATTAGGTCTCCTGCTGGGAGAGTGGTGAGACAGAGGGGCAGAGGGGGAGGTAAACCAAAGCAGCCAGAGCATATTGTCATGGCCAGTGTTCCCACAGTCTGCCTGTAGCTTGCACTGAGCAGAGGTAGAGAAAGCTAAAGTGTGCCCCTCCATCCTCCCAGATCCTGCCTCCCTCACCTCATGGTACCAAGAGTGGCAGAAACAAACCCCACAGCTAGCTTTGCAGAACAGAAGCACTCCATATCCTGTCCCCAGGTCTGTTGAGATATAGAAAGTAGTGCCTGAAATCCTGAGATCACCATTTCTAGAGCCATAAAGCCATAAATCTGAAGCCATAAGGCCAAGCTGTAAAGCCCCCAAAACACAGCCACCCACCACGTGACTGAGGCCCCACCTATGTCATTGTGACAGCAACATTTCAGTGGAAGACAGCCCAGGAACTTCATAGAGCTAAAAGCTTTAATACAGTGACACCTACTGGAAGAAACCTCTCAAAACCAAAATTTCTCTTTTTTTCTTTATTCTTTTTTCTTTTTATTTCTTTTGAATATAATTTTTTTAAATTTTTATATTTTTATTCTTTTTTGTGGGTGTTTTGTTTTTGATGTTTGGTTTGCTTTTGATTTCTTTTCCTGTCATTTTTCATCTTGTTATAATTTTAAAATTTTTTATATTTTGTATTGTACTTTTTCTTTTAATTTTTATTTCTTTTAGTTTTTTTAAATTTTAGGGTTCTTAATAATACCTCTCTCAAATGCTATCAAGGAAGAAATAAATCTAATATCATGGCTAAACAAGAGAGAGACATAGTTCAGAAAGAAAATAAAAAATCTCCAGAAAAAAATCTCAATCACATGGAGATGTTGGAGTTAAATAATAGAGAATTCAAAACTGAAGTTCTGAAAATACTCAATGAGATGTGAGAAGAGACCAACAGTAACATGACCAATCATCCTCCTTTAGGGAGGACAGTCCTTCTTTTGTAAGTTCCGTCTTCCCTCGAAAAGTGTCTTCCTACATGTCCTCCTTTTTGATATTGGAAGGCTAATCTGTAAATGTCCATATTCAGTCAATACAGAGTAGATCCATTGTGTGTGATGTGATGTATTTGTATTTGACATGACGAATTATCAAGGATCAGTACAGTGTGGTGAAATGCGATTATGAGACACATCCATTCCTCATGGGAGACCTTGAGAGAGTGTGCAAATGGCTTGTGTCCTTCTTACTGAAACACAACACAGCACATATGACATTGTAGACTCATGATTATTTCTTTCTCAGTGAATATTCAAACAGACAGGTAAGGACAATTCACATTTTATTAATTCATATCTATTTAATATATAATTTCCAAATACATATAATTTTATTTACAAGTATTTTCCCCAAATTTGAGTTTTAAAGTAGAAATCTAACCTCAAACTGTATCTATTAATAACACATTTTGATTAAATAGTTGCATAAAACAGATGTTTTTAAACTAGAAAATGATAAATACACACGAATATCACTCCAAATTAGTGCTTTTGATATTTAGTTTTGTTAATTAAGCTTCTGGGAAATTTGCCTACCATGATGTAATGTTTTTAATTCCTAATGTACTTGCATCATTTGTGTAGCTGTATATTTTATTTTTAATTTTAAATTTCATTTAAGGGCTGGACAAATCAAAAAAGAGAAAATGCCATTTCAATGATAAATTGAAAAAAGAATTTCCATTCCTCATATTAAAGAAAGATACCATTGTTTTCTGCAATATTTGCAGTGGGGAATTTTGTATTGCAGTTGGGGGCAGAGCAGCGATAATGAAACACTTGACCGCCAACAAATATATGTAATCATTAGATGCATCAGCTTCCAGTTGTAAAGTAACAAGTTTTTTTAAAAATTCAAATTATTCTGAAGATGAAAAATAGTTGGCTGCAATGGAGGGAACATTTGACTTTCATACCATAATTCACAAAGTTTTGATAGTATGGATTGTACAACTAAATTATTGAAAAACTTTCACATGCAAAATTTTCACATGCCAGGACAAAATGCGAGGCTATTTTGAAATCAATATTTAAAAATTACTGTGGCAAAATACTTATGGAGGACTTGGAAACTGCAGCATTTGTCACAATTTTATCTGATGCATCAACTCATAATGAAATTAAATTGTATCCAATAATAGTAAGATATTTTAATGTCACCAAGGGCATTCAAGTAAAAATTTGAAATTTAGAATCCAGAGAGGGCAAAACTTCTGAACTTTTGTCAAACCATTTATACAGAGTAATAAATGAAAACAATTTAAAATCCAAAGTTGTTGCATTAATGGCTGATAATACAAATACAAATTATGGTGGGTGAAGATGCAAAGGGGTGAATAATCTGTCTGTAAAATTACAAGAATTACTTTAAAAGAAAATACTAGGAATAGGTTGTAATGCACATATTTTGTCAAATGCAATCAACACAGCGTCATGTGCCATGCCAATTGATGAGAAGTAATAACTACAATTTATTTGCATTTTAGTCATTTTACCATTCGTGTTGCTACTTTAAAACAATTTTGTGAAGAAGCAAATCTTAAATACAAAAAGCCTTTTAGGATATTCAAAAGTTAGATGGCTTGCTCTAACACTTGCTATAGAGCGTGTTCTACAATTATTTGAGCCTCTCATTCATATTTTTTAAGTTTAGACAAATGTCCTAAAACCCTGGAATCATTTTTTAATAATAAAATATCTGAGATATTAATGTATTTTGTACATAATCAAGCAACTATTTTTCACAAAACGATTCAAGAGATTGAAAGTGAACACATTTCAGCTATGGAAGTTAGTCTTATTTTGAATGACTTTATCCTTCAATATAAATCTCCTTTTGAAGAAAAACTTTTTCTTTAATGCTAAAAAAAAATTGTCAGACTTAGAGGAATCAAATCCAGGCATAACAGAAAAGTTTTTCAAAGAAGTGCAGAATTTTTACCAGACATGTTTTTAATATATCAAAGAATGGTCTGAAACAAACATCATGAGAAATAACAGTTTTCAATGGTGTTTTTTGACTCCATCGCAAGTATACTGGACAGATATTGAATCTTGTCTTGAGTTTTTATCTAAAGAAATGCCAGACACCAAAATAGATGACAGTTGTCTCTTTGAAGAAATTAGAAGACTGAATGTATATTTAAATTCTGAAAAATTAATATAATGGAAAAATAAATATGGCAAAATTGATAAAAGATGAGTGGAAATACTCAGCCATTTCAAAACTGAACATATTCCATGTGAAAATTTATTTATTCTTGTTCAATTTACATTGTGCTGCCCTGGAACTAATGTAGCAGTTGAAAGAGTTTTTTCAATTGCTAATAATTTTTGGACAAGTGAGAAATTGAGATTGAATATTGATATGCTAGCTGCAGCACTTGCCATAAAATTCAATATGAGGAATATTTCTTGTTCAGATATTTCCAATATATTGTTACAAGATGATACACTGACAAAAAAATTCATCCAATGGATATTTACAACTATTATTAAAAATTAACTGGCATGTAAGCATAATTACAATATAAGATATTACAAATGTTTTTTATTATGCATATTATAGTGTATTATTGTTGCAATGAATAAAATGTTTCTTTTATTTACGATATTGTTTTTTTTAAATTTATTTTTGTCCTCCTTTTCATTGTAAAAAAAGTTGGTCACCTTACCAATAGGCAACTTAATAAGCTCAGAAAACAAATTAATGAACAAAACAAGTACCTCATCAAAAAGACTAAAACTTTAAAAACAGAGATGAAGAACTTAATACATAAATTGATGACTGAAGTAGCAAGTTTAGCAAATAGAACAAGCCTGATAGGGGAAAGAATCAGTGACATCAAAGACAGGCAACTAGAAATGCTACAGAAAAAAAGAGGAGAGAGACTCACAAATTCTTGTAGAGAGAGCTCTCTCTACAAGAATTGTCTGACTTTCTTAGAAAGAACAATATAACAATAATAAGTATATCAGAAGAAGCAGAGAGGGAGAAGGGAATGGAGAGCCTATTCAAACAAATAATTGATGAGAATTTCCCAAGGAAAAAAAAAAGAAAGCTTCAAATCCAAAAACACAGAATTCTGAGTTACTACAACCCGAACACAACTACTCCAAGGCACATTGTAATGTCAAAAATCAGTGACAAAGAAAGAATCCTCAAGACAGCTAGGGAAAAGAAGAACAAAACATATAAAGGAAAGCTTTTTAGGTTATCACCAGATGTCTCAGCAAAAACTCTACAAGCCAGAAGAAAGTGGATACAAATATTCAAAGTACTGAAAGAGAGGAATTACTAGCCAAGAATACTGTATCCATCAAAGTTATTCTTCAAATATGAAGGAGAAATAAAAACTTTTATAGACATACAGAAGCTGAGGGAATTTATCATCAGAAAACACCCAGTGTAGGAAATACTCAAGGGGCTTATTTGACCAGATACAAAGAACAAAACTACAAGTAAAATCTCCAACAGAATCACAATAAAAACGAGAATAATCTTTGACAACAATAACATAAAGGGAAGAAAATAAAGACCTGCAGGAGCAAAGAAGGATGGTGTGCAGAAGCGCAAATAAGACAAAGAACTTTTATACATATGAACATTTTTCTCTTAATAATCAAATGGTGACACCCACAAATATCCACTGCCGAAACACCTAGCTTAAAAAAAAGAAACAAGGGAAAAAATTTTGGAATACTACCAAACAGAAGCAAATGACAAAAACACAAAAGAGAAGAACCAAACAAGACACAAAGCTACCAGAAAACAAAACATAGAATGACAATGGGAAATTCACAAGTGTCAATAATTACCCTAAATGTAAATGTAGTGAACTCACCAACCAAGAGGCACACCGAGTAACAGATTGGATCAAAAAGTAAAACCCAACCATTTGTTCTTTTCAAGAGACACCTCTAATCTGAAAAAACAGAAGTAAACTCAAAGTGAAAGGTTGGAAAATGATTCTCCAAGCAAATAATATCCAAATAAAAGCAGGTGTAGCCATACTCATATCTAACAATACTGACTATAAAACAACAGAGGTGACCAGAGACAAAGATGATCATTTCATAATGATAAAGGGGACACTGAATCAAGAAGGCATAACACTTCTTAATAGATATGCACCAAACCAAGGAGCACCAAAGTATATAAGACATCTACTGACTGATCTAAAAATAAAAACTGACAAAAATACAATCATACTTGGAGACCTCAATATACTGCTGATGGCTCTAGATCATTTATTCAATCAGAAAATTAATAAAGAAATATTGGCTTAAACAAAACACTAGAACTATTGGATATGATAGACATCTACAGGTCATTACATCAGAAAACATCAGAGTAAACATTTTTCTCCAGTGTACATGGAACATTCTCAAGAATTGACCATATGTTGGGACACAAAACTAACATTAACAAATTCAGAAAGATTGAAATTATACCAAGCATATTCTCTGACCATAAAGCTTTGAAACTAGAATTCAACTGCAAAAAAAAAGTAAACAAACCTACAAAAATGTGGAAATTAAACAATATATTTCTAAAAAATGTGTGGCTCAAAGAAGAAATAAAACCAGAGATCAAAAGATATATATAGACAAACGAAAATGACAACATGACATATCAGAATCTCTGGGATGCAGCAAAAGCAGAAATAAGAAGGAAGTTCATATCATTACAGGCTTATATAAACAAACAAGAGAGAGCCCAAGTAAACAACTTAACATCACATCTTAAGGAGGAACTAGAAAAAGAAGAACAAGGGTAACCCAAAACCAGCAGATGAAAGGAAAAAAATAAAAATCAGAAATCAGAGCAGAAATAAATGAAATAGAGCAGTGATTTTTCAACCTTTTTTTTTTTCATGGCACAAACACACACTAATTACTAAGGTCAGTGCCCCTGACTAAATACAACCATTTTCATCTCATGGCACAAATAAATTAGTTACTAAGGAAGAAGAGGTCAGGGCCCCTTTTTCTTTAGTAATTAGTTTATGAGTGCGTGAGAAACAAAGGTTGAAAATCACTGATAGAGAACAGAAAAACTATAGAAAGAATCAATAAAACAAGGAGCTGTTTTTTTGAAAAGATCAACAAAATTGACAAACCCTTGGCAAGACTCACTAAGGAAAGAAGAGAAAGGACTCATATAAACAAAATCCAAAAGAAAAGAGGAGAAATTACCAGAGATATCTGTAGTAGACTGCAAGTGGCAAAAAGCCTTTGTAGATTTGAGGCTTAGCAAAAGGCTAAGTTCTCACCCCCACTGCCTCCATATTGGTTATGAAGCTGAGTATTTGCACCCACTTCACTTGCTTGCTTAAATTGCTGGAAGCAATTTACATGCCCTTCCTCTCACTCTTTGTTTGTTCAGCTGTTGGTTGATTTCGCTTATGCATGGTAGGGGGATTCCTGTTTATGCCTTGGGAGAGTTCCTGGTTTTGCCTCAGATGTGTAACTTTGTATCAAGGACTTCCTTGTTTTGCATATGGCTATATAATAAAGCAAACTGGAACTATAGGGCACTTGGATATTGCCATCAGCATTGAAGAGGCCTCCCAATCCCATCCTTTTTTCTTAATAAGTCTGTTTTCTTAATTCTGCACTGTTCTCCTTCAAGACCCAGAATTATGAGCCGCACTGGTCCGCAACAGATATCATAGATATACAAAGGATTATTGTAAAATAATATGAAAAACTATATGCCACCAAATTTAACAATGTAGAAGAAATGGATAAATTCCTAGAAACAATATAATCTTCCTAAATGAATCATGGAGAAGTAGAAAACCTAGACAGACCCATGAACAGGGAGGAAATAGAAACAACTATCAAAAACCTCCCAAAAAATAAAAGTCCAGGGCCTGATGGTTATACCAATGAATTCTATCAAACATTCAAAGAAGATTTTATTTCTATCCTACTCAAAGTCTTCCAAAAAACTGAAGAAGAAGCAATACTTCCAAACACATTTTATGAGGCCAATGTAACGTGCATACCAAAACCTGGCAAGGACAGCACACGCACACACAAAAACTACAGACAAATATCTCTAATTAATAGAGATGCAAAAATCCTACACAAAATACTAGCAAACCGAATACAACAACACATTAAAAAAATAATTCATCATGATCAAGTGGGATTCATCCCTGAATCACAGGATGGTTCAACATATGTAAAACAATTAATGTAATACACCATATCAACAAAAATGATATGATCTTATCAATAGATGCAGAAAAGGCATTTGATAAAATACAACATCATTTTATGTTTAAAACACTCAACAAAATGGGTATAGAAGAAAAATATCTCAACATAATAAAGGCCATTTATGACAAACCATCAGCTAACATCATATTAAATGGCAAAAACTGAAAACTTTTCCTCTAAATTCAGGAAGAAGACAAGGCTGTCCACTCTCTCCACTCTATTCAATGTAGTGCTGGAAGTTCTAGCCAGAGCAATTAGACAAGAGAAAGAAATAAAAGGCATTCATATTGGGAAGGAAGAAGTAAAAAGGTTTCACTTTTTGCAGATAATATGATCCTGTACATAGAAAACCCCAAGGACTCTACAGAAAGACTATTAGAAACAATAAACCAATACAGTAAGGTTGCAGGATACAAAATTAATATACAGAAGTCTATTGCCTTCTTATATGCCAACAATGAAACTTCAGAAAATGAACTCAAAAAAATAATTTGTTTTACGGTTGCAACAAAAAATAAGATACCTAGGAATAAACATAACAAAGAATGTAAAGGACCTATATAATGAAAACTACAAAGCATTGTTAAAGGAAATAGAAAAAGACACAATGAAATGGGAAAATATTCCTTGTTCTTGGATAGGAAGAATAAATATAGTTAAAATGACCATATTACCCAAAGCAATATACAAATTTAATGCAATTTCCATCAAAATTCCAATGTCATTTTTTAAGGAAATAGAACAAAAAATCACCAAGTTTATATGGAACTATAAAAACCCCAAATAGCCAAAGTAATCCTAAGGAAGAAGAACAATGCTGGGGGCATTACAATACCTGACTTCAAATTATATTACAGAGCCCCAATAATCAAAACAGCATGGTATTGGCAGAGAAATAGACACTCAGACCAATGGAACAGAATAGAGCCCAGAAATAAAACCACATATATATGGTCAAATCATCTTTGATAAAGGAGCCAAAAACACACAATGAAGAAAAAAAAAGCCTCTTCAACAAATGGTGCTGAGAAAACTGGAGAGCGACGTGCAAAAGAATGAAACTCAACTACAGTTTGTCTCCTTGTACCAAAATTAATTCAAAATGGATCAAAGGCCTAAATATAAGATATGAAACAATAAATTACATAGAAGAAAACATAGGTACTAAACTCATGGACCTTGGCCATAGAGAACATTTTATGAATTTGACTCCAGAGGCAAGGGAAGTGAAGGCAAAGATAAATGAATGGGACTACATCAGACTAAGAAGCTTTTGCACACCAAAAGAAACTGACAACAAAACAGACAGCCAACCAAATGGGAGATGATATTTTCAAACAACAGCTCAGATAAGGGCCTAATATCCAAAATATACAAAGAACTCACAAAACTCAACAACAAACAAGTTAACAATTCAATAAAAGAAATGGGAAGAGGACATGAACAGACACTTCTCCCAAGAAGAAATAGAAATGGCCAATAGATACATGAAAAGATGTTCATCTTCATTAGTTATTAGAGAAATGCAAATCAAAACTACAATGAGCCTGACCAGGCGGTGGCGCAGTGGATAGAGAGTCCGACTGGGATGCAGAGGACCCAGGTTCGAGACCCCAAGGTCGCCAGCTTGAGCGCCGGCTCATCTGGTTTGAGCAAAAAGCCCACCAGCTTGAACCCAAGGTCGCTGGCTCCAGCAAAGGGTTACTCGGTCTGCTCAAGGGCCGCGGTCAAGGCACATATGAGAAAGCAATCAATGAACAACTAAGGTGTCGCAAAGTTCAATGAAAAACTGATTGATGCTTCTCATCTCTTCGTTCCTGTCTGTCTGTCCCTGTCTATCCCTTTCTCTGACTCTCTCTCTGTCTCTGTAAAAAAATAAAAATTAAAAATTAAAAAAATTAAAAAAAAAAAAAAAAACTACAATGAGCTACCACCGCACACTTGTTAGATGAGCTATTATCAACAAGACAGGTAACAACAAGTGTTGGAAAGGCTGTGGAGAAAAAGGAACCCTCATTCACTGTTGGCGGGAATGTCAAGTAATACAACCATTATGGAAGAAAGTATGATGGTTCCTCAAAAATTAGGACTAGAACTACCATATGACCCAGCAATCCCTCTACTGGATACATAGCCCCAAAACTCAAAAACATTTGTATGTAAAGACACATGAAGCCTCATGTTCATCACAGCATTGTTCACGGTGGCCAAGACATGGAAACAACCAAAGATCCCTTCAATAGAAGATTGAATAAAGAAGGTGTGGTACATATATATTATGGAATACTACTCAGCCATAAGAAATGATCATGTAGGATCATTTACGACAACATGGATGGACCTTGATAACATTATACTGAGTGAAATAAGTAAATCTGAAAAAACTAGAACTGTATGATTCCATACATAGGTGGGACACAAAATAGAGACTCATGGACATAGATAAAAGTGCATTGGTTACCAGGGGGAGGGGAAAGGAGGAGAGGGAATGGGTGGGGGAGGGTAGGGGTATACAGAAACCAAATAAAAGGTGACAAAATATGATTTCACTTTAAAAATATTTCTTGAAGCCTATATTAATGTGCATTTTGATTCTTTAATAATTAAAAATATGTGGTATTCCCCCCCCCCCCAAAATGACATTGGGATTCTGGTGGGAGTTGAATTAAATTTGTATATTTTTTGGGTTAATATGGCCATTTTAACTATGTTGATTTATCCAATACATGAACATAGAATTTTTTTATTTCATTGTGCCTTTTTCAATTTCTTTCAATAATATTTTGTAGTTTTCAGTATATAGGTCCTTCACATTTTTTGTTAAATTTATACCTAGGTATTTTATTCTTTTTGTTGCAATTATAAAAGGAATTGTTTTTTTATTTCATTTTGGAATTTCATTATTGGCATATAGGAAAGCAGTGGACTTTTGTATATTGATTTTGTATCCTGCAAAATTACTTTATTGGTTTATTGTCTCTAGTAGTTTTTTGGGGGAAGGGAGGACAGGGAGGGGGTGGGGGTGAGGAGTAGTATAAAGAAAACCAAAAGAAGGGTGACGGAGGACAATTTTACTTTGGGTGATGGATGTACAACATAATCGAATGTCAAAATGATGTGGAGATGTTTTTTCTAAATCTATGTGCTCTAGTTGACCAATGTCACCCCGTTAGAATTAATTGTCTAAATAAAACTATATAAAAAATGTTTACCTGAAACCTATGTACTCTTATTGATCAATGCTACCATGTTAAATTTCTAAATAAAATTTAAAAATAAAAAACAAAAAATAAATTTAAAGAAAAAAATAAAAAACAAACAAAACACCCACAAAAATAAGAATAAAAACTATAAAAATTAAAGAAAATTAAATAAAAAAGCATTTCAGTTTTAAGAGATTTTTCTGTTTTCTTTCATTAGGTGACACTGTGTTACAAGTTTTAGCTCTGTGAAATTCTTGGGCTGACCTCCATTGAGTTGTTGCTTTTTCAATGATGGAGGCAGATCTTCAGTTGCTATGATGGGTGTGGTGTGTTGGCAAGGTTTTACAACTTTAGTAATGGCAATCTCAGGTCTCTGGGTGCTTCTTTCCATGTCTCAACAGACCAAGGGATCAGACTCAGAGCACCTCTGTTCTTCATGGGAGAGAGTGGCTTTGGAGAGCTGGCTGTGGGGTAAATCTCTGCTACTCTCTGTACCCTGTGAAGTGTTGGAGGTGGGGTCTGGAAGGCTGGGGGTGAGGCACACTTTGATTTTTCTCGGTCTCTGTGCCAAGTGTGATCTGCAGGCAGTCTGCAGGAACACTGGTCGTGACCCCTTGTTCTATCACTGGTTTGGCTTTGTATCTTCCCCTATGCCCCTCAAATTCACCATTCCTCCTGGCAGAGGACCCAGTCACTCTGGGCTTTCCTCCTCCGGGCAGACAAAATACAGACAGTTTGGGTCTCTCTCCTTTCTGGGATTGTGAGTGCTCTTATCTTTCACTCCCGTTCTCAACCTTTAGTTGATTCCACACGTGGATCTTTCAGGCAAGCCTGCAAGCCCAGCTGGGGTTTTTTGCTATGTTATGGCTGTTCAATTTGGTGGAATTTCAAGGGAAGAGATCAAGAGTATCTCTCACACTGCTATTACTCTGACATCACCCTCTATGATAAATTTGAAGTTAATTTTTTTGTGTATGATACAAGGAAGGGGTCTAACTTGATTTTTTTTTTTTGGCTTAAGGATATTCAGTTGTCACTCAGTACTTCTAAAAAGTGGTAACTTAAGAAAAAAAAACTACTAGAGCAACAAAACAGCCTCCTTTTTTGTGGAAATCTTTTGAGTGTTGATGTGGTTAGAACAGTATTTATTTCTGTGGCCTTTGTGCCAGGCATGTCTAAGTTGAACGATACAGTAATAAATAAAGTCCTTCCCTATATGTAGCCTACAGGCTAGTGAGGAAGGTGAGTATAAGCAAATTAAATATATACTTCATTGCAGTTGTGATAAGTATTATTAAAAAAAAAACAGAGTAGGAAGGTATAAGTGATGTGGGGGCTGGGGAGAGAATGCTATTTTATATTGAGTAAGAACGTCAGGGAATGCCTCTCTAAAGAGATCACAGTTGTTCAGTGACCTTAATTAAATAAGGAGAAAACCATGTAAATATCTGGAGGAAGACTGTTCAAGGCAGAGGGAAGAGTAATGCAAATGTTATGGGGGCAAGAGTGTGCTTGAATTCTTCTAGGAAGAGTAAGCAAGGTAATGAGGTTAGGGTGTGGCTCTTGAGGGGAAGATGAGCAGAAAATGATGTTAAAGATATAATCAGGAACCCATGGAAAACTTGACTTCCCAAGAGTTTTCTGATTTTTTTTTTTTGTATTTTTCTGAAGCTGGAAACGGGGAGAGACAGTCAGACTCCCGCATGCGCCCGACCAGGATCCACCCGGCACACAGGTTCAGAACCGCTGCTCTACAGGGATGCTCTGTGCATCTGGGGCCACTGCTCCATTGCTCGGCAACTGAGCTATTTTAGCACCTGAAGGAAAGCAATGGTGCCATCCTCAATGCCTGGTGCCAACTTGCTCAAATGAGCCATGGCTGCGAGAGAGGAAGAGAGAGAGAGAAGTGGGAGGGGGAAGGGTGGAGAAGCAGGTCATTTCTCCTGTGTGCCCTGACTGAGAATTGAACCCCAGACTTCCACACACTGGGCTGACGCTCCACCACTGAGCCAACCCAGCCAGGGCCAATTTTACTACATTTAACGTTGATGTAATACTTTGATCTAATTTACCTCTGTATTCTAGTTTTTTTCAGATGACCTGACAGTGTCCTTCATAACATTTCTGCCCCCCTTTCCAGTACTGAATCCAGTCTAGAATCAGGCATTGCATTTAGTCATTATGTCTTTTTAGTCTCTATTAATCTGGAAATTTCTATAGCTTTTCTTTGTTTTTCTAAGAATATTGGCATTTTTGAAGAATTCAGGCCTTAAAAAAAAAAAAAAAAGAATGTTTTTCATTTTGGGTTTCTCTGATGTTTCCTGACGTTTAGGTTCAGTTATGCATTCCAGGCATAACCTTCAGATGGTACCACATTTGAAGACATTCAAAGTCCATCTGCCTTTCATTGGCAATGCTAATTTTGTTAACCCACCTTTAAGGAGATCCTTTAAGACCATGCAAATATTCTACTCCTCATCAACATTCTTGTCTAGATATAGCAATAATTGATGATTCTTGCTCGAGCCAATTTTTGCCATGGTGGTTGCAAAATGATGATTTTTCCAATGTTAGCCCTCTCTGCTTTTACCAGTCAGCACTTGGCATTCCCTGGGACTTTGATTCTGTTGTAAGAGGAACTTTCCTTGTAGAACTCAGAAAGAACTGAAACTCATGATGCACAAATTTGAATCCTACTTTTGTACCTAAAAATAGAGTGTTTTACCCCTATATCTGACAACATCTTAAAATAAGATACTGTCAAAAAACTTCTCTCAATCTTGGTTTAAAAATATTATGTTCTGTTTAGATATCATGTAGGTAGAAGGAGTGTGAGTCAGTTGGAAGTCTTTAGCCCTACTGAAACAAACAAGCAAGGAAGAAAGCAAACAGTTGACTATCAGGGACAGACAGAGGGGCTAGTTAAAGAAGGCCTTCCCCTTGGTGTCGAATTACCCCTTTTTACTCAAAGAGGAGAAAAGCTACAGTGTGTGTGCATGTGTGTATGTTCCATACCACATGTATTATGTGGCTAAGTCTAATCACTTTCTCTCCTTGGCTGTTGGCAAATGATGTGGGATAGAAGGTCAGTCTCTCATGCAGAATAACAGACTGTTAATTAGAATGCTAAGATGCAGTGGACACCTTCTCATTGATATGCTGTGTGACAGCAGCTAAAATTGTGAAAAGATGGAGAGAAACCGTGTGGAATATTTGTTGGTGCCAAAATCTCTAATGCTCCAAAGGGAAAAAAAGAAGCCAAGTATCAACCCCAAACAGGATTTAAACTCTAAGGAAAAAAACATAGAGTAGATTCTGGTTTAAACTTTGAGAAAGTGCCAAGGTTAGATTAAGCACTGAATGATTACTGTTTGTAGCTCTTTAAATCTTGCTCTAAATGCTGTTATAAATTTTTATGTATAATAATTTGAGATAAATTGTTATGCTTTGTTAACTTAATAAAATATTCTATTTCTACAGAAGAACCCAGAGGTGGGGAATAGCAGGTTACCTTCTTTTTCCTGTGGGAAGCCTTTTGTTCCAATGTATGATCACAGGCCAAGGCCAGGTCTGCTCCAGGAGTAACCTGCTCAAGTATCATCATAGTTACAAGAAGGAAGAGTCCATATGTGCAAAATCTAAAACCCAAATGTAGAAAGGAAAGTAGCTAGCAAGTTCCTTGGAGGAATGAGAGACAATGAGAGGGGCTACAAAGGTGCCAGGAGCCCGTGGTGCCAGGATCCTGTCTTGCACACCTCATGGGCTCTGAAGTCAGTGAGATGGCTTTTGGTACTGACATCAATTGAAAAGTTGGTGAGGCCTTGAAGACACCGTCTTTTTCTTGATGCCTCCTATTCACATTGCAAGGCTAATCTCCTGCCATTTTCTAAACCCTTTCTGCCAAGCTCTTATTGATTTCACACATACTAAACTACTAAGGACTGAAGCCCTGTTAAGAGAATACTTCCCCCAAAGTGTTATTAAAAGGTAAAGAGATGCCTTGGAAATGGTTGATATACGCTGTAAAGTGTGGGGGTAAAACCCTTTCTAATTAAAAAGAAAGATACTGGGAGGATAGGCAGGGAGGGTGAGCATTCAACACAAAAGCCCTGGCAACAGAAGTGGTGGGTGTGGATCACAGTCCACTGTCCCCAAGCTGTGTGATCTTGAGTTACCTAACCTCTTTAAATATTAGTTTTGTCATTCTCATCATAGAGTTAAAAGTACTTACCTCTTGGTGTTGTGAGGATTCAATTTAATAATTGATATAAATCTGTTGGTACAAAGCTTGAAACACCATCCGCATTAATAAGTGTTAGTAGCTGTTATTGTCATGCCAATGTTACGATATGGAAGTTTCTGTGCAATCTGCCTCCTGCCTGCCTACTTATCTCGGTCCTGACCATTCATTTGTTCCTTCATTCCTGTAGTAATGTGCGTCATGATCATGCACCAAGTTCCAGTCAGACCTGTGCCCGTTTCTGCTCCTTATTGTCACCTTTGTCCTTACTGTGGCTTCTGAATGAAGTGCTCCTTCCCATCCGCAGAGGCTCAGCTAGCCTCAGTTCTTCCCTGAAGCCCCTGCTCACTGTTTCTGCTCACTTTGGGCTCTATCTTTTTCTGAATCACTATTGTAATTCATGTTTGTGCCATCGAGTTTTGTGCTGAGTTATACAGAGAAGAACTTTTTGTGATGATGAAATTTTCTATTGCTGTGCTGTCCATCCAATTCAGTAGCCATGAGACAGATCTGGGTATTGAACATTTTAATGGGGATGGTATAATAGAAGAAGCTCATTTTTAATTTTATTTAATTTTAACTAATTACACTTTAAATTTGGAAGGCTATCTTGGCTTAAAGTGTCAACCATTTACTCTGATCAAAGATCTTGTGAGAGGTAATGCTCATATGTTCCCGCTGGCTTTCTGGGGTCAAACCTATCTTCTCTTCCCATAGGGCCCCCTATGGGGTCCTCTTTGCTCTTAGGTAAGTCAAGTTATAGACTTAGAAGAAGAGGAATGACATGGGGGAGAGGGGCAGTGCTCAGTAAGAGGGACTTGCTATGAGTTAGACTGAAGTTGGTGAAGGGGACCCAGTCTGGTGCTTCCTGTTTGTGAATAATCCTCTAGAATTGGCTGCACTGTTTGGCAGGATTTACAGGAGCCCTGCCCTGGTGATCTGATAGTCTTTGAAGCTTCACATATCAGTGAGGTATCTATTGGGGGCCTGTAATGCTGGTGATTAAAGCCAGGCAGGTTCACACTGAATTCGGGCAGATGGTAGAGGAACTGTGGAGCCACAGTGTTGAGCCATTACGTGTTTATTGGAGGCTCTCAAATAAACAAAGGAAAACTTGCTTTTTGCAGTGAAGAGCCAAGGGATCAGGAAAACCGCACCTCGCAGTGGTGGGAGGGTGATCTGGGAGAATTGTCCATGATGGAATGCACCCATAGACTTACATAGACTATCAGCATGTGGCACTGCCATGTGCTCATGCACTAGTCTGGCAAAGTGCTTGGAGCCGATAAACTAGCGAGCAAGCCTAATACAGCTGTTTGCCCCACAGGGCCCTTGAGTCACTATAGTTGACCTGTGAACCTGACCCTTGCAGGGATTACGGAAGTTGTGCTGTGACATCCCACCTGGCCTAGACCAGCTTTCTGCTCAACTCTTTCTTGGAGAATTCTTACCCTCTCATTCAGCTTTGGCTCCTGATTTCAGACTCTTCAGAACTGCCTCTGACTCCTCCCTGTTTATCTTGAGTCTATCCTGCGTTTCCTAGTGGTTCATGAACTATTAGAGGTCATAGACCCCTTTAAGAAGCTGATGAATGTAATGGACACTCTTAGAAAAAGACGTATGGCCATATTCCTATGGATACTAATTCAGCAGGGTCATAGACTCTTTGAAGCCCAGGTCTAGGTTTGAGAACCTTGATTAAAAATGCTTTCTTTAATCTGACTTGAGTAGTTCCATATGCTATTCCTTTCTCTCTAAGCACCAGCTCAGCACTAACTAATTTTGTACGCATTAGGTAACTTTCGATGACTGGTTCAGGGCTCTAGTTACCTTAATAATAGGAACAACCACTCTAAATTGCTATGGGGAGTATTTTAGTCACTATAAATATCTATCCCCATTGTAGGTTAATTGACATTATGGCTAATAAATCCTTCCTCCCTCCCTTGTCCCCAATTGCAAAAGAGTTTTTAGAGCCTGGCTATATCTAGGTGAAATAATAAAATTCATAAAAGTGCAGCACTGAGTTCCAGAGTCTGGACTGAGAGTGCCCTCCTAACTCCCACCCTCATCATCTCCAGCTAATTAGAGGTTTCTTGCTCTCAATCTGTCATCAAGTACCATTTATATCCTCAATTGAACTTTGAATTTGCTTCTCTCACTCAGCTGGGCTTTCTTCTGATCTGGCCTGATCTCATAAACCACAAAGGTTTAGAATTAGAGGACACATTGAGACCATTTCTTGCAGAGAGACCAGGCGAAGGAAGCGGTTGGTCCAAGGTCCCGCAGCAGGTGGTGACAAGGCAGAGCTAGAATCCCTCTGCTTTCTATTCCAGTTCAGTCTCTCCATTTCTCTATGCTCTGTGGCCGATTAGTTCTTCAGTTTTTGATAAAATGACGTAGAATGCAGAGCTTGTATCATACGTATAAGGAGACCTCATTGCATGCCTTACATATATATTCTTGTAAGTTGGATAATAAAGCAAATTTCAGTAAATGATATATTTTATCATGTTTTTCAAAGATGAGAGATGTAATACTTCAATAAAGGCTTTTAGCCTTATTCAGTTATATATAATAGGAAAAATTATATGTGCTTAGAGGGAAAAGGAATTTTGTGATGAAACAGTAAAATGATGTTCAGAAGAAGTCAACAAATATTAAAGTGTCATACAACAACCCTTTTGTCTAGAGGAAGAGATAGCCTATTTTGTTAAATTTAATATGTATTTTTCTCTATTCACAGGTAACTAATTTCTTTTGAAAAGCTTGAACTTCATTTCTTCTTTCTGAAGGGTTTACCTTGTATGATCACTATTAATTGTTTAATAGCTTAGATTAGCTTGCTGCAATGTTTGCTTAGTATCTTGTGTAAATTCATTACCATTCAAAGTCGGTTTTCCTCATGGCATTATTAAAAGTTATTATTTCTGTAAGTATGACTTTCTCGGAAGTGGGGTTTCTGTAAGTAAAATAGACCAAAAAAAAAAAAAAAAGAAGCAGTTATTTTAATTTTTACTAGTTCTAAGATAGGCTAGTAATTATCTATTTTATAATTTAATAAAAATAACTCTACAAGGGTGTAAGTGTGACATCAGTTTTCTTTCCTCATGATGATGCCACGATGATCTCTCATCTGGCCAAGACCATCCTAGTAACCCCCTTAGCCTAGTTCCCCAGTCAGTACATTTTGTGCTAAAGATGTTTCAGGAGGGAGGAAGTACTTCAGCAAAAAAGCTGCAGAGACAGTCCTCACATTTTATATTAATTTATCATTTCAGCCTGCTCCCCCACTAAACTTTTAAGTAGAGCAGCGAATAAGAAGCAAACGGATGGGTTTGAATTTCACCTCCATTTGTTTTCTCTGCTCACTCTCTGGAAAAAGGGCCTACGGAGCAGTGAAATGGACGGGCGTGAGGCGCTGGAGAGAAGGGCCTGCGCGCGGAGCTGGCCACCAAGTGCCCCGCGGTTTTACAAGGCGTCTAAAATACCCAAGATGCAACGTTTAGGGGAGTAAGGATAAGAAAAGATGGTGTTCCAGCTGGCACGATGTTCACTTTATGCATTGGACTGGACGGGAGCTGTACCCCCAAGGAAGGCTCTTTAGAGAAAGAATAATAATAGAAGGCAAATGTTGGTGTGCAAAGTACAACAAACCTGTTAGTGTTTACAGTGTAGATGCTGACACTGCTTAACCTAATAGCAAGTTGTTGCCTAAGCATCTTTCAGAAGAAAGTTATAAGGTTCCTACATGCACTGAAACCAATTATATTAGAATTTTATTTATAGGGCAGGCTCAAGACGTCAGCTAAAAATACCCAGAATCCATAACCCAACTGATAATGTCTTCCTGTCACAGGCCCCGGGATGCCGCTAAGGAGACCCAGATTAAAGACCAGGGTTTGGTTACAAAGGCCGTCACCTCATATCAGTTTTTCTCTGACCCACCCAGCATTACTTTAATGAGGGACTCACAACATCATTAAATAGAAATTAGAAGAAAGAAACAGTTATTCTTCTGGGAAAAAAGACCAAAGAAAGAGTGTTGGCCTGCTTGAAAAAGTTTCAGTAGCAGCAGACTGTGAAAATCAAGGTCGAGAGGGCTCTGAGAAGATGCTTTCTTTCTGGACAGTTGCATTTGTCAGGCATAATGAATGGGTCATGTTTGCTGTTTTTATGTTTGCACTTTGTCAAAAACTTACCAGGTCAATCTGGATGTCCCAGCTGAATTCCATGTGAGACACATCAGGAGATCCAGCTACTCATTCTGAGACAGCCTCTGGCTGACTGAATGACCTCAGAGAAGTCACTCCCCTGCTCTGAGCATCAGTTTCCTAGGATCTGTAAAGAGAAAGGACCACTTCCAGCTCTAAAAAGAATCAATCCTAACGTAATAATACTTTGAGTTCAGAAAATGCCTCCCCCTCTAACCTCCAAATTTGGAGAATGCTGTCAGTCCTTAAAACCCCTCTGTCATTCACCAGTATGTTTCCTCTTACTGCAGTTGGAGTTAGGGGGAGTCATGAAGTTAAGCGGCAGGCTCAAAGTGACCTTGTCACCTTTCAGAGGAGAATGGAGAACTGTACCCCTGACTTCAACTCAGAGCTTGAGCCATTCAGGCCAGAATTGTATGGAAAATGGAAAAGTGTCTAATGAAATTTGATGTTTGGTGTTTTCTACAAAATCAACTACATCAAATCAACTCATTCATATGGGTCTTTCCATTTTCTTAACCAGGGCTCTCTGCCTTTTTGTACTTGGACCCGAATTCATCAACAGTAGCCAAAGATACCAAGATGGAAATGTTGTCATCTTTTTATGTCGTCTTTTGCTACATCTGTGGGGTGGGGAATGTGACATGAGGGCCTGTATATGTGGGGAGAGTTCATGTATAACAAACTTTCTTCCCAGGAAAATCTATTAATATCCATTCTTTTTCCTTTCCTTTCCTTTCCTTTCCTTTCCTTTCCTTTCCTTTCCTTTCCTTTCCTTTCCTTTCCTTTCCTTTCCTTTCCTTTCCTTTCCTTTCTTTTCCTTTCCTTTCCTTTCCTTTTTCCTCTTCTCTTCTTTTTTCCTTTTTTTTAGTGAGAAAGAGAGGGACAGACATACAAAAAGGGAGACAGGTGAGAAGCATCAACTCATAGTTGGGGCACCTTACTATGGTCATTGATTGCTTTCTCATATGTGCCTTGATGCGTGGCTCCAGCAGAGCCAGTGACCCCTCAAGCCAGCAATCGTGGGCTTCAAGCCAGTGACCTTTGAGCTCAAGCCAGCGACCATGGGGTCATGTCTATGATCTCACACTCAAGCTGGCAACCCCTCACTCAAGCTGGTGAGCCCATGCTTACACCGGATAAGACTGCACTCAAGCTGGCGACCTTGGGGTTTCAAACCTGGGCCCTCAGTGTCCCAGGCTGATGCTCTATCCTTTGTGCCACCGCCTGGTCAAGCTGATATGCATTCTTTACAGTACCAGCCAGGCTGTCTCTTACATCTGTGTGAAGAGATGCCTTAGGCCAGAGGCGGATTAAGGTCAGTTGAGGCTCTGGGTGCAGAAGAAAATATTGGGCTTCTTAAATTAGAAAAAAGTGTCAAGTTGGGGTTTTGTGGGGCCTTTCAGAAGTTGGGGCCCAGGATGTGTGCCCAGTGTGCCTGCCATTAAATCTGCCTCTGCCTTGGGCTGAAAAAATGGGGCCTTTTGGGAGAAAGTATCTTTGGTTGGAAGCTCTCACACATGTTTCTTGGCCCCATCAGTGAGAAACAGCCAGAAGTCATCATTCTCTCTTCTAGTTCTCTGCCAAAGTCCTCACAAGTGTCTCTGGGAGTTCCTGGGGGAATCTCAGATATGATTGGCCTCTGGGCATTTGATACTTTTACCACCTTCTCTCTCCAGCCCTGACTCAGGATGCTGACTCTTGTTATTGTTATTCTAGGTCTTGGTATGAATCCCTAGGCCTAGAATGGAGGATTGAGTGTATCACCTCTAATTGTAGCCTGTTAATCTTGAAGCAAACCTCTGTACCTCCTTTCTTTCTTTTCTCAGGATAGGACTTACTCAGGAGGGTCTTTAGTTCTTCACATAAACAGTCCCCTCATGTTTCAGTCTTCAGCCTCAAGCTGGAGTTCTCATTTCCGTGGATTCCAGATATGCAGTCAAAGCTGACCTACTGGCTCTTCATATGAGGGTCCATGATACCCAAAGACAGAAGAGAAAACCCTCAGTTCACTGTCCCCCCCCCCCCCCCCCCCCGTGTGAGAGCTCCCATTATGGGACAGAAGAAGAGGAGAGTATTTGTGGTTCTGTAGCCTTGCTGTTCTCCAGTAGTACATCCCAGGCTCCCTTTGACCAAGGTGAAAAGTGGAGAACTTGCTTTTGTTATGGGGCTCTCATCTTTCTCTGCTTCTGCAACTTTTCAATGCCTGTTATAGAGGTATAGTGTGTCCTTAAGCTCCACCTGCCTGCTAGGACTCTCCATGGTGCTGCGTGACCTTGCTTGACTGCTATAGATAGGGCCCTGTGCTGTAAGCCTCTCTTCTTCCTTTCTTTCCTATCAAAACTTACCCATCCAGGGTGCCATTCCATCAAGAGCTTATCTTTTCTGGGAAATAATAAACCACTTTAAGCTGAGATGTTGGGTAATGATAACGACTTTGCATTACCTCTTCAGCAGCTGTTCCTGAGGAAATGTAATCAGAGCTAAGAGGTAATACCCATATTTTGGATTTTGGAACTAAAGACCAAAAAAGCCTTACCACAAACAAGAAAATGGCAGTTCACTTGGGAATGGGTGGGGCCCCTGCCTTTGGCAATTAACACGTGTGACCTTTCACTTACCTCTTCCTCATCCTCTAGGGATCTTTATAACCACAACTTGTGGTTGGATGACTGTTTAGACCCAGAGCTTACCGCCTGTCTGAAAAGGCACCTTTGTCTGATGATATTTGAGATAATAACACCATTGTCTGTCTGCCAGGGTAAGAATGGCTAACTGAGGAGATCAAATCTGGGTTTCATTCAGTATTCAAAATAATAGTTGAAGGTGGAATAATGGAGTTAAAATGGTGATGTATGGAAGCCATGGAAGAAAGAGAACCAGCTGAGGATATCAGCAGACAGAAGAGGGGATTAGACAACTTTGACCCCAGTAGGGAGACCTGGGCTATGAACATAGAGAAGTTTAAGGAGAAATAAGGCAAGTGGGTGGGAGGAAAGGTACTGAGTCGATGGGAATGAATGTTCTTTCTACTTGGATAAGCCAAGGTTAAGGTCATTTGTAGATAAGAACGAGGACAATGGTACTTTCTGGAAGTGCTGTGTGCTCATACCCACAGCAGACCTTATTGAGCATATGGAAGAAAGGACGACTGAAAAAAATGAATGAATACTGCCAGCATATTCTCGTGCTTACAAAGACTTGTTGGGTGAGTCAGAGTTATTAATATAAATAGTTACATTGGCAGTAACAGTCCTATTTTAAAAATTAACTTTAAAATCTGTTCTAAAATGTTGTTCTAAATCCTATGCACATTTTCTTTTGCATTCTTTTAAGGACTCAAGTCTGTTATTTGCAATGTTTATTACTTTTAAGCATATGGGGGTACATATGATGTCTGTCCACTTTTTTTCTAGAGCTAGTAAACAGACTGGGAACAGGACCAATATGATCACATTCACTTAGCCATTGACCTTGTGTAGCTTCTCCAAGGTCAGCAGTGGTGGTTGGATTTTTGTCTGAATTGACTTGTCTCAGCAGAAGCTGGGTCTCCCACCTGCCAACATTTGTAATCTTTCCTTACTATCTAGCCTGCTGTAAAATGACTAGTACAGTTTCCCCAGGCAATGACTTTGTGATTTTCTACTTTTTTTTTATTGATCAATAAACAGTTTTAAACCAAAAAATCCCACAGTGAGAATAGCAACTTATTTGGTACTTGTAACTACCTGCCTTGGAGAAGAAAGAGGATTGCAAACATAAGAGCCTCAGGCTCCTGCTGCCTTCTTGAGGCCAACACTGCTAGATGAAAATAGAAAACTGCAGCCATAGGTTAACCGAACAAAGTCTGTCTATGTTATGCTAAGGAACTGATTGTCCCCCCCCTCCCCCAAGTTAACCCATTGTTTCTTTGACCACCTGAATATATGCATCACCCTCTATAAACTTGAAGAAGGCAGGCTTTGGCTGTTACGTTCACTGCTGTTTTCCTAGTGCCAAGCACGGTGCCTGGCATAGAGTTAGTGTCCGGGAAACAATTGTTGAATAAATGATTGAAATTAAATAAGATAGCTATCAGGCTTGAAAATAAGAAGGTGAATTTATTTCTCTGTTATTTTGAGGTGGATTTCCAGTAATTTCCTTGCATGAGTCCAACCTCTACAGCTAGACTTAAGGAGAGACCCTAAGCCATATGTGTTTTCTGTTTCCCATGGCAGTAATTTTAGTTTTTGACCATGGAAATAGGTCTAGGAGGTAATGACTCTGTCTCCAATGGTTATGGCTTCCCATCATAATAATTGTTTTCTTTCCATTTTGTTTTTGGGTAAATAGAAGTTAGAAAATAAATTTAGAAAATAAAGCAATATTTTTAGTAAACCCAAATCAATAACTAGCTAAGGATAACAGAAAAATTGTGATCTAAATTGAAAACTGTCCACATAGGCACATTTTGAAACCCGGGAGATGTTTCTTCTCACATTTATTGATATCATTTGTTTAATCCAAAGAGTGTTTGGAGATATGATGAAGTTAAAGCATACTTTTTAAAAAATTTTTTTGAGTAATGTTCTGTCGTTTACTTTTCTGATGAGGAATGTTGAGAAACAGCCGACTTCTGGTTTTCTTGTTTTCCATGGTGACATCGACTGACCACACCTGCTGTCTGTGTGATGATTATGACTCAGGAATAGCAAATTCAGTGATAACACAGGTAGGGTATCCCAGAAAAGGGGAAGGTTAGTTTATAGTTCTCAAAAGTAAATATATTCTTTTCACAAATCTTCCTTAACTAAAAATATGTGCTTGTATTCATCAAACACAGTCAGCATCACAGACATTGGGACCTGGTAGGGCGGTGGGGGCCACTATTTTGGTCTGTTTGTTTTACACACAAAGAAACATCCAGAGGAGCTCATGGCTGTCTGATGTCACATGGCGAGTCAGTGGCAGAGCCCTCCCACTCTGGACATCTGCCATGGGTTGTGAATAGGAATTGCAACCCCTGGTTGTCCTCTATACCCGCAGGAAACAAATACGCATTCCAGTTACAGATGGACGCTCAGGTAGCCATTTCCTTCCATGTCTTTGCTGGTCTATTCTCTCTCAAGTGGCCTCCTCAGGTTTCTGGGTATCGTGGGCCCCAGGGAGGCCCTCTCCAGGTCATCAACAGAAGTCTGGGGATGCGGCTGGGAGTGAGGTTCACTGCCATGAGGCACCCGACTCACCTTCCACACCGGGAATGTTGTCCAGTGCCCAGGGGCTCCGGCCCAGCACACCCAGTAGCATAAGGTTCTTCATTCAGCCAACTGATAAAAACTCTGTCCTTTCCAAAATGTCCCAGAAAGCCAAAATAACTCATATTTCCCATGCAATGTTAGAGCAGATTTATGCCCCTTTACGAACACATGTGGTGTAAAAAGATGGAGGAGGGAGTGCCTAAAGTTTTACATATGGCACCAAGGTAATCCTAGCTGAGTTGGCTTCTCTCTGGAGAGTGCCTGCAGGGTATAATTAGAACCAAGATAGCTATCCCAACAGATCTATACTTGAGCAAATTGTGGCTAAGACAAAATTGGAACCAAGGCTAAATTTATCAATAACAGGGTTTGAGAAAAGGAAGAAAAGACAAATGAAGTTGAAATCTCTCCTTGTTTATTTTAATGTGCAAAACACTTTCTAGCTGATTTATGCCACCACTTCAGTGTATTTTTCATTTTTTATTTATTTTGCAGTTAATTGGATTTCTAGGCTTTGCAGCCAGTCACTACAAATTGATCCCTGAAAAGATGGATTTATTGCTTAGACAGGCAGAATTCTGACAATCTTCAGAGGATGGAAAGTAAAAGAAAACAGCCCACACAGAGCACTGTGGGTCACCATTGGGTCAGACCAGCGAGATATGTTATAGCTGCCAGGCTTATGCCAGAACTTCAGCACAAGTGATCTTGTTAAATGGGCAGCACCAGGACCCAACAGAATATTTGGCAGGATATTGTCAGTGATCCACGTAGAGGAGGAAATGTAGCCTAGGTTGGAGGTCCTACGGTAGATGTCATATCTCAGACAGATTAGACTCATGGTTAGAAAACTAACTAAATTTGAAGCAGCTCATACCTTTGACGGCTCAATCTGGAATGGGACCTTATTTTGCCTGGAGGGTAGCTCTCTTAGAATGCCACAATGGCTCAGGGTGTGAAAACAATATGAGACTCATGCTTTTAGCTACTCTTTGCAAAATGTCCTGGAAATTTGTCAGTTGAGAAGTGGAACACTGCCCTTGGCTCTGTAAAAGTCTGGCATCCATTCACGCATCTGCCCCATCCATCCATATGCCCATCCATCCACCCACCCACCCATCCATCCACCCACCCATTTATGTAATAATTTTTTATTGACCTCCTCTTACTTGCTAAGAATTTTGCCTGGTGCTAAGCATAGAGGAATTAATAATAAAAAATATATAGTTTTTTATATAAGCTGTGGAGCTTATACAATATTGGAGAAGTAATTACAAGTTTACTGAGAGTTAGAAAAGAGAAATTTGGAGAGCTGAAGGAACATATTATAGGTAGACCTACTCTGTTCTGGGCCTTGAGGAAGGCTTCCAGGAGGAAGTGCTGTGAGCTGAGACCTAAGAGACTGTATTTACTAATGGACAATGGTTAACCATACATAAAATAAAACTCTGACCTACAAACTGTGAAAACCAGCCTGGAATACCAACCCATTATCTATAGTAACTAGACTAGGCACCCAGCCTGCTATCTGTAAGTGAAACCACTATCTCTAGCAATCAGTCCAGGAAGCCAAACAATAACCCCTTTACCAATCTGACTTGATTAATAACAGACAGCTTCTCTAATTTGTGTCCCTTTTTGGAATGTAGGACCAATTATAGAAAGCCAGATATATACCCTTAACCAATCACTCAGGATGCCCCACCTCTAGTTATCCCCACCTGCAGATTTTCCAGGCCAACAGCCTCTGATCAGGGCACACCCGAAGCCTTACACATTTTCCCATTATAAAGCCTGGTCACTCCTCTTTCTGCCTTTGAGTCTGTGCCAAAACTCAAGTGATGGTACTGACGCCCATGCTACAGCAAACTGAATAAACAAGCCTCTGCTTTTCTCATTCGATTGGTTTTTGTTTATCACACAGAGACTGTGGGTCACTATTGGGTCAGACCAGCAAATATGTTACAGTTACCAAGTGTATGCCAGAACTTCAGCATAAGTAATCTTGTTAAGTGGGCAGCACCAGGACCCAACAGAATATTTGGTAAGATATTGTCAGTGAAATGCAGCCGAGGTTGGAGATCCCAAGGTAGATGTCAGATGCCAGACATGCTGGACCTATAGATAGAGAATGACCATGTGCAGGACAGGCATTGGTGGGAAAAAGTATTTCAAGAAATGGAATAGCATATGGAAAGACCTTAAGATAAGAGACTAAAGTACCCTCTTAAAAAAAAAAGAGTTGAACATGTCTGAAATGTGGAGGGTGAGGGAGAGACTGGCATGATAGGCTGCTGAGTATAGAGTAGGGAGGTTTGTTAGGATCATTCAGGGCCTTGTGAGCTGTATTGACATTGATCTTTATCCTAACCACAGCCTCATTTGTGGCTAATTCTTGTAGTTCTCCTTTTAACTAGTATGTTTCCATTGTGACTTACCTCCAGCTCTTGTCTGCTGCTCTTTATGTAACCTCCCACTGCCTATCTGAGACCTCCCGGTTTTCTTTTCTTTTCTTTCTTTCTTTCTTTCTTTCTTTCTTTCTTTCTTTCTTTCTTTCTTTCTTTCTTTCTTTCTTTCTTTCTTTCTTTCTTTCTTTCTTTCTTCCTTCTTTTCTCTCTTTCTTCCTTTCTCTCTCTCTCTCTCTCTCTCTCTCTCTCTCTCTTTCTTTCCTCCCTTCCTTCCTTCCTTCCTTTTTTATTTTATAGAGACAGAGAGAGAGAGTCAGAGAGAGGGATAGATAGGGACAGACAGACAGGAACGGAGAGAGATGAGAAGCATCAATCATCAGTTTTTCGTTGTGGCACCTTAGTTGTTCATTGATTGCTTTCTCATATGTGCCTTGACTGTGGGCCTTCAGCAGACCGAGTAACCCCTTGCTTGAGCCAGCGACCTTGGGTCCAAGCTGGTGAGGTTTTGCTCAAACCAGATGAGCCCGTGCTCAAGCTGGCAACCTCGGGGTCTTGAACCTGAGTCCTCCACAACCCAGTCCGATGCTCTATCCACTGCACCACCATTTTTGCATTTTATACTAACTTTTTTTGTGTGCTATCATGGGGCCAAAGAAAGTGAGTGTAAAGGACAGTGGTGAGAAGAAGAAGAGAATGATGTCGATAGAAGTAAAGCAAGAAATAATAGAAAAACATGAGCGTAGTGTACGAGTGATTGAACTGGCAAGGCTGTATGACCGCAATACATTTACAATTTGTACCATCCTTAAACAAAAGGATGTCATCAAAAGCGCAAATCCAGTGAAAGGAACTACAATTCTGTCCCAATTAAGGACAAATATCCATGAAGAAACGGAGAAGCTTTTGCTGGTGTGGGTGAAAGAGAAAGAGCTGGCGGGAGATACAGTGATGGAGACTATAATATGCGAGAATGCACGTATTATTTTCAGCGACTTGAAGAAGAAAGAACCATCAACCTCAAAAGAGGCAGAAGATACATTTAAGGCAAGTCACTGCTGGTTTGAAAATTTCAAGAGATCTGGCATCCACTCGGTGGTGAGGCATGGCGAAGCTGTGAGTGCTGATGTTAAGGCAGCTGAGGAGTACATTGCACGTTTTGCTGCACTTATCACAAAGGAAGGCTACATCCCTCAACGAGTGTTCAACTGTGATAAAACAGGATTGTTTTAGAAAAAAATGCCCTGGAGGACTTTCATCACTGCAGAGGAGAAGAAGCTGCCAGGCCATAAATCCAAGAAGGACCGTCTGACCCTTGCATTGTGTGCAAATGCTAGTGGTGACTGTAAAGTAAAGCCACTGCTAGTGTATCATTCTGAAAATTCTTGAAACTTTAAGACTCACAAAATTCTTAGAGAAAAACTGGAGGTTATGTGACATGCCAATGTTAGGGCATGGGTTACGTGGCAGTTTTTTGTTGAATGGGTAAATCTCATCTTTGGTCCTGCAGTAAAGAAATATCTTCAAGAAAATAAACTCCCGATGAAAGCATTACTAATCCTTGATAATGCTCCAGCCCACCCACCTGGTCTTGAAGATGACATTCTCGATTAGTTCAAATTCGTTAAAGTCCTCTACCTCCCACCCAACACGACTTCAATCTTGCAACCTATGTATCAGCAGGTCATTTCCAACAAGTGCTTTACACAAAGCACTTGTTCCGCTGCTGCTTTGAGGTGACTGAGAATACAATTCTAACCCTTCGAGAGTTTTGGAAAGATCACTACAACATTGTGATATGTTTATGAATTATTGACTTGGCATGGCAAGAGGTTACAAGAAGAACCTTGAACTCGGCCTGGAAAATGTTATGGCCTGATGTTGTTGCAGACAGGGACTTCGAAGGATTCGAATCAGAGACCAAGAGCGAGGTAGAAGCGTTGAAAAAGATTGTGTCCTTTGGAAAGTCAATGGGTCTGGAGGTAGATGAGGGTGACTTAAACGAGCTCGTTGAGGAACATGAGGAGGAACTCTCAACTGAGGGGTTGAAGGAGCTACAGATGATGCAACATACGGAGCTTCTGCAAGAGATTAGTAGTGAGTAGGAGGTAGATTTGGAGGAAGTGATTTCTACAAGTGAAATTAAAGACATGCTGGCAACGTGGGAGAAGCTTTCAAATTTCATTGAAAAGAAACACCCAGAAAAAGTTTCAACTGGTCATGCTTCAGCACTTTTTAATAACACTTGTTTGTCACATTTCCATAACATTTTAAAAGGCAGGCAAAAGCAAACCTCTTTGGATAGATTTTAATTCACAAGTCCTGCAAGTGAAAGTGCCAAAAGTGCAGCCAAAAAGGCAAAAACAGGTGATGATTATATGTAATGTTAGGCTTAGGTTAAGTTTAAAGTTAAGAAAGTGCATTTTTTTACAATTAAGTTTTTGTGGTTTCATTTTAAGTAAAGAAAGTGCAGTTTTAGTTTTGTTTAAAGTAAAGAAAATGCAGTTTTAGTTTACATTTAGTGTTAAGAAAGTGCAGTTTTAGTTTACGTGTCTACAGTGCCTGCATCCCTTCCTCCCTCCCTCCTCCTCCGCCATTCACCTCCATTAGCCACACTTGTCTGTCTCCAAGGTAAGAATACAGTACTAAATAACACTTTTTTCTTTTATTTCATATATTTTGTTATGCATTGGTAAAGTATACATGTGTGTTTCTTAATTAAAAACATGTCTTTTTTCATAATTTAGGATGGTTTGAGGATGTTTCACAGGGCTGGAATAGATTAAATCTATTTCAGTTATTTTAAATGGGAGAAATTTGTTTGGTATATGAGTTGACTAACTTACGAGCTCAGTTACAGAACGAATTAAACTCTTATCTCAAGGTACCACTGTATTTTGGTGAGACAGATGCTCAGGCATAGACATCTTGCTGTGTGAGTCCTGCTCTTTGCCAGGGCCAGCTCCGTTTCCTCTGCCCTTCTGGTGGTGGAGTAAGCCCTGGCTTGTCCAAGCTCCTCTCTGGGAACGTGCCAGCAGAACCTAGGGGGAAAGGTCAGTGTAACAGAGACTGGCAATTATCCCCATATCCGTCTTCACCTTCTTCTCCTGTGATAGAACATATGGTCAACTAGATTGGCAATATTCCCCAGTCTCATGTGCAGCTCAATAACAGGCTCTTTTTGCTCAAGGTCAGGCCAATAGGATGTGAGAGGAAGATATATGTACAACTTCAGGGTATGTTCTCCCCTTTCTGCTGATTGGAATGTGGAGGTGGTTCTGGGGGAGCTGTTTTGGACCAGGTGTACCAAGGATAGCAGAGCCACCAGAAAGAGTGACTGATGGAGACTGCTTATATCTGGAAAGTTAGGTGAGAGCAAAATATATTTTTTATCTTATTCAAGTCATTACTATTTCAGTCTCTGCAAGCACAGATGACCTATATAGCTTAATTAAGCAGTACTTGAAGTGTGGTCCTGGAAACCCTTGGGGAAGTGGTCTCTGAGACTCTTCCAAGGGGCTGGTAAGTTCAAAACTATTTTCATAACAGTATGAAGCCTTCATTTACTTTTTCATTCTCATTCTCTCACAAGTGCATAGGTGAGTTTTCCAGAGGCTACTTGATGAGGGATATCACAAAAGATTGAATGTAGAAGCCAACACATGAAGACAGATGTCTCCTGTTATGCCAGATATTAAAGAGGTTTACGAAAGTCTTCTCAATAAAAGTTTCTTTGAAAATATAAAAAAAATAGTTTAAAGTTAAAATATTTATGTTTACATGTTTTCTATTGTTATTTTTAAACAAATTAAAGAAGAAATATAAAAAATTAATCCATTTTAATTTCTTCATTCTTTTCCAAGTGAGAGGAGGGGAGATAGAAAGACAGACTCCCACATGTCCCTGGACCAGGATCCACCTGGCAACCCCCATCTATGGCTGATGCTCATAACAGAGCTACTTTTAGTACTTGAGGTGGAGGCTCCACAGAGCTATCCTCAGTGCCTGGGGCCGATGTGCTCCAATCAATCGAGCCATGGCTATAGGAGAGGAAAAGAGAGAGGAGAGCAGAAGGAGGGGGAGGGGTGGAGAAGCAGATGGTTACTTCTCCTGTGTGGCCTTGATAGGGAATCAAAACCAGGACATCCACACGCTGGGCTGACACTCTACCACTGAGCCAATTGGCCAGGACCTCCATTTTCATTTCTAATGATAAATATGGAAAGATGTAACCCACATATATTGAAGGACTTCAGGGTTGTCAATAATTTTTAATACTATAATGAAGCCCAAAATGTTTAGGAACCACTGTCCTAACTAATCCAGGCAGCTAGACAATCCCTGCTCTGGGTCCCATGGAGCTGTTATTTTGGAGATCTGCTGGGGTAGCTGCCACATCTTTCTTTTTCTGGACCATGCTTTTGATTTCTTCTCTTCTGGTTTCTCCTGATTATTGAGGGATTGGCTTTAATTTACATAGACTCTATTGGCTATTTCCTCCATCCTTCATTGATTCATCCAGTCACTCAACAATGAAGCTGTTAATATGGGTTAGGGATTGTGCTGGATGTAGGGGTCAAGGATGACCAGACATGGTTCCTACTTGGTTTGGCTCACTGTCTAGTGGTGGAGAGAGGCTGTGAATAAAAAGTGGCAGCCCAGGAGCGCATCAGCGCAGAGTGGAATGTGTGGGGTGTGGGAGTGAGGCAGAGAAGAGAGTGATGAGTCAGGAAGGTTTTAAGGCAGAGGTACTCTGAGGGAAACTGAAAAATAAATATAAATTAGCAAACTTATATGCAAGGAGAAGGAAGGGCACCTAGGCAGAGGAAACTGTAGGGGTCAAGGTGCTGTGACTTCATAGGACAGGCTGTTTTTGGAAAAGGCTAAATGGTTCATTATGGGATGAGAAGCTGGAAAGGGACCGAGATCCATTAAATAATAATAAACAATTTGGCCTTTAGTCTTAAGGCTGTGGGGAATCATGGAATAATTTTAAGCAGAGAGTGCTGTGATCATATTTGATTTTAGAACCGTAGTAAAGGTTCTTCAACTTGTTTAGGAGGTCGTGTTCACTTGCTTCCAAGAAATGCTGCTATGCTGGGCATGACAAAGGGTGGGGCCCCTCTGGAGAGAAGCTGTTATCATCCCCCCAAACAGCCCCTTCATTTCTGAGGGGAGGTGAGGGACAAATAATTCCAAGGATGAATGGCGAAGCACGTGTCCTTTCGATTCATCTGTCTGCAAGGACCTCTGGCATCAATGTCTAAACTATAAGGAGGGCGCACTGCACAATACGTGAAAGTTCTTTTTCTTATCTGTAATTATGAGTACTTAGAAGTTATAACTAATTATAACTAATTATAACTCTATAACTTTGTAACTAAGGGGATCCTCGGGTTACGACACAGTTTTTTTCCTACTACAGTGATGTAACCCAAATTTTGGTGTAAGTCAAAACACTCCCTGGCCTGTCACTTATCTATCCTAACACAGTTGTAAAATAATCTAGAACATTAAAACACAACTAAGCCACAGAAAAAGGAAAAGGACATAAATATACTGTACTGTACGTTGTACTGTAGTAGCAGAAAAAAATGACAAAAAATGAGTGTAAAAAAATTCTTTACCTTTATTCCTGTGGTTGGCTTGCACACTGGAAGGGGCATTGCAAGATGGGAGAGTGACCTAATGGGAGGAGGAAGCTAGAGAGGCAGGAGAACCTGCAGAAGGTGCTGGAGATACTGGGTCAGTGAATCAAGATTTCCTAAGGAGCATGTAGGAGATGCTGGGGATGATTCTACCTGTGCTACAGGTGTTTCATCTCGAGAAGCTGCTGATGTAGGGGGCACAGGATCTGTTGCAGGCCTCTCTTCCTTCTTATAGAATTGTTCCAGGCTAGTCTGGAAGGTTGATGACTTCTCTTCCAAAATCTGCCTATAGTATTGCAAAGCATCCATAACAGCCCTGTAGACCTTACTGAATCTGTCATTGGTATAAGCCAAAACACTCACATCTCAATTTTTAAAAGTTTTTATGGGAGTGAGTGTCATAAACTCAAACATTGTATGTCAAAACTATTGTAACTCAAGGACCCCTGTAACTGTCAGTATTTTTGAGCACTTAATATGTACTTGGCACTTTTTATGCATGCTGTTTGTATTAATCCATGTATTCCTCACAGCAACCTTGTCAGGTAGGTCATATGCTATCTTCCTTTTAATGAAGAAAGTATTGAAGCACAGGGAGTTAATGGGATTAAACACTGCAGCCTGAATCCTGAGCCTACACTCTTGACTGTGACCCAATACTACTTCTGGTCAGGAGCAGGGGACTCCCTGTAGTGGGCTGGAGGTCCTGCAAGATGGAAGTTCATTTACTGTAGTAACTTTTCCCTTCTCACTAAGGCCTGAGTGATTGGAGAATGCACAAGTTAGAAGTCCAACCAGCAGTTTCAGCATGGCCTAGGAAAACTTGTTAGAAAGGCATATTCTTGGGCCTTGCCCCAGACCTACTGAATCAGAAACTCTGGAGTTGGGGGCCCAGCAGACTGTTTCTAACAATTGCTCTGGGTGATTCTGATGTAAAGTTTGGGAAGCACTGGATTAGAGCTAAATCTCTGGGCGTGGGGCGGGGTGGCGATGGGTGTGAAGGGAGCAGTGGAGAAGAGATGGAAGGAAGAGACTGGAAGCCAGCAGCCCATTTCTGAGGTCGTTGTCATCACCTCAGTAAGAAATCAGAGCCTGAAATCAGATTCTCAAACAGGACTGCACTTTAGAATCACGGGGGAGCTTTTAAAACATACCAGTGCGCTGGCTTTGCCCCAAACCTATTAGATCAGAGTCTCTGGGGAAAAGAACCCTGACATCAGTGTTTTTTAAAAGAACTATTTCCCCAGGTGATACTAATGTGCAGCCAGAGTTTAGAACCAGTGAGGACACATTGAAGTTTCCTGAAGGGCTTGTTACACAGCAGCAATCGAGCCCCCCTCCCAGAGTGTTTGATTCAGCAGGTCTGGGCTGGAGCCTGAAAATCTGCATCTCTAACAAGTTCCCAGATGATACTGACATTGCTGGTCCAGGGACCACACTTTGAGAATCCCTGACTTATATGTCACCAATAGCCCTAGCAGGTTAAGCTAGTGTGGGGTGTGGGGGCAGGAGCTGGAGGACCCCCTCTGTCTACAGATAACTGGGCCAAGCCAGTGTTTCCATAAATAAAAGCCAATGTATCAATTTGTCTATGATGCGATTTATCTAGGTGAAGAAGTGAAAGAATCTAGTTACTTATGTAGCTTTCTTTACCTGATAGACATGTTTATTATTGAAATTCTTAGACCTAAAACTTGTCCTTTCCTAGGACAATGGCTGCTTAAGATTTGATTTTAAAAAAAGCCTTATTTTCAGACATGTCTCTGTTTTCCCCCTTAAAGGATTTCCCTTCCATATGAACTTACAGAATGCAAGAGCTCTGAGGGGAGTGCTGAGGTTTGAGTTCTCATTCGAGCTCTGCAGTCAGAAATCAGGTTTTTAGAATGATCACAGTTATAGGGCATTTGATATAATACTCATTGCTCACACAACTTCTGAAAATAGTCCAAGGCAATTTAACTTTTATTTTCTCTATAGAGCTTGTCACCATTTATTAATCTTAATTTCCCTCACCATCGGATATCAGATGAAAGACCGATTTTTCTCCTCTGTTTCCATAACATTAATATTTAAATGGCAGAGTGTGACACTCACAAACAGCTTCCGAGGAGAGGGGTGATATTTCTAGGAAGGGAAACCTTGACTAAATGCCACATCAAGGCTCCTTCCTTAAAAAACGCTCAAAACAGAGCCGAGAAACCATGCAGGTGTGCCTTGTAGTACAGAATAGAAAGATAAAAAGGCATTGCCTGTGAAGTGAATAACATGTAAAATGCATAACATTGTTTCTGACTCTTCTGTTCCCAAAGTGAAGAGGCATTTGGGGAAGTGGTGGTGGAAGGCTGTGCAGGTGGAGATGCTGGCACAAAGTCTTTCTACTTTGGATGCTAAATGCAGCTCACAGAACACTCCAGAGCACGTTCTCAGCTTGGTTTGTGACTCCAGGAGGGAGTTCAGTTTCACGACTTTAGATATTTATTTGGCATCAGTTGTGTGCTAGGCTCTGGGCTACAGGTGGCAGGACACCAAGATGAATGAGGCACAACCTCAGCCTTCAAGAAGCTGGTGAAGAGACTCAGACGAAAACCCAAGTCCTGTGGGACACATGCCAAGGAAAGATATAAACAAGGTGGTTGGCATGTCCTGGAGGAGGTGGAGATGAGGAAGGCACTGAGAGGAATTTTGAAGGGTAGAATTTTTAGTAAATGAAGATTAGAGATTGGGGTGAAGGAAGCAGCACTGATTCACTATACATTTCCAAAACATTCATTGAGCTCATTGAGCTCTTACTGGTGTCAGTTCTGGGTGTTATTTATTTATAAACATAAATAAAACTTTTTCCTTCCCTCAAGGAGTAGGAAAACCAGGCAAGGTCATTACAGTACAGCAGAGGCTTCCTGGAGGAAGTGTTGTCTAAGCTGAGTCCTAAAGGATGCGTGGAGGCTATCCAGAAAAAGAGGGAAAAAACGGGGAAGAGAAAGCACAGTAATAAGAGAGAAAACAGCAAGTATAAAAACTTAGAGAGGAAGAGAAGACCAGGTGTTTGTGGAACTGCACAGACCCCAGATGGCCAGAGAAAAGTGCGTTAGAACAGGGAGAATGGGAGATAAGGCTGAGGTGTCATGGAGGCCAGATCAAAAAGGGCCTACCTTTTAGATATTTGCCCATGCAAAGGGTTTTAGGCTTTTTCTATAAATCATGGGGAACTATAAGGGATTTTAATATAAGCACCGTGTGAGATGATTTAAAGCTTAGAGTGTTTTTTCTGGCAATGGCATGGAAGAGGTTTTGGTGGAAGGCAAGACTGGATACAGGTAAGGGTTCAGAAACTTCTGGCTGTGTAGCGAGTGAGAGATGATGGGGTTTGGTAGAGTCGGTGGAAAGAAGAATTGGGTTAAAGTGATATCAACAAACTAGAATCAATAGGACTTGATGTCTGAGAAAGTGTGTGGTAGGAAAGTCAGGGTCAAAAGTGACTCCATATTTTTTTTCTTTGGGTCACATAAATGGTGGTGCCATTAATTCAGTCAATAAATGAAGGAGGAATAGACATCAGTTGAGAGATGAGAGTAGATGATGCGTTTTGGACAAATTGAGTTGGAGGTGCTTGTGGAACATTCAGATCAAGAAGATCAAAATTCACAGTTGGATAAATGAGCCAGAATAGAGATCTAGATAGTGATTAAAGCCATGAAACTAGAAGAGATAAACCAGCATGAGTGCGTAAAATGAGAAGAAATAAGAAAAGGATGCTTTCTGTTACCACTTTCTTTTACTACTATGTTTATGGTTGTAGATAGTTCAATAAAGTAATGTTAGAAGCGTAAGAATTGGAAAGGAGGAAATACAGCAGTCTTTATTTGCAGATCATATGATAATTTACCCAAATTACTCTACAGACAGATGAATAGAAATAATAGAGTTTAGTAAGTTGGCTGAGTATAAGATTAATATAAAATATTATAATATAAAAACTATAAAACAAATTATAAAGAAAACAATATCCATAAAATTATCATAGAACATCAAGTATCTAGGAGTATTATAGCATAAGCTTTAAAAGGGAAAATTATAACACCTTGTTAAGAGATATTAATGAAGATCTAAATAAGAGAGGAAGATATTGTGAAGATATAAGACTTAATATCATAAAATTTTAATTTATCTGTACATTCAATATATTTCCAATACAAATACCAGGATTTTTTATGGTACTTGACAAAATGATTCCAAAATTCACAAAGGGGGGGCGGGTAGAAGGTCAAAAGTAGTCTGGATATTTCTGAAAAGGAGGAGCAGGGAAAGATAATGTGGATTGGTACAGGGGCAGAGAAATAGATCAGAGGAATAGACTAGAAAACTATAGATGAAACTTTAGTATGTGATAGAGGTGACAATAAGTGGGGCTGGAAAAAAAATGATCTATTATTATTCATACGGAAAAAGATAAAATTAGATTCTTGCCTTATACTATACCAACTCCAAATGGATTAAAGCTTTCAAGATATGTTAAAGAAAGTTGAAAGGCAAGTTATATACTTAAGTAAAATATTCATAATATACAGAATAACAAAGGATTAATGTAGGTAGAGTGCAGAGCGCATTCCTAACAGCTGTGGCTGATGCAATGCTGTGAGAACCCTCCAGTACTTGAAACCCTTCTAGACACACCCAGGAGGGAGCTCACCCACTATAAGGAAGTGTCTCAGTGCCAACCACGCAGCTCCATAATCTTTTCAACCATTGCTGTGAAGGACACACTGTAACATCCTATTGGCTGAATCTGTGTATATAAGCTAGTTTATTTCCTGAATAAAGTGGATCTGCATCACTGAACCTGGTCCCCAGAGTCGGGTCTCTGCGTCTCTGTTGTCCTCACCCCCAGAGGGCCTTGTCCACAAATTAGCATAAACATATGTAAAGCACTCCTACAAATCAGTAAGCACACACATACACACCAGTCAAAAAATGGGGAAAAATCTGTAAACCGAAAAACCACCATATGACCAATAAACTTGTAAAAGAACTTCAGTATCATTAGTGATCAGGGAAATGCAAATCAGAGCCATGATGAGATATCATTTTACACTTACTTAATTGGGTAATATTAAAATGTCTGACAATGACAAGTAAGAGTATATTAACTTTGGAAAAGAGTTTGACATAGTCTCCTCAAGTTAAACATGCAATCAGTTTAAAGAAAAGTTTAGACTTGCCTTCTAAAGTGGAATATTCACGTTTCCTATAGTCTAGCAATTCAATTCCTAGGTATGTATATACATCCAAGAGAAATTCATGTACACATACAACAGGATACACATACAAGAATGATCATAGCAGCATTGTTCACAATAGCAAAAACCTAAAAACAGCTTAAATGCCCAACATTAATAGAGTAGGAGAATAAATGGTAGCATATTCACACAACAGATTATTATCTGTTATTATCCAAAAATAAATGAACCACAGTAACTTGCAACAATATGGTAAATCTAAATAGCATCATGTTAAAAAAAGTAATTCTCCAAAGGCTACTTACAGAATGATACTCCTTAAAAATAAAGTTAAAAAACACTAATATATATGTGTATATGCCTCTTATATGGATATATATAATAACATTAAATGCAATAAAAATATATACAAATAAAAGGAAGGGAATGAACCTGGGTGGGAAGAAGAAGCAAGAGAATAAAATGAGGCAAATGGAAAGCATACAGTTAGGTGAAGATCTAGTATTACTTTTTGTCAAGGTTCTAGTTTTATTTTTTGGATAATGCATTCATGAATGCTTAATATATTATCAAAAATAATTAAGTAACAGTAGATCAGACATAGACCAATTGTGAGAGCATCATCAATCATGGGTAATGGTGAATTCTATTCTGTGCATCTTAGGTCCAATTAGAGACAAATAATTTTCTTGAATGGATAAATGAATGAATGAATGAATATAAAATCATCAATGACAATGATCAGAAAGAAACCTGATACAGGCAGATCTTTATCACATTACCGAATTCTGTAAGAGAATGGACTTGCTAGGGCGTTTCTTTAGGGGATTATAAGTGAACTGAAGGAAATTTTGGAAAAAGAAGTTATTAGGGTAGGTTATGCCTTGCCTAAATCTGTTCCTGGTTCATTCCTAAAATTTATACCATTGTCATCCTTCCAGCTTTGGGGATGCTGTTCTCTTGTGTTTTCCCCTGCAATTAAAGTGAGCTGCTTTTGGATGATTTGCAGTTGAGTTATATGGTCTAAGTCATGTGATCCAAAGGAGACACATTTAAAACCCAATCTTTCTGTCTTAAACTGTTGAAAATAGCTAAAGCATTCAGAGAATTAATGGAACCCCAAATTTCTAATATGACACTTTCAAAGTACTCAAAATTTTCTCCAAGTCATTTTCCTACTCACCATTACTAACAACTCAAATTTGATTCAACTTGGATTCCATTTCCAGTTTTACTACTCTTACTTTCTCCTCTTGAATCTTGTAATATTGCAGTTGGACTGCTTAGTTTGAACCACCCTCTATGTCCTGCCCACTTCATGTGACCAGCAGAGAGACCTCAATAATAAGATTTTCTCAGCTCATGGAAGTGCAGGCTATCTGTGGTTGACTTGTTGACCCAACTTTATAAGAACAATTCAGAAATAGTTTTCTTGTTATGCAGTAACACCTGCCTTTTACTTGTCCTAAAGATTTGTTCAAAAGAATGAGGGGCTAGAAATGAAAATTCTTCTGAAGGAAGCAGACTTAAACATTCATCATGTCATTTGTCCCCACAGTTTCCTTGGTGGCGGGAACTTTTCTTCTTAGGCCATAATGGACTCTAATAAGTTCATTCACACACTTTTGCCTTGAACTCTCCCATTTTGAAATTGGAGAGTGTTGGAGAGTGGGAGCCACGCTGACACTTCCTGGGTCTGGACATTCTCATAGCCACCAGACCCCTCAGTTCTGAGCTCTTGTCTTCTCCCATTGAAAACAGCCAGCCAGTCACTGGCTGGTGGTTTCCATTTCTCCAAAGCTCTGCCTGGGCATTTTGGGCTTGTCATAGAATTATATCCTTTAGTTGGTGATTTTATTTCTCCCCTTTTACTAGTTAGTAAAGTTTTTGAAACAGAGTCCAAAAAGAGGATCCGAACAGTGTATAATACAGGTGTTCTGGCCTCACTGTTGCAAATTCCCAAATTTCCACAATCAAATCCCTTTGAAACCTTACTTAGATTTCATATCAAATGTTCTTTAATAAAGGATAAAAGTTCTTTCAGCTAACGACAATGGAAACTTCACTTCCACGAGATTGTAAGCTTCTGGAGGAAAAGGTTGAGTTTCATACATTGGTCTCCTCAAGTCCAGCACCAGGTATGATACATAGTAAATTTTAGAGACTGGAGGTGAGATTTTGGCTAATGTGATGATTTCATAGCCTAGATCAGGGGTAGTCAACCTTTGGATACCTACCACCCACTTTTGTATCTCCGTTAGTAGTAAAATTTTCTAACTGCCCACTGGTTCCACAGTAATGGTAATTTATAAAGTAGGGAAGTAACTTTACTTTATAAAATTTATAAAGCAGAGTTACAGCAAGTTAAAGCATATAATAATAATTACTTACCAATTACTTTATGTTGGATTTTTGCTAAGTTTGGCAGAATAAATCTTTATAAAACAACTTACTATAGTTAAATCTATCTTTTTATTTATACTTTGGTTACTCCGCTACCGCCCACCATGAAAGCTGGAACTCCCACTAGTGGGCAGTAGGAACTAGGTTGACTACCACTGGCCTAGATACTCAAATCACACCCTGCTAATCTTTCCTATTTTCCAAGGTTTTCCTGGGTAAGCTGACGAAGAGTGCTACTCAGATAAGCAACCAGGAACTCTCAGGATAGGACTCTGATAAAAATGGGGCAACATGGCTTAAGTCTGAGAAAAAAGTGGAGCCTCTCACCTCCCCAGCACCCTTAACCTGAATCATTGGATCGTAATGCTAATGTATGTCAAAGACAAAGAGTGAACACTTCCCAGCCAGCCCTGGGAATAAAAGAGGAAGACTAATAAGGGTAGCTGACCCACT
The DNA here is from genome assembly GCF_036850995.1 of Saccopteryx leptura. Classification (NCBI taxonomy): domain Eukaryota; kingdom Metazoa; phylum Chordata; class Mammalia; order Chiroptera; family Emballonuridae; genus Saccopteryx; species Saccopteryx leptura. The sequence continues at coordinate 39,524,066 of NC_089512.1, read as the reverse complement.
TCAAGCACTAGGACCTACTTGGTCTGAGGTGGAAAGGTAAGCACTACACCTAAGTGCCGACTTTTGGAGCAAAGTAACCCTGCCCACTAGGAAAAAAGTGGTTCCATTGAACGTCCTAATCAATCAAGATTAGTAATTCCTCCTCTTTTAAGGGGAGAGCTAGTAAAAAGAGCAGTTGAACAGGAGCAAAGATGGTGCATTCCCTCCCCCATGGTGAGCACTCAATAGTATTTGTTAAAAGAATGAATGAAGTCAGGAAGTGTTGCTAGGGAGTTGTTACTATGAGAAATACCATTTGCATGTAAATTTTACATTATTAGTCACTAGGGGCCTCTAGCAAGGATGCTGATAGAAGGGCCAATCTGTTGCTTTTCTGAATACAGCGTGAATGGAGAGGAACACCAGTGGTATTCTGAAGAGGCCTGATAGAGAAGCTTGGCTTTATATATGTTATGTTCAAGACTATGATATCAGGTAGACCGGTTCTGGAGGGACTACAGAACCAGGAATGAATGCCATGTGAAATTCAGAATATTGGATTTTCTCTTCTCCAAATCAGTCTCCTTTTCTCCACAAATGGAAATAAAAGAAAATCCAGGCCATAGCTCTGACGAGAAACCATACTAAGCCAGAGCTATTTGTGATGTTTGGCTTCCACATTTGAAAAGCTATTAGAAGCTGGAGAGAAACCAAGAAATAATATGTAAATGATTGAAAAGTTGGGAAGTAATTGGAGTAGAAGTTATGTTATCCAAGGGAGAGGGGCAGCTCTATCTGTTCGGGAGAGTCTTTATCTCAGCTAAAACACAGTAGAAGAAAAAGTCTGGAGCTGCATCAAGATAAGTTTATGATTGGGAGATATTTCTGATGTAGGGATTATGAAACAATCAGGAAACCCACTTGCATATTTCCACTCCAGTGCATCGTGCTTATGAGATGATAAAAAAGTTTTTCTGAATGAATGACCAGGTCATGGAGTCATTATTCTTGAAGACTTTTATGACTTGTACACATTGCTTTGCATTTTCTGATGTTTAGAAATAAGAAAAAATTGTCTAGATGATTTCTCACATCCTTTCAGTTCCTTAATTTTACAAATGTCCCATATTGGTTGATTATTTTCTCCAAGAGTCACTTAGAAGTATCAAGAGGCCACAGGTAATCTCATTTTGGCAGCACAAATCCACACTCGCATCATGCTTTTCCACCAGAAACAGACTTTCTTCTCCACTGGAAAATTGCTGTCATTGTTTCCTTTCTATAGTGTGTCATTATTTATTCTAATCACGGAGGCTGTGTTATTCAGGTCCCTCTGATAAACATCAGTGTAAGTTATACATATTCTGCAAGGAAAGGAGAATCAACCTCTATAGTCAGATTGGTTTCCGAAATGATGCTGCACGTTTTAACGGGAATTTGTGTAGTATTCTAGTGCAAAAAAAAAGGTGGGGGGTGGTGGAGGGAAGGGTTCTTTGGTTTTCAGGCTGTTAACTGTAATTAGCCTGGTTTCTGAGATGTAATTATTTTGCAATCTCAAAGCAAATACCCTGGAGGAAATTGCACTGTTAAAGACAGCATGGCATTAAAAATAAATTATTACCCTGGTGCCTGCTATTGCTGTTTATGATTTGTGATTTGTCAGGGTTTTCGTTAGCAAGTGCTTGGTTAGGGCTGTTGTTGTGCAGCCATGTTGCCAATGTTTGTACTAAATGGGTGAGAGGCATGGTTTGCTAGTTGTAATAATGGTGTGAAAACTTACCATTAGGGTGGTGAATGCTGGAATTGCACCATCCATACTCTTCTCACCTATTCCCAATCACCAAAATGGCCCATGGCCAAAGAAAGAGAGCACTGGGGCCCTCTTCAGTAGTGGACATTGATGAATGAGTAGAGCATCATAACTGAAAGCTCAGGCAATTCAAACTACCCATGAAGAAAATTTCAAATTGTTTGTAAATGACTGAGAGGAAACAAGCAAATCCTAACCATTCTGGGACAAACACTGAGGGTTCATGAATGATCATCACTGACCAATCACAGTAGTTGGAAAGACCACACCATGGGTTTGGGAATCAGACACTTGTAGGCTTGAACATATTATTGTACACAGTCTGTATACTGCACAAAGGTTCCCTACTGGGGGAAGAGGTAGAGGCTGAAATTCTGCCAGTCTCCTGACCAAGCTATGTGTCTATGGGGCTGTACCCATGTAGGGGAAGAACACATTTTCCAATTTTTCTACCTCATGGCAATGCTTTATAAAATTTTTCTGCCTGGACTATTTACAAAGATGTCATATAGACCATTGTTTATACTCAGTGCAATCTTTGTCAAATTACTGATTCTTTCTGAAACTCTGCTTTCTCTTGTATGAAAAGGATAGTGATGATGATGATGATGATGATGAGGGTGATGATGATGATGATATAATAATAATAATAATTCTCAGGATTATTTTGTGGACTCAAAACTGAATCTGAAAAGCACTTGTTCAAAAGATGTCAAGAGTTTTGATAATAATGATGGCTATGACCAAGACAATCATTATTATCAAGTATGTACAGATTGGAGCAAGCCCTGAGCCAGCCATAGGAACTTGCAAGAGGCATGAGAACTTGGCTTCTTCTCTCAGAGCTGAGGGCTTAGTTGTAGAAAGGCAGACAGCAACAGGTAATTAATTGTGCCATACTTTTGTGTCAGCTCTGTAAGGTAAAAATCCCACAGCCCCTGTGGCAAATTATCTTTGCTATTAATTCACTGCCAGGGCTCGATTTTCTTACATATCAGAAAGAAGAAAGGGAGAAAACCCTATAGAATTTGCAGTTGAAGATATGATAGTACAAAAAGGGAGGATATGGCCATAGCAAGATAGAGAAGGCTGAAAAGAGAACATGGGAGCAATCGAAAATTAAAAATAAATACTAACTAGAAACATTTTCTTTTCATCCAATGAGCCACACTGATTTGTAGAGAAATAATTTGAATAACTGAAACCCACAGGTTTTTACTGTAAAAACTTCATTTTAGCCAACGTCACTACTTTTTCCTTGTTAAATTTCATCCACACCTCTGATGTTTAACTAAATAAACCATGAAATGGGAGGCAAATGAAGTCTACCCAGGTTTACATCAGGAATATAAAGTTAAATTTGTTCAGAGCTATTAATCATGGGTTATTAACAAAATAGACAAAATACCCACCCTGGTTTCATAAGCTTTATTACTAGAATAGAATATGTGCCTGGAGATCATTTTCTAAGTTACTTTAACTCTGAGAGTGACCATACTGGCTCACTAGTTGCCTTATTTGATTCTGAAAGAGTTAAAGGGCAGGAGGAAATCTCTTTATTTCACTTTCAAACAAACTTATGTTAGTATTTAACATAGTTTGAAAAGAATGTTTTGTTGGTAAGCCTAAATTATTTATTTATTACCTTTTTGGTAGGTTCTTTTAAAAATTAAACAGAAAATTCTTCAAAAATTAAAAAAAGTTCTTATTCTTTTGGTTAACTTATGTTAATAAATAATTTTGCTTGTTCAACAATCTGAGCAACAGTGCAAATTACAACCCTTCTTCCCGAAGTTAGAAGGAACATGCATGGGGATTTCTATTCATGGCAAGTCAGTGAGCTTTATTGATAACCTAAATTACCTTGAAAGCCTTTTGTGACAACAACAAAACTAAAATACTAAATAAAATAAAAGGAAGATTCTGTTAAATGCATAGCAGGTTTTCAGGAGGTTAGGAAAAGAAAGACTCAGAGACCATAACATGAAAAGGAAGATGAAAGTTAGAGTAGCAAGTAGGTACTCACCTCAGCTGTCCTAGGATGTGTTGCCAGTCTTAGCAAGCAGGTGACTTCAGTTTAAAGACCCCAAGGAATTGAAGCCTTGGGCATTCCTGTAGTAGGGTATTTGAACTGAGACCCCTTCCCCACCATGTTCCTTATATAAATTCCTGAAAGGGCCACACCCTCAGTGAAATGGTGGCTGAAAACATCTGAACATAGGCAAAGAACAAATCAAAGCAAAATAGAACACCTGATAAAGATATTTGGCTGATTTTGCCTAGTGGGAAAATGTGTCTCATGAGAATTCATAAGGACTTTCTTATTATCCTTACTTGCATGATTCAGGAAATCCAAGCAAAGAAGTTAATATAAAATTGGTAACAGGCTAATAAAACCTATGGGATACCACTCTGGAAGGAGATCCTTTAAAATCAAATCACACAAGATTCCTGCGGCTAAAACCCTGACAGACTCATGATCATAATTTAAAATTACAACATACACAAAGAACCAATCCACCACAAGAAGAAAACCCACCACAAGGGACAAAAGAAGTCTTTAAAGCTTCAGAGTTATTGGATACATCCTATAAATAAAGATGATTAAATTGATTAAATACACAAAAGGAAGAATAAAAAATATAATAAAGAAGTAGAGCTTATCTAATTATCAGCCAGTTTTGTAAAGAATAGAACTTATAGAGGTTGAAAAAATAATGGAAAATAACCTCCAAAAAACAGAGCAAGTAGCAGATTAGGTAGGGGCAAAGCATAAACAAATGAAGTGAAGATCTTTGAAGAAAGATAAAAAGAAGAAAAATAATGAAAGTGAGATTAAGAGACAGGGACAGTAGAATAAGAATAAAAAAGACTGAGGTACATAAAATGAAAAATTTTTTGAGGACATAATAGAAAAAATGAGGGAAGCATAATAGTAGAAGAAATAATGCCTGGAGAATTTTCCAAAATATTTTAAGACATAAATGTCATCAGATTCAGGAAATAAAATAAATTCCAACATTTTTATTGTATTTTTTAGTAAAATGAATTCTCTATTCCCTATTCAGATACATATCAATAAGACTTGAAAATCTCAAAGACAAAGAGAAAATAACAATAACCATAGTGCAAATAAAGATTGTCTACTAAGCCTGACCAGGCGGTGGCGCAGTGGATAGAGCATCGGACTGGGATGCTGAGGACTCAGGTTCAAGACCTTGAGGTTGCCAGCTTGAGCGTGGGCTCATCTGGCTTGAGCAAGGCTCACCAGCTTGGACCCAAAGTCGCTGGCTCGAGCAAGGGGTCACTCTGTCTGCTGAAGGCCCATGGTCAAGGCACATATAAGAAAGCAATCAATGAACAACTAAGGTGTCGCAACAAAAAACTAATGATTGATTCTTCTCATCTCTCTCTGTTCCTGTCTGTCTGTCCTATCTATCCTTCTCTCTGACTCTCTCTCTGTCTCTGTAAAAAAAAAAAAAAAAAAAAAAAAAAGATTGTCTACTAAGGTAGGAAATTAGATTGACATCTGATTGGACACAGGGACTATAGAAACCAGAAGACATCTCCTGCTTGCAAAAGAAAATACCTGTCAATATAGAATTTTATATTCAGTTTCATTATTATTCCATAATGAAAGTAAATATTTTTATAAATATTTTCAGACAAAAACAGAGAAGAGTTATTTCTAAGAGAACTTTGCTGAACGACTTTCTAAAACAGAGGCACTCAGCTCTGGCTGCTCATTGGAACTACCACAAGAGACTAACAAAATACTGATGTCTGTGTTATACCTTAGAAATTTATATTTCATTTTTCTGAGATACAGAATGGGAATTGGGATTTAAGAAATATCCCTGGGTGATTCTAGTGTGATGTCAAGTTTGAGAACCACTGGTATAAAAAGGATGCACTTCATGAAGAATAAAACTGAATGCAAGAAGTAATAATGAACAAATAACTATTAAATATGTGGATAAATCTAAACATTTATTGACTGAATAAAGATATAATAATATTTACCAAGAGAATATAAAAGCATCATAGAACTAGATTACTGGACAGAGACAACTTGTAAGAGGAGAGGGAAGTGATAGAAGTTCAAGGCATTTAAGGTCCATTTATTATTCAGGATAGATATATTGATTAACTTTGTTAAACTATATTAAGTATTTAAGGGTAATACTGAAAGAGTAGGAATGCAATATGTAATTGCTGAACTGGAAGAGGCATTGATCTGGCAATCTTCTTGTTCTGCTCTCGTTTGATATTATGGATGAGGAAAACAGGAAGAACTCACCTGAGCTGTTTCCCTTTGAAGCACATACTTTCCACTGGGGCAGCCGGAACAGGATGATCACTTAGTTTCTTCACTCACATGTGTGAAAAGGGGGTGCAGAATGTAGGGAGGTCTGTAACAGATTTAATAACATGTATCAGGCATGTGGTGATAAAGGTTCAATAAAGTAGAGCAGTAGAAATAGGAGAGGGTGAGACAGTTTCAGGAGATGCTACAAATTAAGAACTTACCTGACCTGGTAACTAATTTGCTAAAGGGTATGTTGTTGGAGGCAGTAGAAGGAGGACATCTCCACCTTCAACACAACATGCCGAGGTTTTTGGTCAGGGTGACTGTAAGGCCAGTGGCCATGGCCATGTGGATTCACATTGAATGTGGGCAGACAGTAAAGGAACAGTGGAGCTGTAGGATGGTGGGCCATTCCAATTTATTGGAGGCTCACAAAGACAGGCAAGCCAAAAGAAGAAAAAAAAAAAAAGAAAAAATACAAAGGGAAAGGAAAACCTGCTTTTCACAGTGGAGGGCAAGGGATCAGGAAACCAACTGCACTTCTCAGTGGTGGGGTGTGATCTCTGTTCCGAAGAGCATGAGGCCATCCACCCCTATGTCCCACAACTGCAGTAACCAGAATACCAGGGGCTCAGTGGGTTTCTGCCTGAATTGTGCCCCCAACTTCATCAGCTCTGCCTGGGTGTAGGGCTGGACCATAGAGTTCTCCACTACCTGTGGAAGAGGCTGTGGTTGCCCCTGAGGGACTCTTTGCTGCTGGGTTTTTACCTTCTGGGTGACTGCTGGCTGGGCTCTAAGACTGAGGATGGCAGCTCCAGCCCAAGCCTCCTCATTCTCAAAAGAGGAGTTGGAAACACCTGCTCCCACTGACTCAAAGCCACTCCACCAGCACAGATGCTGCTGCTCCTTCGGTGACTGTTTTGATTCCTGCAGCTGCCAGTTCTAGGCCTGAAGCTGAGGTTTGAACTCTTGAACCTGCTGGGGCCAACATTCACCTTCCATGGAAAACTGCAACTTGTGAACCTGTAATTCCTTCTCCAGAGATTGTTCTAGTTCCAGATGCCATTGGTGCTCAGTCTGCATCTCATGTTGCAGCTCTCTTACCCGTTGGCCTCCTTCACTGCTCGCTCCAGTTCAAGCTGTTGTTGCTGCTCGGTCTGCAGCTCAGTGAAAAAAAAATGAGGGCAAGAGAATTGGAAGTGAAGGGGCTGAACAGACTTTGTGATAGATTGACTTCACACATTCAGAGGTAACATTTAGGTAGTAATGTTTGGCAGCTGAATTGGATCTCATGAGAGCAATGACTGATGTAGGTGGAAAAGAATTAGACCATCTCTCTAAGAAGAGGATAGAGAGACAGAAAAAAAGAGCAGAGGCTCCATGTGGGTGTCCCCATTTAGGGAACATAGGGAGGAAGTTACACCAGGGAAGGAAAGAGAGACTAACTCTGGTTCACATAAAAGGGGAATGTTTGCATTGAGGTCATATTCAAACAAACCTTTGAGGTGGAGAAAGCATAGAACTGCCTTCCAGACAGTTTACATCACTGCCTGCCTTTTATTGATGGATGTAAGTGCTTAGAATGTCACTGCTTATACTACTCTTTATTTTTTAAGTGAAAAAGGAGTTTTGAATGGTTATTAAAAAGAAAATAAAAAGGCTACCAGCTGAGAACTTCATTGCTTTCCTTTTCAATTTAACATATCATATTACTTCATCCAGCCTCATGGTGGATTTGTGTTGGATTAAACATGGCTAAAAATTGTTTGATACTTCTCTCATCAAGAGATAAGGCTTATTTTATTCCCCTTGAATACGGGTTGGTTTGTGATAGCCTTGCCCAATAGAGTAGGGCACAAGGGACACCATGCCAGTTCTTAGGAGAGAGTTTAAGAAGACTGGCAGCTTCTGCCTTGGTCATTTGGAGCCCTAAACCACAGTGCAAGAAGTCCAACTATCCTGAAGTCACGGTGCTTTGAGAAGCTCAAGCCATATGGAGAACACCTGGAGGATGAAAATCCACATAGAGACAGAGGCCAAAGAGCAAAGATATGCCACACATGTGAGTGAAGAAACTATCTTGTAAGTGGTCATCCTGTCCCAGCTGCCCCAGGGGAAGATACGTGCATCAAAGGGAAACAGCCCAGCTGAGTTCTTTCTGTTTTCCTCATCCATAATATCAAATGAGAGCAGAACAAGAAGATTTCATCAGGCCACTCAATTTTGGGGTAGTTTGTTACATGGCAATACAGAAGCAGAATAAAACTACTCCTTTCAAAGGCTGATCACTATAGGGACCCCAGAGCCTACTGCTTAGAAACATCACCACTTGGCTTTCTTTGTCTTTTCCAGTATTTCTTTATTCTCTCTTTCTTTTCATACTTCAAACTTGTGCCCTCAGATTACAGCACAGCTCAAAACATTTCCCCCATGGTTTTGCTTTTGTCTCCATCTACTGAAATGTTTTTAGCTCTTCTCATTGGAAGATCTGTCATTCTTACCACTTGTAGTTCAAGTTTTATTTACAAAAATCTTATTATATCAGCTTTGTGGAATGAATCAGAGTTTGTGAAAAATAAATTGTAGACTTTGTGCTTATAATATAGACATTTTTAAAGGAATGCCATTTTTATTTGCAGATAACACAGCAATTCACACTTACTGATAAGTACTTTAAAGTTGACATTCATCTAAGCCTGCTATAATGAACAGATAACTCATTTATAATTAGCAGTGCCAATTAATTGGTATGCAAACAATTAAAGTGATTAAAATGGTAAAGTTCTTTAGAACAGTTTTTCCTAAGTAGGTTACAAACCCTCCATGACCCTGCATCTTGTTTTCATGATTAAATTGCTGAGGAGGCCTCTCTTTATAGATAGCACAAGAGGAAATTTTAACTTGGCCATCCTCAGATAGCCCCGATTTGGAATAAGACCCACTTATGAAGAATTTATTGTATTCTTATTTTTCAAACAAACATCTTATTTTTTTTGACAGAGATAAAGTCAGATAGGGACAGGACAGACAGGAAGGAAGGGATGAGAAGCATCAATTCTTTATAGCAGCTCCTTATTTGTTCATTGATTGCTTTCTCATATGTGCCTTGACGAGGAGTGGGGGCTACAGCAGAGTGAGTGACCCCTTGCTCAAGCCAGCGACCTTGAGCTCAAGCCAGTGATCATGGGGTCATGTCTACGATCCCACGCTCAAGCCAGCAACCCTGCACTCAAGCTGGTGAGCCCGTGCTCAAGCTGGATGAGCCCGCACTCAAGCCGGTGACCTTGGGGTTTCAAACCTGGGTCCTCCGCATCCCAGTTCGACACTCTATCCAGTGTGCCACCACCTGGTCAGGCTCAAACAAACACTTTTTAAAAAACTTTAAATTATGCATGTTTTTCAGCCTCCTGTTATCTATTACCCTCCCCACCCTCCTCCTACAGCCACCACCCAGGGCCTCAGGAAACTTGACACCATCAAAATCCCATTCAGATCACTTGTCTTTTCTAGTTCTTACACCTATCTTCTACCCTAGAAAATAGATAAAGAGAAGGGGTTTTATTTAAATGACTGTGACTCGCTTTTAACCTATATAGGATGTGCCAGAAATTACATTGTGTGATTCCTGAGGCTAAACCAAAAGAGACATGGCCGTTCCTGCCTTGTCCACTGGGACATCTGATTTTGAGGCCCTGAGGCTGCCAGGTAGAACTCTCAGTTCCCTTGAGGCTGTCACACTGTGAGGAAGCCCAGGCCACTTGGAGAGGCATGCGGAGGTTCTCTGGGGGTCAGTTCCAGCTGAGACCCCAGGTAGCAGCTCGCATCAACACCAGACATAAGTGAAGATGCCTGGGGGTGATTTCATACTTGTGCTGTGCAGGAGGCATGGTACAGAGTTGCAGTTACTGACAGATGGATTTTAGGGGGAAATTTATTATGATTAATAACAATAAGAAAAAAACCAAAGCAAAATCAAAAAATGATTTAAACTTACGTAACCTAAAGTAGAATAAAGAAAAAGAAATCAATGCAACGATGAGCTACACAACATCACCAGACAAAGAAACATCATCCTGGGCTCTAACTCTACACAACATCACCAGACAAAGAAACAAAGCAATAGACTAAGAAAAAGAGAATTATGAGTATGTATAAATCTCACTAAACTGTGGAGGAACAGGTCACCAGAACGGGAAGCTTCAGCCTGGGCTCCAAAGTTGGCCACTTCTGTGCACATAGAGGAGGAAGAGTTCTCTAGAGTTTCAGGGGCGGTCTGAGAAGGGTCTCAAACCCCTTTTTTATGGGAGAATTTTGGCTTGGGGTTATTGCATGAGGGCCCTTCATGCACAGCCTCAAGGAACAAAGAAAGGTCATCACATTCCAGAATAATTAACGAGGCCAGCAATCAAGTGATTAAGAACATCCTTCTGGTTTCTGGGGAAACTACAGCAGGACATCTCATCCCACCCTGAGTAAATAACTCAATCATTCCTGCAGCCATTTTTTGTGACCATTATTGTTCATGTTCAATTGAGTTCAAATTCGTATTTTTATTTTTTATTTTTTCTGAAGTTGGAAACGGGGAGGCAGTCAGACAGATTCCCGCATGTGCCCAACTGGGATCCACCCGGCATGCTCACCAGGGGGCATTGCTCTGTTGCAACCAGAGCCATTCTAGTGCCTGAGGCAGAGGCCATGGAGCCATCCTCAGTGCCAGGGCCAACTTTGCTTCAATGGAGCCTTGGCTGCGGGAGGGGAAGAGAGAGACAGAGAGGAAGGAGAGGGGGAGGGGTGGAGAAGCAGATGGGCGCTTCTCCTGTGTGCCCTGGCCGGGAATCGAACCTGGGACTCCTGCACGCCAGGCCAATGCTCTACCACTGAGCCAACAGGCCAGGGCTCAAATTTGTATTTTTTTATATGCTGTTCCTCCACAATACTCCAGCCACTGAGTCACTCCTAGCCATCAAGTCTTTCCAGTGGAGGCCCCAGAAAAGCTGGAGCAGAGACAAGCCATCTCTGCTGCACCCTTTTAAAATTTCTGACTTGCAAAAGTAGTGAGCAGAATGAAACAGTCACTGTTTTAGTCTACTAAATTTGATTTGGTTTATGATGTAGCGGTAGTAACTGGAAGAAAAGCTTTTCTTCCTTCTGAGCTTAAGGCTCTATACAATGTCCACCTCCTGTTTCTTTCCCCTTTCACATCTTTTTCTTTTGTTTTTTTTTAATTTTTTAATTTTTAAATATCTTACCCTCTGCTGTTTTGTTTACTGGGTTTTAATAACATTTCTCTCAAGCTCAATTAGAAGTGGTTGGAATTAAAATCCTCTTTGGTGAGTTATTAATCCCCTGAGTCTCAGCTGCTTTGATGATAATAGACTTTCCCACTGTTGGTCAAATAAGTTTGTAAAATATGATTTTTATGTTTGCTCACTTATAGTTTGTATTGGGGGCTGGGCAGTGCCAAGTATATGTGTTCTGTGAAATTGCAAATTACCTTCCTGCTTGGGAAAGGCCATTGTTTTGCTAATGTTTGCTGGAGGAGAGGTTTTTGCACCAGAAAGTTTTGTAAAGAGAGAGAAGAAGAGGCAGAAAGAAGCCATGTTTACAGAATGAGAGCAGAGAGAATGCAGAGTGCTGAAGAAGAAGCCATGTTTGTAGGGAAAGAGAAGGTGTGCAGATGGGGAACCACAGGTGAGGGGCTTTGTGAGGTCCTCTGAGACTGGTGAGGCCTTTGATTCTAGGAAAAACTAGAGAAGATCCTCTTGGTTGTGGAACTAGAGAATGTTTCAGGGCTTTGGGAGCTCTGAAGTGTGTTTGCTCTCTGGCCAGTGCAAGACTTTAATAAAGGAATAGCCCACCATTTTTTGGCTCCACTGTTTCTTCACCATCTGTCCGAATTCAATGAAAACCTGCACATGAATGGCCATGGTGGCGGTGGCCCCTGGCCCTACACCCACCTTGTAGGGTTGTTGTGAGAATTAGAGATATTGTAGGGAAAGTACCTGGCATACAGGAGACATCCACTAGATAGATGGTCATTGGTATTAGAAATTTTGAGACAAATTATATAATCCCAGACCTCAGTTTCCCTTTTGCACATTGCTCTAAGAGTGTATACTGTTCTCAGGGGGAGTTTGTGTGTATGTGGGCGTACACATGTGTCTGTCGAATAAATGACCACATGCCCTTATTGTCTATCCATCACTCCATAAGGTTGGAAAACAACAGCTATAATCAAGTCAAAGCAGACCGACTAAAACAACCCCAAACTCTCATCATGGTTATATTTTTCAAAAAAAAAATGTTCAAATCATTGAGGCCAGATATTTAACAGAACTCACTGGGTGGTCTGGTCTGTAGCCGAGACTCAAGTCTGGAGAAAAAGGTCTAACTCCTACCCTGGCTGGAGGTATGAGCTTTGCTTTCTGGAAGGGTACATTCTCTATAGACTTTTGGCATTTTTTTGGGCCCAGGACATTTTTAAAAGCTGTAGACCTTCTCTGCAGAAAAAGGAACACACACATTTGCATACCATGTTAGTGTTCCTAGTTGCTATAAACAATAGATGTTGGAGCCTGGTGAAAGAGCCTGTAAGAATTCAGTTGCTTGGCTTTGTCACCCTGAGATAGTGGCTCTGCTTCTGATCAAAACAGGGAGAACTGTCATTGTTGGCTGCCCTGTAGGTGCTGCCTTGTAAGGGAAGAAGCCAACATCTACCAAGCATCTTCTGTGGGTCAGGTTCTTTCCTAAGGGCTTTACATATCATACCCAGGAGAACCCTGTGGGTAAGTGTTTTATTTCTACATTATTATGAAGATGAGAGAAGTTAAGTGAATTTTCCAAGGTCTCAGAGCTAATAAGTAATGGGGACCCAAATTTGAGAGATGCCACCATCTAACGATTTTCTGTTACTTTTTTTAAATGTCTTGGGGTGTTGGCCGAGATCCATTTCTCCAAACGGATGACTAATGAAGAATTTTAGTCCTAGGCTTGCTGCTTTCATCTCTGTGCCCCTCCTTCTCCCTCCCTGTATGGCCAGTGGCCACTGCTGTCGCGGTCAGGCAGATTCTCATTGGATTTGGGCAGACAGTAAAGAAACAGTGGAGCCAAAAAATGGTGGGCCATGCCGTTTATTAAAGTCTCGCACCAGTAGACAAGCAAACAGGCAGGGAAGACCGCTTTCCTCTTATTCAGAGCAACCAAAGCCCTGACTCATTCTCCGGTTCCACAACCCGGAGAATCTTCTCTGCTTCCTCCTGGAATCAAAGGCCCCAACCAGCCTCAGTGGAGCTCCCAAAGCTCCTCAGCTCCCTGCATCTGCACTCCTTCTTCTCTCTCTGCAAAAACTGGCTTCTTCTTCAGCACTCTGCATTCTCTCTGCTCTCCCTGCAAAATTGGCTGGGCCCACAAAGACCCCTCCTCCAGCAAACATTAGTAAAACAATGGCCCCTCCCAAGCAGGAACGCAATCCTCAATTTGCAATCAACTGCTCTGCTCTGAGGCCAAGCACACATGTCGCTGCCCAGTGCCATTTTTTTAACAATAAAAAGTGAGCAAACTAAAAAAATACACATTTTAAACTCATTTGCCCAACACTCCCCCATCCCGATCTTCCTCTAGCTCCTTTGGTTGCCAGAGCATAATGTGGGCTGTGGGTGGAGGGCACACTTTGCTGCTGGCTAGGTTTAAGAGAAGCAGCATAAGATAGAAGTGTGAACAAGGGCCCCAGAGTCTGTGTGCTTGTGTTAGAATCCATTGAGCCTCCCCAGGCAAGGCATAACCTCAACACTTATTTAGCACCTTTGCTTTACAGAGAGATTTTTCATCTGTAATACAATAGGCACATGAGACATTTCTATCTCCATTTTATAACTCTGGATACAGAGCCATTTCTAAGGAGGTTGCCTTACTGGGTCTTCCAATTCTGGTTCCCGGTGTCTTTCCATTACCTTCTAGCTGTCTCCTCTGGAGAACAAGTTAAGAAATGCTGTTCTGGGATATTGAAGCTACCACAGTGACAATGTGAAGGCTTGGAGTAGTAAGTCATAAGTCATTGTGATTGGGAGATGGCTCTCCTTGCTCCTGTTCTGCAAAGTGGCCGTCACTAATGTAGAACAAGCGGTAATCTAAGAAATTGTAACATGAGATCACAATGGCAGTGGCTTTTGAGAGATAAGGTAACTAACTGATAAAGGATATTGAGAAAGGAACATAGGAGACTAAGAATTTGAAAGATGAAAAATTTCCTCTAATGCTGCCCGAAGAGAGCGTGATCTGACTTCAGATGACCCGTACTGGTTCTTCAGACTAAAATATTTTTTCAGTGGAGAAAGACGATTCATCAAGCAACCAGAGCTGAAAAAAGTAATTCTCCAAAAAAGCACCCAGCTGCCCCGGTTCACGTTCTTTACTCACCCAGCAGAGAATTTGCCATTTGGCCTCCTGAGTGCTGATGACCAGCATGGGTTCTCTCGAGGAGGACCCTCCTGCTGGGAGCTAACGCGGGATATTGCTCTATCAATCATTCTCTGGTGAGTTCAGCGCTCACAGTTCAGTTTCTTGTCTGATCACCTCTGCTGGGACTGATAAAGACCCTGAGGCTGCTCAGCTATTGAGATTTGAGCTTTGCATTCCCACTTTGGCGTAGTCACCCTTGGGATGCCCTTACCTGAAGAAGACAGAGTCTTTCCCATTATGTGGTCTTGGTAGCTTGTGAGGACCATAATCTTGTTTTGTCCAAGGACTCAGCATGTCTGTCTAGTCCTAAAACTTCAAAGGACAGGTGCTTCACAGAGCATGAGTATGTATTTGAGCAATAATCTTGCGGAAACATTTCTGAACACAGCCTCTGTGTGTGGGATCTCAAACTTACTAAGGTTTGTACCCCAAAACAGAAATGGAACAGACCTTCCTGCTATGAAACTAGGTGTCTGGGAGGCCCTTTTGAGCTTAGGGTGTCTCGAGGCTTTGAAGGAAGCATCTCACCTGAGTAACCTGAAGGGGAAGAGCAATGTCTCCGGAAACCACCTATAAGTAATTTTTTTTGGGTAACAACTGAACCTGGGGCAGATGGAAAAGAGAACAGGACAAGGGGAGGCAAAGGAGACATTCTCATTGGTCTGGAGTCTGGTGAGAATTCCAGTCAGCTTTGGCTCCTGCGTGTTCTTTGTAGAGAGTCTTGCCATGGTCCACTTACCTAACCCTGACGCATTCCCACCTGTGGGCAATTTCCTGAGATAGGTTGGGTTGGGGGAATAGATCTCTAATCAGTGGATATAGCACCCTGAGATTCCATCGTAAAGAGGTCACAAAGTAAGTGGGCCAAGGACTCTGGCTGGATGGAACTTGACAATCCAGACAAATGGGGAAGGGGCAGAAACTCGATGATCTGGCTGCTAAGGTGGTATATTACATAGTGTCCTGTTGGTGTAATGAGGTTTGGTGAGTCCCAGCATAGTGGTGGGAGGGAACGTCTCACCTGGTGGCTGAAATTGGGTGAAAGTAGGTGATACCTAAGTCAGATGGTATCTGTATCAGGGCTCCATACCATTTATCAGGATTTTAAGTGAGATAACACACAGTACAGCCTTTATTCTATGCCACTAGCATCACTGTCATCATCATCATCATCAGCAGCAGCAGCATCTTACATAGTACCTTACACTCATATTCAATGTTGCATTCAGAAAGTCTGAGAGTTGACTGCAAAAATTAGTGTAAATTGTATTACAATTTTACTCAGTTCAGAGTTGGTCCATGGTAAAGAATGGACCCTCAGTGATTTCTCAGAGTTAGAAGAGCCCATGAAATACCAAAAGTCAGATACTCAGGATAAGAGCCAGGCAAGTCAACACATACGTTATCCAAGGATGATGTAGAATTACCGGGAGGGCTGGGGACTGTGGGGGAACCGGGGAGTATATGCCAGGCCAAGGGCAGTGGCTCCCCACTCTAGCTGCTTGTTGCCATGCAGCGATCTGGGCACAGGCATTATAGCTCTTCTGATTATTTGTGAGAGACAGAAATCCAGATTTTAAGGTGAAATTTTAGTTTAAAAAATATTATTGGTCTGCCTGACCAGGTGGTGGCACAGTGGATAAGTGTCGACCTGGGATGATGAGGACCCAAGTTAAAAATCTTGAAGTCGCCAGCTTGAGCGCGGGCTCATCCGGGTTGAGCACAGACTCACCAGCTTGAGCGTGGTCACTGGTTTGAGCCCAAAGGTTGCTGATTTAAAACCCAAGGTTGCTGGTTTGAGCAAGGGGTCACTGGCTTGGCTATAGGCCCCTCCTTATCAAATTAGAAGCAATCAATGAACAATTTAAGTGTGACACTATGAGTTGATGCTTCTCATCTCTCTCCTTTCCTGTCTGTCTGTCTGTCTCTCTTTGTATCTCTCTCTCTCACACTTGAAAAATATTGTTAGTCAATAAATTTGTCTGTAGAATCTATTAGCTGTCAGTCTGGGACACTCTTTTCTAAGGCTAGAATCTAAGGAATCTATGGCCCTCCTACTCCATAATTATCCAGTGAAACCCCCATAGAATGGTCTGATTGTCCTTTCTAAGTCTTACATCTATGGCAGTGTGACAAGTTCCTAAAGTCACAAATCTGGAACAGGGCTGGGTCAATAGTGCTGTAACTGCAAGCACTTGCTGTCGCTTACCTGCTGCTTCAATAATAATTGAATTGGACACAGATTCTTGCCTTCCACCCAACATCATCCACGCCAGGTCTGAACTCATGTTGGAACAACTGAGGAAGTTACACTTCCTATTTTTTTTTTTTAAATACAACCTTGCTGCTGACACAAGCTGAAGCTGACCCTCATAAAACCTACAGAAAACAGAAGGCAACTTGAATCAGCAAACCCTGGGCAAATGTAAATGCAGACTGGCCCCATGGATATGCAACTTGTGCAGTTGCACAAGACCCTGCACTCAGAAGGGCCTCACACTTGGTTTAATAATGCTCTGCTCTTGCTGTCTTGAGGACCTGTGTTTTCATTTTGCACTAGACACCCTTCATCACTGTGATCAGAGTTGGAAGCAGACCACATAAGTAGAATTCTTTTTGTTGTTGTTGTTGTTTGAAACTTCTTACAACTTGCCAACTTTTCACTTTTATTGTAGTTGAAGTAATGTCCATGGATACCAGGGAGCAGGAGAATGTTTTCCTGACCCTTGTAAAAGATGAGGATGTTCTCCCCTGCTGTATGGTGAGTGCAGAGGGTGGGAAAGGAGTTAATCTCCTGTGATGTGGTCATCTCCAAGGGCTTTCCTTCCTTGTCTCAAGTGTTGGGTCAGCTTTAGCTGTTAGGCAAAGAAGATACAGGTTAGCATGGAATTAGTTGTGGGAATAGCTCTTGTGTTAGCATTAGAGGGATCTGGAAAGTAGACAACATCCTATGGGTAGGAGATCAGGAGACTCAGACTTTTCACTGATTATTTTCAGGTCAGCACAACTCTGGAACCACTGAGGAATGGGTAAGTGTTGGACGTTAGAACAGTTTCATGATGCATTTTAGTTGGTGCTATGAGATCAAAACATAAGGCACTGAAAAGCTGCTAAGAGGTCCCTGTAGTAGAACCTCTGCCAGAGATTCATTGGTGCTGGAACCATAATTAATTCCATTTATATTGCTCCCTTATTCATTATACATATGGTCTGTTGCAGAGATTCAATTGTGGGACTTTAAGTACAGTGGAGGAGTCCGATAGAGCAAGCCTTAAAGATGAAGGCTTTGTCTTCATACTTTGGCCTTTTAGCAAAGGACTCAGGGGCTGCAGCTATAGAACTTGCTCTTAGTGAGAAAGGAAGCAGAAGTCCAGGAATCTGTCATACTAACAACCTCCCCACATCACAGACAGTTGCAGATCAAGAAATTGCTTTGCAAACTTAGCAAACTAGTTAGAATGGCCAACTAATGATGACTAGAACAACCCATCGATCTAGAGCTCAATCAATACAAGCATTACCCTGGATAATCACCCCTCCCCTCTGAAAACTTGAACACCCTAATCATTGGGACCAGAATTACATTGACTGTATAAATGAATTTGGTGAGAATTGACATCCTTACTGTGGTGAATTCTACCCAGGAACATAGGCTATTTTTTAGCTGATTCGATTCTAATTTTTATGTCATTTAGTGAAACTTTATGGACCTTTTTATTTAGTCCTGAATATGTCTTGTTAACCTTGTCTCTGGATATTCCATATTTTTCAATGCTATTTGAATGTCATCTTTTTTCATTATAGTATTTTCTTTTCTTTTTTTCTTTGTGTGTGTGTGTGTGAGAGAGAGAGAGAGAGAGAGAGAGAGAGAGAGAGAGAGAGAGAGAGAGACAGGGACAGACAGGCAGGAAGGGAGAGAGATGAGAAGCATCAATTCTTCATTGCAGCTCCTTAGTCTCCTTAGTTGTTCATTTCATTATAGTATTTTCTAACTAGTTATCTAGTTCCTACTGTTATATTGGAAAGCTATTTTTGTATATTTATTTTATATTTACTAATCAGCTCTCTTATGTTTTATATCTTTTTTGGCAGCTAATCATATAATATGCAATATGTGGCATGAATTCTGCAGGTACTTTCTCCAGTGTCAGTGCAGAAATCACTAACAGATTGCCTCATTCAGCCTGGTGCAGTAAGTTCCTCTCAATCTCCACTCTGTTAGGAGACAACTCCCTATGGATTTGTCATGTTTCTGCAAATCTTCTGAGCAGGACAGTCACTGTCTGTTGTTCTGAACTATCTTTTCAAGGTTGTTTGTATAGCAAACAGCCTTGAAAGATATAGATAGTGGCTCATTCCAAGGGAAGGACAAGTTTGCTTATAACCTTGGAAGCTAGAGATAGTATCTCCCTCGTGAGCAAAGGGCAAGTATGCTAACAAGGATGAAAGATTCAGATTCGTTAAGCTCAGAGTTCTTCTATAACACACATTATTGAATGTGCTGGTGTCCTCTGGCTCTCTTTACATCATCTGGTGGGAATTGGGGTTCTGGGAACTGGTGCAAAAATGTTGTTACTCTGGCTTGCTATTGACGTGAGTACTAAATGATTTTTCATCTCTGATCCAGGAGTCTTGTGTCTTCTACTACCGTCCATGAGACTGTGTCAGGCTAATTCAGCCTATAAGTAGGGTAAAATCTCAGACCCTCTCATCTGTTGATAGTTTTGGTGGTGAGGATGAGATGTTGAAAGAAACATGACTTCCTAGAAGATGAAAGATGATTGTCTCATGGGTTGAAGATGGGATCTGAGAAAAGAATTGGGAACAAACATGTTTACTATATTGTATAGTCAATGGGACAATAGATAGTCCTCATTATTGAGGAGAAATTGGGGAATTGGCTACAGACTAAGTATTAGGAAATAAGTTCAAAGATAGCAGCCTGAATGATGCCTGGCTATTGCTAATTCTCCCCTAGGGCTTTGTCATCAATCCAGTGGCCAGCCTCAAGTCCTCCCATTGTAACAGCTAGTATTAAGATTTGTTCTATAGATGAAAAAACATTTCATTATACCAGAGCCTAATAGTGATACTAAATTTGATGATTAATTATCACTTTTATTTTAAACACATTTGTCATGTGCTTTACAAAATGCCATGGCTTCCAGTGGCTAGCAAGAGCATGAACTCTTAACCAAGCTCATTGGGTATAGGTCAAAGAAGCTTTAAAGTGAGCTTGGGTAAGTAGGAGGGAAAGAGGGTGCAGGAAGGTGGAGGAGGGGAGAGATGGGATAGATGGTGTCATAGGATTACTCGATTTAGGGTGGTAAACACACAATGCAGTACATAAGTGATGTATTGTAGAAATGTGCACTTGAAACCTGTGTAATTTATTAACCAATATCACCTCAATAAATTCAATAAAAAAAGATTTTTTCTGAGCTGGAAGGAGGTTCCATTCCTTTCAGACAACAGTTACAGAGGTGCACACCTACACTGAGCCTGAAAGGAGGGAAATGTGTGACTGCTGTGGGCAGAAATCATTACAGCTTTGGTTGGCCACTTGGGAGATAAGGAATATTGTGTATTAGGGAGAATGGCAATAGCTGAGACTTATGGCTCAACCTCCCCTGCAGTCTATTACATCAAACTGCTACTGGAGACAAGAGTGAAAGGTCTCAGAGATATTTTTTTTTTTGCAGTGGGTTCTGGCTGCTACAAGACAGCTTTGGCTTTCTTAGAGAGATTTCCCTGAGAAAGACAAACAACTGCTGTAGGAAAACACAGTTGAGACATTGACTAGTATTTGGGCTCTTATTGCCCTGAATTGGGTTCCCAATGCTAATGAAGATGACCTACTTGAGAATGAGAAACTAAATCAGCATAATAGATTTTTTTTTAAGCCCACCACCCTGGAAAGATTTTCATAGCCCTTTGGTTGAAATTGAGTAAGGTCATAAGGGATGTTATCTTGGTAATGGTGTATGTAGCACAGGGACCAAAAAACTTTTTCTATAAAGGGCGAGGTAGTAAATATTTTAGGTTTTGAAGGCTATACTGTCTCTGCTGCAACTACTCTCTACTCTACTACCATAGTACAAAAACAGCCACAGGCAATATGTAAATAAATGGACGTGACTTTGTTTCAATAAAACCTTATTTATGAGAGCCGGAAGCAAGTTGGATTTGATCCATAGTTGTTTGCTGACCCCTAGTATAGCAGATGCTTGGATGGAGGTGGCATCCTCAAAGAAGGTTGCTACTGTATAAGCCAAGCCTGAGTCTGCAAGAGGGGGCAAACCCTGTTTTGACCTGGCTCAGGTCAAAAAGCAACGTGGAAAAGAAGCTACTGAGTGAGGAGTTTTCCCAATACTGAGATAGATAGCATCAACCATGAGAACCTCATTGCTTGATTCCAAGTGTTAGGTGGGCACAAAACACTGGAAGTTCATTCAGTTGAGCCATGAGCTACTGCCATGATGCTCAAAATCAAAAGTAAATGAGAAGCCCTGTTTAATGGTCATTCCATTCCTTCACAGCCCCTGGTCTCCTCTCCCTTCATACCCTGACCTCAACTACTTTCAGGAAAAAGATGATTAAAGGTGGGGCCCACATCTCTCTATCTTCAAGAGAGATCAAAGGTCATGCACACACTCTCCAAACATGCTGGAGAATTTTAGGAAGGGGAGGGACTCACATTTTTATGGTTCTATTGAAAATGAGTGCCCAAATCACTAGCCTACTCAGACTTGTGGAAGGAAAAGTCACCCAGATTCAACTAGTGTGTCTATTTCATAGACTGAGGGCACTTGGTATATTGTCTTAGGCACTGTCAACACTTTCTTTTATATACCACTGATTTCTGAGGATTAAGATCAGCTCACATTAATATGGCAGTGTCTTCACTATATGTTAGTAGTATTCCTCCAGGTACACCTGTGCCATTTACTATCAGAATTTAGTGAGTATGCCTCTACTCTTTCATGTCCACAATTTTCACTGTATGGATGATGGCCCATTGGTTGGTGTTATGAACTGAATTGTGTTCCTTCAAAATTCATATATTGAAGCTCTAACCAACCCTCAAAGTGACTGACAGGGCCTTTAAAAAAGTACTTAAGGTTAAATGAGATACAAGGGTGGGGCCCTAACTCACAGACTGCTCTTAAAAGAGTGTCCTTATACAAAGAAGAAGAGGCACTAGGGTCAGAGTGCACAGAAAATGGGCCATGTGAGGACACAGAAGAAAGGCAACAATCTACAAGCCAAGGAGAGGGACCTCAGGAGAAACCTGTCAACACCTTGTTCTTCTAAACTCCAGATCTGTGAGAAACAAATTTCTGTTGTGTGAATACCCGGTCAGTGGTGTTTTGTTATGTCAGGCCAAGTAGGCTAATACAGTTGGCACATTAGACATCACAGCCTCCAAGGCCCCGACTGCAGTGTTATCCCATCTCTGCCAGCAGGACTGGCCGATGAACCTAGAAAAACTTTAGGGGTTTTCAAGAAAAAAAAGAAAAGAAAAATTCAGGGGTCTTCTCACAAAATAAAGATTCTTGGGGCTGTGTTGGCAGATTCACAATGCTCAACTTCTCTATCAAGAACACTATGGAATACTACTCAGCCATAAGAAATGATGGCATCGGATCATTTACAACAACATGGATGGACCTTGATAACATTAACAACATGGATGGACCTTGATAACATTATATTGAGTGAAATAAGTAAATCACAAAAAAATAAGAACTGTATGATTCCATACATAGGTGGGACATAAAAATGAGACTCAGAGACATGGACAAGAGTGTGGTGGTTATGGGGGGGGGGAGGAGAGGGAAAGGGCACAAAGAAAACCAGATAGCAGGTGACGGAAGACAATTTGACTTTGGGTGATGGGTATGCCACATAATTAAATGTCAAAATAACCTGGAGATGTTTTTTCTGAACATATATACCCTGATTTATTAATGTCACCCCATTAAAATTAATTTTAAAAAAAGAACAATCAAGGAAAATTGCTGTCTCTTCTGCTCCATTATCAAAAAGAAAACCTGTATTGAACTCTGAGACTTTCATTGTAAGGGTGGTCATAGACACTTTCAAATGTTTAAGGAACTATCGCCAGTAGATAATGGAGCCCTCACACAACTGTGGTGATTCCTCTGCAGTGAAGCTACTGTAGGTCACTCAGGGGAGCTTCCTAGGAGGCGTCTGACTAGTTCCCTCTGCACACCTTGCAGGCAGTTATCCTTCTGATGGGAGTTATCCAATAGAAAACGTGGTATAAAACCTGTCCCTGATGTTAGCTAAAGTGGTTAGTGACACTACCTTGGCCCTGGAAGGCATTCAGATTAGCGTCAGTGTATTGGCCAGGGTTGTTATATATAGTTGGTAAAATTGCCTTAGCCTCCCTCTTTGTGGGCCAAGGTCAAGTTTGGGTAGTTGCCATCCTGCTGTGCCTGATTCAGTATCTTGGGCTGAGTTAAAGGATAACACAAAAAATAAAGGAGAAAGCCACCTAGCTCTCTAAGGTGGGCCTTGCTGGTTTATGGGATTTATTTAGCTGTTTGGGTTTGTTACTTGGATTCCTGTGATACTGGCCCTAATTAGATGTCATTTGTAGGAGACAAATGGAATGAATTTGATCTCAGCCTTATTTTGTCTGATTAATTGAAGGGGCCAACAGCGTGGGGAAGATTCTCCAGAAGACAAGATGCTGTATAAATGAAGGATGGATGTTGTTTTGAGATAATTCTCTCTCTTGCATTTGTGATTGTCTCATGAGCGAGAGGCGGTCACTACCCTTTGTTTTCAAGAATTCTTGTATAGTGACCAGGCTTGGTAGATATAATGTCTCCTTCCAAGCACAGGCCAGGTTTGCTTACAGTCTTAAAAGATAGAGAAGACAGTGTATCTCTCTCTTGAGTAAAGAGCAGGCATGCTTAAATTCCATTATAAAAGATTTGGGTTCCCTCAGCTCAGGGGTCCTCTTCTGTAGTGTAACATGTATTTGCAGTGGTCACCTGGCTTTCTCCAGGTCACCCTGTGGAAATTGAGGCTTGGAACTGGTACTAAAATGCGGATACTTTGGCTACTATTGCTGTGAGTAATAAATGATCCTTTATCGCTGACCCAGGAGTCTCATGTTTTCTATTAGCTTCCATAAAATGTGCCAGCCTAACTTTTTAACTTGCAAGAAGGATAAAAATCTCGGACACTCTTCAGATCTTGACACACTACACGCAGCCACTATCAAGCAGAGTTGGCATGTGAGAGGAAACCAATTTTCTATCCTCAGTCCAGAGAGTGTGAAGAGGGCAGTGGGCATGTGATAGATCAGAAAAGGCCTGGAGGAGTAGGTCAGGGCATGCGAGCCAGATGTGCCTCTTTTGATGGCTGCATCTGGCTTGCAGACAAATCTTTAATAAAAAAAAATAATAATGTTAAAAATATAAAACAGGCCCTGGCCGGTTGGCTCAGCGGTAGAGCGTCGGCCTGGCGTGCAGGGGACCCGGGTTCGATTCCCGGCCAGGGCACATAGGAGAAGTGCCCATTTGCTTCTCCACCCCCCCCCCCCCTCCTTCCTCTCTGTCTCTCTCTTCCCCTCCTGCAGCCAAGGCTCCATTGGAGCAAAGATGGCCCGGGCACTGGGGATGGCTCCTTGGCCTCTGCCCCAGGTGCTAGAGTGGCTCTGGTCGTGGCAGAGCGACGCCCTGGAGGGGCAGAGCATCGCCCCCTGGTGGGCAGAGCGTCGCCCCTGGTGGGCGTGCCGGGTGGATCCCAGTCGGGCGCATGCGGGAGCCTGTCTGACTGTCTCTCCCCGTTTCCAGCTTCAGAAAGAAAAAAAAAAAATTTTATATATATATATATATATAAAACATTCTCATGTATTACAATCCATTCATTTCCTACCACTCATGTTCATGGTTGCGGGTGGCTGGAGCCAATCACAGCTGTCCTCCGGGACAACACCAAATTTTTATTGGTAAATGCGTAACATACACGGGTCGTTGTATGGCTCTCATGGAATTACATTTTAAAATAAGTGGCGTTTATGGCTCCTAGGCATGTCACAGAAAGCTTTTCACTTAATACAAAACAGGATTCAGCCCTGACTTCTTCCTGCTTTTTTTTAATAGAGTAGTTTTGTTTGACCTGTCTTCAATCTTGTTAGGGAAGGCCAGGCTGCCAGGAGGGGACTCAGGAAATCTTGTCCTGTGTTTCCAACCGTTTGTGTCCTTTTCTCTTTCCCAGGTACCCCCTTTCCATAATGAAAACCTGTTTGCATGGAAAAACCCATTCACAGTCAATTACTCCCTAGTGTTGATTTACATCGCTGAAGTGTTATATATCTTAGAGAACATTTTTGAACCTTAGATGCATTTTCGGAAGAAACGACTATTCCATGTGGAAGACGTGTACGGAGATATTAGCATGGATGTTCTGGTACCCGTCGCGTTGTACCACAGCAGCAGCTACTCCCTTCCATCTATCTGACTGAGAGCGTTGCCGATGGCTGGCTCCTTGGTGCGGAGATATTAGCACGGATGTTCTGGTACCCGGCGCGTTGTACCACAGCAGCAGCTACTCCCTTCCGTCTGTCTGACTGAGAGTGGGGCCGATGGCTGGCTCCTTGGTGCGGAGATATTAGCACGGATGTTCTGGTACCCGGCGCGTTGTACCACAGCAGCAGCTACTCCTTTCTGTCTATCTGACAGAGTGGGGCCGATGGCTGGCTCCTTGGTGCACCTCCCTGCTATAAACAATACTGAGCCTCCTAAAATAAAATTGCATTAACCTAAAACTGTAAGGAAAATAAATCTAGGTTTATTTTAGTTCTTTGCAAATCTCCATCAGCTGGGAAACCTCAGATATTAATTTGCATGCTAAGGAGCTCTTTTCAGAGACTTGTAGAACATCTGAAGGAAGAGAGATTTTTTTTTTCAGAGATTGTCACGCCAATTAACTTGGCTCATTTTTAAGAAATGGGAATGATTATCTCAGAGATGAATTAAGATTGCTAAAGGCGATGGTGGACAAGAACCCAAATGCTCCCATAAATCCTTCTCCCCTGGTTTAGAATGGGCAAAAGGGCAGAGGTTATTAAAGTGAATGAGGGGGTTGCCTTTTACAGGTCAATGGCGCCCTTTCATTTTGTGGCAGCAGGTAAAAGAGAGGAGAGATCTTCATTGCCTTCACATTTGGATATACAGTGATTCCCTAATGTAATATGAAATATCATCCTAATGGGTTTAGTCTTAAACACGATGCTTATCAGAGTGATGAGCAGAGTGCCTGGAAGTCCAGGTCGGCTTTTGCCAGTGACATCAGAAACCATCCAGGGAAAGACGTTCTCAATGCCTCATCTCAAAGGATTTACTGGCTCTGAAAGACCTGGGGAGGAGTGAATTCATACTTTACTAAGACATGCCTCTGAAACTTCTAAATTTTTGTTTTTGATTATGGAGAAAAAAATATTGTTCATTAGTCCTTAAAAGCACTTAGACATTTTGGCTGGAAGTGATGGATCCTGGAACAACCCAGGGATTGAATCTTTCTAGCTCAGTGAGACTCTGATCACCCAGTACCTGGGAGGGCATCCAAGGGATAAGCTTAAGAGGATTCAGTTTCCACTCTGTCTCTGCCCTGGATAAACATTTCAGAAAGCGCTGTTCCTCCACAGTGACTCTTCAGAAGGAGTTACACTCCAGTGGGAGTCTTTCCCTGGCCGTCTTGACATTCTTGGATTGCTAGAGAGAGGCCCCCATGCATTCCTTGCCTACTAACAGGGCTGGTTTTGTTTAGGTGTCCAGCTGTCAGGTGCTGGGTCTCTCCTGAGCCCTGAAAGGTGAATCTCTAGTAGGGCACATCCACCACATTAATTGCATTCTATTTGTCAGTGATTGTTTTAGGAATAAACATGTGATGGAATTCTGGCCAATAGATGTGAAGTGTGTTTGCACTTGTGGGAATGTTTTCTTTACTTTTAAAAAGAGCTACAAGGAAAGGATATTCTCTCTAGGCGTTTGGACATTGTTGAGAA
This sequence comes from Saccopteryx leptura, assembly GCF_036850995.1. Lineage (NCBI taxonomy): Eukaryota > Metazoa > Chordata > Mammalia > Chiroptera > Emballonuridae > Saccopteryx > Saccopteryx leptura. The sequence goes on along the minus strand of NC_089512.1, from coordinate 39,497,465 downwards.
AGGACACGATGCTTGGAGCTGCTGCAGCCACCTTGCCACCATGAGAGTTCAAGCCTGAAAGCAAAGATCAACATCAAAAGGACAGTTTTACGATGACATAAGTGAGCCAATGAGGTTAGCTAAATATGCCCCTACTTCAGACTTCACATTGTGTGAGATAAGCACCTTCATTTAATTTGGTCTTATTTATTCAGAAGCCTTTTTGAGTTTATTCAATTACATTCAGCCCAAAGGATTCCAAGCTGGTGTACAATCACCATTATTGCCTGCCCTTTCTTTATTTTCTCACCTCATTTTATGAAGACTTATTTCTTATAAATAGCAGACACTTGCAAGCTCAGCATCCACATACATTCCGCAACAGCTACCCCTACCTCCCCACCCCCAGGACATACATGGGACAGGCCTTCTCTAAACTTTCATTGAAACCTTTAAACTTTCGTTGAAACCTTTAAAGTGGCAACTTGATAAATGCCAGAGAAGTAGCAAGGAGCAGAGCACTTCACGGTGGTCTGTTTTTGTTTGTTTACCTGGCCCGTCCACTACTGTTGGTATACAGTGTCTCATGCTGCCGGGCTCTGCTTGCCTGGAGGGGAGTTCGATCATTGTAAAGATGGGAAGACATCAAGAATTTTCACTTCCTAGAATTTTTTGCTTTCTTTCCTCCCAAACTGAAAAAAAAAACCCCCCCAAAAATAACCCCCCACATATTTCTGAATTTCTTTCCTTCCCTAGTCCTCACAGTTCTAAATATATCTAACATGATAATTTTATGAGCAACCAAGTTATACATAATACATTTCATGTTCTTAAATGTATCAAGTGATTTTTTAGATCTGCACAGGATGCTAAAAAACAAGAACAGACAGTGCCCAATTTGTAAATTAATTTGGGACTATAACTTTTTATTTTCAGTGGGTTGATTGAACTCAGAATGCTTTTTCTTGTAGAAACAATGCTGGCTGAGTCCAAGTCTGGACTGCGAAACCAACATAGTTCGCACTGTTCTGCAGCCTTGTCATTTAGTAACCACCCTAATACAGTTAACATTTGCCAAGCTTCTCCTATGCGCTTGACTCTTTACTTCATCTTTATACATGTTATCTCAAGGATTTAATTCTCACAACTCTGTTCAAAGGGAACCAAAGCTTAGATAGCTTAAGTTACTTGCCCAAGGACACACAGCAGGTACATGGTAAAACTAGGACCCTCTGGTCTCTCTGGCCCTGGCTTTGGTTGTTTCCACATTCACCCTGTCCTTCTGATGGATCTCAGTCACCATCTGTATCAACATTTCTATGGAAAAATGCATTCCAAATTCTAATTGCAATGCCAAGAGCACATCTCAGCTCTGGCAGCTAAAGCTCCCTTTGCCCTTCCAATTCCCTCGTTTTCTTTTCAATAGCAGAGATGGATAGACAGAGAATGAATCAGAATCAGTGTGATAGGTTGGTCCAGCATGAAAGCCTCACACTGTCATTTGCCAGACAGCCTGTCTCCATCTCTGGCCTTGCCCATCCACTGGCTGCCCCTCCCTCATCAGGTAGCTAAGCTGGAGATTCTGCACACACTCCTCAAATACTTCTGCTGCTTTTACCACCTGTTTATACCCAACCACTGACACAGATTTGATAAAAGGGTTTGGTGATTATTCAAATCCCAGCTTGGGCCAGAACATTGTTGGTAAGCATTCCACAAAATGTGACTTTAAAACAAGCAGGCAGGTTCCCGGCCCGCCCCCATGTGTAGCCCATAATTGGTATCTTACCTGGTGAGGACCATCATATAACCTTCTGTATGCCTCATCTCTTGTTTCCAGTCCTGCTATTCCTCTTCCCACAAGGTTAGCGTCTTCTTTCCCTAATGTTTTTAAAACTATTAGGAATTTAAAAATGTCAGCCAAGCTGTCTTAATGCCTCTAGTTCCCTGCATCTCACCGAATGCGCTATCACCTTATTTATTTATTTAAAAAACTCTTTCAGTTAAGTTTTGTAGTTCCCCAGGATAGCAAGACCCAGTCCACCCCATTTCCTTAAAAGCAGGTTCTAATTTCTCTTGCTACCCTGTAACTCTCTTCTCATGTATCCTGTTCTATCTGGAAGACCTTAAACAACCCTGCTTGCCTGTGGTTGTTATTAATATTACACTGAGATTTCATATTTAGTTTGTGGACTATCTTGGACCTGGCTAGCTGCTGCTCCTTTCCTTCCGTTTCCTGAATTCTTCCTGTAATTTCACTGCTTTTCTGTACTCCTGCCTAAGGGGAAAGACACAGCACAACGTTTGTATCAGGGTGGGGACAGCTGCTGCTGCTGGGGCTGAGGAGGTATTTCCATTCTCGGTGGGCTCTCATCCTCCTGTTTCCACTGAGAATTGGGACTTGGCTTTATAAAGTGGAACTGACATGGAAAACAAAATAGAAAGACATTATCAACATAATTGACACTGAAAATATGCACAATCTAATGAGGTTCTTGGCTAAGAAATTATCCAGGATTTTTAGGAAATACAGAGTGATTTAAAGTCATCACCAGTGTGAATAAAAAGTGTTCCCTTTGGGAGCTGAGCATCCATGGTCTCTGAAGACCTTTGCTGCCATTAGTTGATTAATTAATTCATTAACACCTCGTAGAGCACAGGATATTGACTCCATATGGCACTGAACAGGCAGTTTGATTTCTTTAGAAAATTTTTCTTATACGAAAGCACAGAAATAGTAAATAATTAAGCTCTAAGCTGCCTCATTGTGATCTTTTATTGATCAAGGCAGAAATTTGAGAGGAGAAAGGCTTCAGGCAGTCACTCTAACCAGATTTTATTTGCCCCGGGATGACATGTTACCGTGAGATGCTTGGTCCTATTATAAAGCCTTTAAGGAAGAAAACAAGCCCACAACATGTTTATGGCTCAAGTTACTTCTGTCAGAGGTTAATCGCCCCCATCTTGAAGACCAAAGCATTTTCTGGTGGACTCCCCAGGGGCCAGAGGAAGTGAGATGATGATTGTGCTGCCTGTTGCCTTCTGAGTCCTGGCTTCATTAAGCTGGGTTTTAATGCCTTTTCTTTTCTTCTAATAAAGCTATTAGGACAATGACTTATGATGGTGCAGCTCAGTGAGACCTCCAGGGAGTGAAGGTGGGGGCATGAGCAGAATGGCTGAACTTGGATCAATGACAGAGAAAGTGGTCTGAGCCACTCTGCTCGGTGTTGCCCCCCGGCTCCTGTCTCCCATTCACCTGCTGCCCAACTGCCCTCCTCTTCCAAGGTCTCCAGGTGGGTCCAGGTGGGAGGGAGGGATCAGCAGCTATCTTGGTGTTCCAAATTTCCACCCTCCCTCTTGTCCTGATCCAGTTCTTTTCATGCCCATGTGTTCCTTCAGGTAATACCATCTTTCCTCTTGTCAGCAGAGCTCCTTGAAGTATTTATCTATTCCTACTATTCCTACTTCATCAATCTACCTCTCCCCTCATTTCCGGCACCTCCAGTTTAGCTTTCCTGCATCCCTGTAGCTTCTCCTTGGTGACACAACTAGCCTCACTACTGTGGGGGTTAATTCAATCAGCAATCACGTGACATATTTTCCTGCCCAGCTTTGGAAATTGTCTAAAACTCTTTCTTTCCTTAGTATCTCTTCTTTTGGCTTTCGTGACAACTCCTTTTTTTTTTCTTTTTAGAGAGAGGGAAGTGAGAGAGACAGAGACAGAGACGGACATTCCAGGAGACAGATGAGAAGCATCAACTCATAGTTGCAGTGTTTTAGTTGTTTGTTGATTGCTTCTCCTATGTGCCTTGTACACAGTCGAGCCAGTGACCCCTTGCTCAAGCCAGAGATCTTGGGCTTCAAACCAACAAACTTTGGGCTCAAGCCAGCGACCATGGGGTCATGTCTATGATACTAGCTCAAATCAGTGACCAAATGCTCAAGCTAGTGATCCTGTACTCATGCCAGTGACCTTGGGGTTGCTAATCTGAGTCCCCAATGTCCCAGGCCAACACTCTGTCCACTATGCCACCACTTGTCAGGCTGTAACAACTCTTGATAATGTTTTTCTATGTAGTCCTTGTGGCCATTATGTCACAATGATTAGATCCCCTTTGAGCAAGACTAACTGCCTAATTGAGCCTTCCTCAGGACACCCCATATCTCTGGGCCAAGGTCTCACACTTCTTGGGTGGCCCCAGTCAATGACTGAGCAAGGTGGTGTAGAAGGGCCTGGCCACTTCCCTCCAGCATGGGACTTCCTAGCAGGAGTCTTTGCTCTGGAGCTCCCTGCTAGTGGCATTAGGCAGGTCTGCATCAGTCTGACCACCCGCTGCCTGGTCCCACCTCTTTCCTCCTCCTTTCCCAGTCGTTGCTCCCAGGAACCTTTTGCTCTCCCAGCTCTGTCTCAGTGTTTGTTTCCTGGAGGACCCAAATGGCACATTCCTTATACGCCTTTGTTACTGTTACGTTTTGCTAACCTCTTCAATGATGGTGTTTCAAAGGCTCTGGTTTAGGCCCTTTTCTCTTCTCAGTTTACCCTTTGTCAGTCATTGTTTCATCCTCTTCCATCCTTTCACTCTCTCCTCATACTAGAGAAAAAAAACAAATATTTCCCTCAGATTATCTCTCTCCTTAGTCTTTAAGTCTATGTATCTCTGCTGTGCAAATATGTCCATTTGGATCTCTTGCACGGGCACTTCAAACTTAACATGGGTAAAAAAGAACTGAGCCAGCCCAAACCCTTATCCCCTGGCCCCAAATGTGGTCCTCTTGTACTTTCTGTCGGGGAGTGGCCCCTAACTGTGGGTTCGATCTCTGTGCCAGAAATTTTTGCTCTGTTCTTGATTCCTCTTATTTGCCACTCATAGCAAATGTCTGGATCTCCAGGACCTCTTGTATGACCACTGACTCCATTCTTGCTGGAGCTGCCTTTGTTCTGACCCGAATCACTACAACTGCCTCCTTACTAGTCTTTCTGTCCCTCATCCCATCACATTCGATCCATCCTTGAAGGTGTTGTCCCAGTAATCTTAAAATACAAATCTGCTATCCTTCCCCTGATCATTCTTTTTATAGGTTTCCCTTCACCCCTCAAGATAAATCTAACCATCTCAACACTGGTTTGAGAAAGAGGGTCTCAGAGAGCAGTCCCTAAAACACCAGCATCAGTGTCACCTGGGAACTTAATAGAAATGCAGAGTCTCAGACTCCAGCCCAGATCCACCAAATCAGAAGCGTCCAGTAATCTGTTTAACAAGCTCTCCAGGCGATGCATGCTAAAGTGTGAGTATTACTGACATAGGTAGCCACTCACATTTGTAGTTCCCTCATTTGTCCTGCTCAGACATCCCCCTCCCTTCCTGCTCTGATCACAATGAGCAACTGGCCTGCTCAATAGGGGTCTCCCCCTGTTAAGTCATGATTCCTCTTCAAGAATCAGCGCATGCACCACCTCCTTCAGGAAGCCTTCCCTGATGCTTCTCTAGCTGAGTTAGGTGCCCCTCCTCTGTGTTCTTAGAGTGTTCCATACTCTACTCTATCACTGTCTGTATCTCCCTGTGTTATAATTGCCTTTTTACTAGGCTGCAACTCCCTCTAGACTGTGAGCTTGTTCAGAAGAGAGATTGTCTTTCATCTTTAACTCCCTGGGGCCTGGCTCAATGCCAGGCTGTGCCCAGAGAAGGGACGCAATAATGACGTCCTGATGGGGGAGTATCAAGCCTTTGCCTTTGCTGGGGTTTCTGGCCTACAGTGACATTGTCAGCTTCCTGCAGCAGGTAATTTTGCCTCCTCATCTACCTCTGAAGATCTACCCTAAAAGTAGTGAGACTAGAGTTTGATCTTATTTTGCTTGTTTCGGTTTAGCCCTGGGGAGCTGGATATGGGTATGTGCTAATTGGATGACGGCATTTGGCCCAATTGGCCTTGTAAATGTGTGTAAAGGCAGCGTGCAGAGCACAGTTCAAACAGAATCATCTTGAAAAGGCTTTGATTCTCCTGGCTAAGCAGTCTGACCCTGCATTCTTGGGAACTTGGCATAACTTGGCCAGGCCATTATTGGTGAGAGGGATTGGAAATCAGCTCTGCAATGGAGGTTGCTGCTGCTGCCTCGTCTTCCCAGACTGTTCAACCCTGCAAGGCCTTAATTTGTCCATCTTCGCAGTGGATATCATTCAGATGCAGAATGAGCACTTTCGGAATGAGCCACTCCCTCAATGGTTCTGATTTGCAAGCAAGGACCATGTTAAGCACGGAGCTTGAAATGTATCAAAACACAGGGAGAGGCTGAGGGCAACACTGGTCTTGTTAGGCAACCTAGGACTCCAAAGATAGAACTGTCTGTGGTGCAAATGCTGATAAAAATACAGAGCACAGAATGGTTACTGCTGGTCTGAAAAGAGGCACTTCTCTCCTCACCCTCCTCCCTTGGCAGTTTTAGCACTTCCAGTCTCAGATACATTAGCAAGAGGAGGTTCTAAGACACAGACAGGGAAATTCTGAGCTTGATGTAGTAGCTTCATGAATGTTGATCCCTTGTGAGACCAGATACACTACCCCTGTTAAAGGGACAGTTTTTATTCCCATCAGTCACCCCTTGACCAAATGCATCACTTTAAGGTCCTTTATCTATTTTGGGGAATCAGAAACCCTTGAGAGAATCCAAGACAATGATGGTTACTCTTCCCCTGGAAAGGGAACAGTTCTCCACTTCAAGTGGTTTGTGGAATCCCGGAGGCCTATCCCTTAACCGTAGGAGCCCACGGACTGCTGTTAAGCTGTTAAGGAATCGCTGTTGTTAGTTGCTCTTGGTGTTTTGTACACCAAACTCCCCTCCTCCACTGGTCTTGCTCCTGAAGCCTGGACAGAAATGCACCCTTCTCAGTGCTCACACGGTGGGTAGCCATTGCTGCACAGCCAAGCATAATAGGCCACACGGCCGCAGGCTCTGGAGTCAGGCTGGCCCTGGTTGCTGCCCTGGGTTCCTGTCCTGGCTTCCTCCTTTACTTCCTGTGTGGCCTTGTGGACTGATTGATGAGCCATGCCTAGCCTCAGTTTCCTTTCTGATGAAGTGAACATGGTTATGGGTCTGCCCCTCAGGTTTGTGGGAATGCAACGAGAGTTTGCATGTCAGAGCCATATACAGGTTCTGGCACTGAGAGGGGACTCGGGGCTGGGCCTTTGATTTTCTGTGTTCCTGCTGCCTGACACAGAGTCTGCACACAGTAGGTATTCAGTGCCATTGGTTAAAGAGGAAAAAGAGGCTAAGATAAAGATACTTTACACCTATGAGAGTGGGCTAAATGCAACCAAGAAGGTGGCAGTAAAAGGAGGTGGCCTTGCATTTGGCCTCCCCTTCCTGCTTAGTCCCCTGGATGTTCCCTGAAATTAGAGAGCTCAACCTAGGACCTGGAAAGTATAGATTAAATGAAATAATACGAAACACATAGCATGGTGCAGAAGCCCTGGCTCTGGTGTCAGAAATGGCTTCAAATCCGGTCCGACTCTAATCTGACTTTGGGCAAACCTCATCTCTCATAGCCTCAGCTTCCTCACGTGAACTGTGGGATCCCTGATGCCTATTTTATAATATTCTATGCAGATCAGATTAAGTCAAGTACAGTGTGTCCGTAAAGTCATGGTGCACTTTTGACCGGTCACAGGAAAGCAACAAAAGACGATAGAAATGTGAAATCTGCACCAAATAAAAGGAAAACTCTCCCAGTTTCATACCTATTCAGTGCAGTTCGATGTGGGCTCCATTTGTTGCCCTACACACATCTAAATGATAGTGAAGTTCTTGCCACACACAGGTAAGGACGTCTGGTGTAACAGAGTGAATAATGTCTGCGATTCTCTGTTTTAAGTGATTAATGTCGTGGCGGTTCATTATAAACGCGCCGATATTCACATTGCACTTTGGTCACAGATTCGAATTTAGTGAGCCACAGAACACACTGTACTTTCCTCTGTACCATCCACATCTCGACTGGCATGACCGTGGGCTGCTCCGCCGTATACACGGTGTTACATCATCATGTGCACATGCGCACATGCTGCCACATCATCCTACAGAAACTGGGAGGGTTTTCCTTTTATTTGGTGCAGATTTCACATTTCTATCATCTTTTGTTGCTTTCCTGTGACCAGTCAAAAGTGCACCATGACTTTACAGACACACTGTATATAAAAGGCTTAACATATACAAGGTGCAGAAGAAGTAGAAGCTGCAGTTATTATTGTAAACAGTGGAAGGCTGAACCAATGTCAGTTTTGAAAATTGGTGTTTCATTATTCATTTTTGGGTTGGGGTCAACGTAGTCCTAAACACGGAAGCCCAGAGAGTGCCTGATATTGGACTCTAAGTTGAGACTGCTTGAGTTCCTGACTCTTTCATTTGGGTCAGAAGCGACCGGTGACCTGGGTGACCTTGGGCAAGTCAATTAACCTCTTTGAGCCTCAGTTTCTTTATCTGTGGACTGGAGACAATAATACTACCTATCCCATAGAGTTGCTTTTATTGTGATGGTCATGGAAGTCATGTCTAAATCACATGTAGTGCAGTGCCTGGCACACAGCAAGTGCTCAGCAAACGGTAGCTTTACCACTGTTACTGCCTGAGGGAGGGCAAGTGGTGGGTCCACAGCCCAACCCTCCTTTAGCCTGCAGAGCTCACCAGATTACAAAGCCAACTGTTGGCTTCTCAAGGAATTGTTTTATTCTGTTTTGTTTTCTAGCTGAGTTTGGACAATGTAACGGCAGCTTGTAGGTGGCCTGGGCTCAGCTGGGCCAAGAGCTAGACTGAGGCCCCATAGGCTTTAGGGGCCATATAGATCCTGTACAGTCCTAGTCAGCATGCTGCTTAGAGTTTACTCTGTTGCAGATACTTTGTATGTTTCGCGGACAGCTGGCTTCTCCCCTCCCCATTCCCCTAGCCCCTGACAGCTGAGGTTTCCAAAAATAAACCTACCTGCTACTAAGTGGGAGAAGTCCATCCCAGGTTACCTGAGGCAGAGGCCATGTGGACCCAATGCTCTATGCAGCCCAGCACCTCCAGGAGAGGCCCCAGGCCCAGGGAGGCTGCTGAGCTTCGTTCATATTCATCATCACTTGGAGCTGCACCTTTTCTCCAGGCTGTGCAGGGATGTGCATCACCATGGAAACGCAAGAGGTGAAATCACTCAAGTGTTGGCAAGTGAGTTTCTCTCTGGAGCTTGGAAAAATGGAGAGCAGGCTCATCGTGTCACAGAAAGGAAAGATGCCCTTAAAACAACCTGAACACTCTCAATTCCATCTGGGGACTTTCCCTTTAAATAAAAGCTGAACAATAAATGAAAGAGAAATGTTTTCAGTCTCTAGATTGGCTACCCCAGAGAGTCCACTTGGAATGGACATGCCCATCTTTTCTGGCTTTCCTAATCTGCTACATCTTGTAGAGTGGATAGCACATTCTGTCTAGAAAGAAATGGGTGACATCTCAGAGTTGATACTTTAAATTGATGAAGCTGGAGACCAGAAGTGTGAACCTTGTGCCTGTTGACCATTTCTGGCTCTTTGCCTGATGTTTGGGCCCAAGATATATTTTCTTTTCTTTTCTTTCTTTCTTTTTTTTATTTTAGTAAGAGGAAGGGAGGCAGTGAGACAGACTCCTGCATATACCCCAACCAGGATCCACTCGACATGCCCACTAGGGGGCAATGCTCTGCCCACGTGGGGCTATTGCTCCATTGCTCAGCAACAAAGCCATTTTTTTAGTGCCTGAGGCAGAGGTCACGAGCATTCCTCAGTACCTGAGGCCAAACTCATTTTTTTAGTGCCTGAAGCAGAGGCCGTGAGCATTCCTCAGTACCTGAGGCCAACTCTGGCTAGTCAATTGAGCCATGGCTGCAGGAGGGGAAGAGAGAGAGAGAGAGAGAGAGAAAGAGAGAGAGAGAGAGAGAGAGAAAAGAAGAAGAAGAAGAAGAAGAATAGGAAGAGGAAGAGGAAGAGGAAGGAGAAGGAGAAGGAGAAGGAGAAGAAGAAGAAGAAGAAGAAAAGCAGATGGTCACTTCTGTGTGCCCTAAATGGGAATTGAACCTGGGTTATCCACATGCTGGGCTGACCTCTACCATAGAGCTAACCGGCCAGAGCACATGTTTTCTAAATGAGAATTTGACAGGTTCCTGGTCAGAGAATGTGTTTGCCACGTGAAGTAGGAGAAAAGAGTTCAAGGCAGCTCTACCTATACCTGCTCACAGACTGCCCTGCCTTCAGACTTTTGAGGGTTGTATGCCAGCTCCTGGGAGTTAATTTGGGCAGTAAGAGGTTATACAATTCTGGTTACTCAGTCTGAGGCAAAGGAAAAGAAACAGTGTATGGGTAGAGTGTGGGTAATTCTGGGGGGCGGCTCAGGGAGAACTGGGCTAGCTGGGGACTCTGAGCATGTCCATTGCTTGGAGTAGGTCATTGGTGGGAACTGCTTGAATTCTAGCTCAGCTCAGAGTTGCATGGTTCTTTTGGATCTTGCTTTCCTCTGCTGGGTAAAAATACCCCTCTTCCTCCATCAAGGGCAGTTATTATTTTATTTTAATTTTTAAATTTTGTTTAGAAAATTAACAGGGTGATATTGATCAATAAGAGTACATAGGTTTCAGATAAACATTACTATAACATTTGAACTGTTGATTTTGTTGTATACTCATCACCCAAAGTCAAATCATTTTCTGTCACCTTATATCTGTCCCTCTTTACAGCCTCCCTCCCACCCCCTATTCCACCCCCTCCCCCATATCCCCTTCTGCCTGGTAACCACTTCACTTTTATCTATGTCCATGAGTCTCAGTTTTATTTCCCACCTATGTGTGAAATAATACAGTTCTTAGCTTTTTCTTATTTACAATACTTACTTCACTCAGTATAATGTTCTCAAGGTTTACCCATGTTGTCGAAATGTCACTATGTTATCATTTCTTATGGCTGAGCAGTATTCTATTGTATATTTACCACATCTTCTTTATCCAATCCTCTAACAATACTTTGGTTGTTTCCATGTCTTGGCCACTGTGAATAATGCTGAGATAAATATGGGTTACATGTGTTTTTACATATCAATGTTTTTGAGGTAGATACCCAGTAGAGGGATTGCTGGGTCATATTGTAGTTCTATTCTTAATTTTTTGAGGAACCACCATACTTTCTTCCATAATGGTTGTACTAATTTGCATTTCCACCAACAGTGATTGAGGGTTCCTTTTCTTCACAGCCTCTCCAACACTTGTTATTACCTGTCTTATTGATAATAGCTAATCTGACAAGTGTGAGGTGGTATATTATTGTAGTTTTAATTTGCATTTCTTGAATAGCTAGTGAAGATGAGCATCTTTTCATATATCTATTGGCCATTTGTATGTCCTCTTGGGAGAAGCAACTGTTCAGGTGTTCTCCCCATTTTTAAATTGGATTGGTTGCTTGTTTGTTGCTGAGCTTTGTGAGTTCTTTATATACACTGCTCACAAAAATTAGGGGATATTTTATAGCTTCATATTCCTTTTGAAATATCCCCTAATTTTTGTGAGCAGTATATTTTAGATATTAACTCCTTATTGGAGCTGTTGTTTGCAAATATTATCTCCCATTATTTGGCTGCCCATTTGTTTTTGTCATTAGTTTCTTTGCTGAGCAGAAGCTTTTTAGTTTGATATAGTCCCATTCATTTATTTCTGCCTTTACTTTCTTTGCCTTTGGAGTCAAATTCATAAATTGTTCTGCATGGCCAAGGTCCATGAGTTTAGTACTTATGTTTTCTTCTGCATAATTTATTGTTTTGGAGCTTATATTTATGTCTTTCATCCATTTTGAATTAATTTTTATACAGGGAGACAAACTGTAATCAAGTTTTATTCTTTTCCATGTGGCTTTCCAATTTTCCCAGCACCTTTTTATTGAAGAGGGCTTTCTTTTCTCTATTGTGTGTTTTTGGCTCCTTTGTCAAAGATGATTTGCCCATATATAGGTGGTTTTGTTTCTGGGCTCTCAAGTCTGTTCCATTGGTCTATAGATCTATATTTCTATCAATACCATGCTACTTTAATTATTATGGCTCTGCAGTATAATTTGAAGTCAGGTATTGTAATGTCTCTGGCTTCATTCTTTTTTTTTTCAGGATTGCTTTGGCTATTTGGGTTTCTTTATGCTCTGCTCACAAACCTGGTGATTTTTTGTTTTGTTTATTTAAAAATGACATTGGAATTTTGATGGGAATTGCATTAAATTTGTATATTCTTTCGGGTAATATGGCCATTTAACTATGTTATTCTTCCAATCCAAGAACATGGAATATTTTTTTATTTCATTGTGCCTTTTTCAATTTTTTTTAATAATGCTTTGTAGTTTTCAGTATATAGATCCTTTACATTTTATTGTTAAGTTTATTCCTAGTATTTTACTTTTTGCAACTGTATAAAAGATTATTTTTTGAGTTCATTCTCCAAAGTTTTATTGTTGGCATATATGAAAGCAATAGATTTCTGTGTATTGATTTTGTATCCTGTGACTTTAATGTATTGGTTTATTGTTTCTAATAGTCTTTCTGTGAAGTCTTGGGGGTTTTCTATGTACTGGATTATGTCATCTGCAAAAGGTGATGCAGATGACACCTTTACTTCTTCTTTTCTGATCTGAATGCCTTTTATTTCTTTTTCTTGTCTGATTGCTATGGCTAAAACTTCCAGCACTATATTGAATAAGTTACTATTAGATTATGAAGAGAACAATGTTCATATGTGTGAGTCCTTTCTCCTATGAGTGCTTCTACATTCCATCTTTCTTTGCTACTGCAGATCTTTAACCTCTCCCCTTTTATGTTATTGTCGCAGATTATTCTTGTTTTTATGGTGACTTTTTTGGAATTTCACTTGTAGTTTTGATTTTTGTTTCTGGTCAAATAAATCCCTTGAGTATTTCCTGCAGTGGGGTTTTCTGGTGATAAATTTCTTCAGCTTCTGTATGTCTGTAAAAGTCTTTATTTCTCATTCATATTTGAAGGATAACTTTGATGGATATAGTATTCTTGGCTGGTAATTCCTCTCTTTCATAACTTTGAATATTTGGGTCCACTCTCTTCCAGCTTGTAGAGTTTCTGCTGAGAAGTCTGATGATAACCTAATGGGCTTTCCTTTATATGTTATGTTCTTCTTTTCTCTAGCTGCCTTGAGGAGTCTTTTTTATCACTGATTTTTGACAATTTTGTTACGATGTGCCTTGGAGTAAGTCTGTTTGGTTTGAGGTAACTTGTCATTCTGTTTGCTTCTTGGGCTTGAGGCTCTAACTCTTTCCGTAGGCTTGGGAAATTCTTATCAATTATTTGTTTGCATAGGCTCTCCATTCCTTTCTCCCTCTCTTCTTCTGATATACCCATTATTCTTATATTGCTCTTTCTGATAGAGTCAGACAATTCTTGTAGAGTTCTCTCAGTTTTTTTTTTAATTTATGAGTTTCTCTCCTCTTCTTGCTATAGCATCTCTAGTTACCTGTCCTCAGTGTCACTGATTCTTTTTGCTCTCTGGCTTGTTCTATTAGCTAAACTTGCTACCTCAGTCTTCAATTCCTGTGTTGAGTTCTTTATTTCTGTTTTAAAGTTTTTAGTCTCCTTGGTAGGTATTTGTTTTGTTTATTAATTTGTTTTCTGAGCTCATTAAGTTGTCTATTAGTGTCTTCTCACATCTCGATTATTTTCAGAACTTCAAGTTTGAATTCTCTATCATTTAACTTTAAGGTAAAAGTAGAAAAAAGAGAAAAGGAAAGAAAAACAGAAAATTAATTTTGGTTTTGAGAGGTTTCTTCTAGTAGGTGTTGCTGTATTATAACTTTTAGCTCTGTGAAGTTCCTGGGCTGATCTTCACTAAGATATTGCTGTCACAATGATATGCTGGGGCCTTAGTCACATTGGTGGGTAGAGCATGTTGTGAGGGTTTTATGGCTTCAGCTTTCTGGCTTTACACCTCCAGCAATGGTGATCCCAGACTTCCAGTGCTACTTCCTATATCTCAAGACCTGGGGACTAGCCATGAAGATAGTTCTTCTGTTCTTCAGGGGAAGGAGTGGCTCTAGAAAGCTAGCTGTGGGGTTGTATCTGCCACTCTTTGTTCAGCGAAGTGAGGGAGGCAGGATCTGAGAGGCTGGGGGTCCACATTTTAGTGTTCTCTGTCTTTGCCAAGTGCAGGCTGCAGGCAGATTGTGGGAAGACTGGCTGTGACCCTACACTCCGGCCACTTTGGTTTATCTCTTCCTCTGCCACTCTGTCACTCTGCTCCTCCTAACATAAGGAGACCCAATTACTCCAAGTTTCCTACTCCATACCCCTCTGACAAAATCCAGAGGGCCCACTCTTCCCTCCTCCCCATCATCCAAAAGAGAAGAAAATACCTAGTCACTCCAGGTTTGTCTCTTCTTTTTTCCAAAGGCGACCACTAATGCATTTTATCTTTTGTCTCCCTTTTCACCCAATCCCACTTTTAGTCCATTTGGTGCACAGATCTTTCAGGTGCACCTACGAGCTGAGCTGGGCTTCCTTTGCTGCATTATAGTGTTCAATCTGTTGAAATTTCAAGGGTAGTGATCAGAAGTATCTCTCACTCTACCATTACTCTGACATCCAAGGGCAGTTTTTAGTACATGTGAAAAAGTTTGACTTCATGTGAAAAAGTTTGAATAATGCAGTTTTTCAATAAGTATTTATTGAGTGCTTGTCATGTGTCAGGCACTCTGCTAGGGCATGAGAATACAGCCTTCCTAAGAAAGGAAACCTCATTCACTGCTGTTGGGAATGCAAATTAGTACAACCATTATGGAGGAAAATATAGTGGTTCCTTAAAAAATTAAGAATAGAATTAACATATGACCCAGTAACCCCTCTCCTGGGTATCTACTCCAAAAACTCTGAAAACATTGGTATATAAGGACACATGCACCCCCATGTTCATTGCAGCATTATCACAGTGGCCAAGACATGGAAACAACCAAAGTGTTCCTTGATAGAGAATTGGATAAAGAAGATGTGATACATATATACAATGAAATACTACTTAGCCATAAGAAATGATGACATAGTGACATTTTGACAATATGGATGGACCTTGAGAACATTATACTGAGTGAAATAAATAAATCAGAAAAAGTTAAGAACTGTATGATTTTACACATAGGTGGGATATAAAACTGAGACTCATGGACATAGATAAAAGTGAAGTGGTTACCAAGGGGAGAGGGATGTAGGGGAGGAGAATGGGGGTAAGAGGATGGGCAGAAGGGTGTAAAGAGGGACAAACATAAAGTGATGGAACATGATTTGGCTTTGGGTGATGGGTATACAACATGATCAACAGTTCAAGTGCTATAGAAATGTTTACCTGAAATCTATGTACTCTTATTGATCAATGTCACCCTGTGAAAGTTAATTTTCTAAAAAAAAAAAAAAAAAAAAAAGAATAGTATGGACCAGGATGACAGAATAAATATATGGTCAGAGATAAAAACTTTTTATTTTTATTTTTTAGCTAAAGACTAGTGCATTCGTTCAGCAAATGACTCTATTGTAACAGTTACAACTTCTGTTTTTATCAGGGACTTTGATTACTATGTCAAAAGAAGTTAAGACAAACAGACAGATGCACATACACACACATGCACACACACACTCACCCATTGGGTTGGCCCTGAAACTAAGATCAGTGTTTCACTTTGCAAGGTGAGAACAGATAGGTCAATTGAAATGAATCTAATCTATTCCATTCAGCGTGACTAAGGTTGCCCTTTAACTTCTGAATGACTTAGTTACTCCATATTAAACTTCAGTCAGGACAATTAGTATAGTCTGTGTCAGAGGTCCTATCATAGGAAGAGCTAAGGTTTGGAGCTGTTGGCATGTAGGGTCAGAGACACCTCTTCTGGTATCTGACTCAGGGCTGCCTGTGGCACAACTCCAGGGAGCAACGTTTACATAGATTACACTGTGGATGGTGCTTCTGGAGCTGTGCAACTAGACAGTCCTGCTGCAGGGGCCTTTGACTGGTTGTATGTGGGTCCAGGTAGGGACTAAATTCTAGGAGGCAGGCAGAGGGAGAAGAGGTGCTACGGGGTATGGATGGTCCTGAGTGAGCTGGTATAGGTGGGGTGAGAGGTGTGCTGTTGAGATGCAGAATGGCTTTACCAGATGTTAAAGTGGCAATCAGAGTCATGGTGAACAGGAGCCAACATGGAGAATGAGCAAAAACTCATGAAGGTAAGACCAATTCTCTGAGAGGCTTTTAGAAAATTACCAAAATAGGACTGAGGTACTACTGTTTTTTGTTTGTTTGTTTGTTTGTTTTTTGGTGGGGCTATTGGTCTACAGCCTTGGAGACAAACTTATAAAATGGCCATAGGTATAATATACTGTTTAGTGGGACCCCGGGTCATATGGACATACTGCTTGATATGTAGTTTTTCAGGAGGATTTTTTTTAGAAAAGGAACACTTGTTTCCTTATTGAGGACCTCAGAGAGGGAATTGCAAAAATGCAAGAGGACCAGGTGCAAACTATACCTTTGCTATGCGATGGCTTTATCTACTTCTAGCAGAAGCTGACAAAGGTTCAGCCACACCATTTTTTCTTCTTCCTGGTCATACACCTGAACTACATTTCCCAGCCTCCCTTGCAGTTAACCTCACAATGACTGAGTTTCTTTAAATGGATTGTGAGCTGAAGGGATGTGTACCATTTCCAGTCCTGGCATAAACATCCAAGCACAGACTCCATGATCTTTCCCTTTCTGCTGGCTTGACATAGGCGAGCATGGTGACCTTATAACCCATGTGTTGAAGGTAGTGGAAGCACAGGTGGAGACAGCCTGGGTTGCCTACATTACCACCCACAGGAGGCTTGCTTGCCAATTGAGAACACCCATTCAGGGCATTATACAAGTGAGAAATAAGCCTATATCAGGTCTGTACCATCATATATGTTTAGGTTTATTTGTTGCAACAGTAAGAAGTACCTTAACTAAAACTCTTTTAGCATGGAGTTTTCCCCACAGTCAGGTCCCATGATTCGGAATCAGGCATCTACTCCAGGTTTAAACAGTAGTGGTAAAAGGGTCACATAGAGAAAACCATAGTTATCTCCATTCAAAAAATGGCCTAAGGCTTCTCTCATCAGGGACTTGAGTGGAGCAATTTTTCCTGGAAGAGGACTGTGAGCATGGCAGTTACTTTGACTTACTGTCTAAGGCTGCTAGGGGAAAAAAACGACAACAAAACTGTGTTGTTCTGTTATAACCCAAATCTACCTTCTAGTAATGTCCCCTCTTATTCTCAACCAGAACTCCCAAACTTCTCTTTGCCGCAGTGTTTTATTTCACGGTTTTATTCCATCCTGTGCTGTCATGTTTACGGGGGTTCTTTCCTCCAAGCTACTCTTCTATTCTGACTGTTCTTTTTATGACATGGTTCCTAAAGCATGGGCTTTGGAGTTACACACACATCATCTCTAATCCAACCATCTTCATATACTGGCCTGTGATCATGAACACATTTTATTTCTGACTTCCAACCTCCTCATCGATAAAATAGAGAGGTAGGTACTTCATAGTATTGTTGTCAGTATTGAATGATATCCTGTGCCAAAAGCACCCAACATTGTGTCTGACAGAGTTGTCTCCCTCTCAGTGGAAGCTGGGATTTCTTTTGTGTTTGATGTTATAATTTCAGACCTTTCACCATTCTGCTTAGTGGCTCTGAATATATTTGAGATTGATTCAAATATGACCCAATGGCACTTGGGTCTGAACATAGTTCTGCAGCTGGTATCCAACCACAGAGGATATCAGTGCAGAGGACCATCACTTCTTATGACTTGGGTACCATATTTATGCTCCTTTCGTCCAATTATTGGGCCTATTAAGTTATTGGTCATGAAGCTTGGTCTCAGCTGGACCCTCAGATCATCAAGATGGTAGCATTATCCTAAATTATCTTGCTTCACTTAAGGCATTATTCTTTGTCATTGGCCTTGACATCTCAGGGCACCTCCCATGGCACTGCCAGCTGGGAGGTAGTTTTAGGCCCTTGGCACATTCTAAAGGATCTTTGAAAAGATTCTATTGAATAATCATTTTTAACATTTCTTGGATCATGGGTCTTCTGGAAAATTTGATGAAAGTTCTGGATCTTCTCTCTTGAAAAAATATCCAGACACACACAGACACGGTGTTTTGTACACTATTTGAGAAGTCCTCAAGGAAAGTCAACCAGCCGGCAGGGGTGGATTGGGAGCTGTAGACTCCTCCTGGAGAGGGAGCTCCAGGTAGCTTTTACTCCCATGGCCTTGGCAACGTGAGACTGATCAAAGCACTTCTCTCATCAAGCTCAAATCAACTCTGAAACCTCAGAGGGGCCTGCTCTGTGCCCTCAGTCATCTCAGTCTGAACAATCCGACAGGTTCTTAATGTTAATTGGGGTCATCGGGTGTTTGCCGATATTACGTGGAACTTAATTGGTTCTTTGGGGAAAGGGAGTCACCATCTAGGAGAGAAGGCTGCAGGGAAGGACTGCTCAGAGGGACAGGTAAATGACTGCATTCAAAAAGATCAAGTGTGCCCTTACTACCTCCCCCGCCTGCAACCTGAGAGGAGCTCGCTTCTGCTGATGGGGCTCAAAGAGGTTTTCAGAAGTACTGAGACAAAGGATGCCTCTTCCTCCTCCCGCCTTTGTTTCTCTCCATCCTTTTCTGTATGTGGAACCACATCCAGTGGAGGGGGAGGGGACAGGCCATCCGCTGGACTGTCAGAGCTGATCACTGCTGACCTTATCAAAACACAGAATCAATACGCTTTCCTCCCAGCAGCCCAGAAAAATCACAAGGAGTTTGAACCGAAGCCATTTGAAGAGCAGAACCGTCAGAAGCAGAAGACAAGACAGTAAAAGGTTGGGTCTCTGAGTCCTCCTATGCCTTTCCTCAGAGTCCGGTGAGACCAGTAACCTCACTAGTATTCGGGTACAGGATGGGCGCCTGATGAGGGGAAGAATCCAAAGCAGCCTGTGCTCTTCAACCTTGCTGCTGGCATTCTGGGCTGAGTTCCATTTGTGTTGAGAGAGAGGCTTGTTGGGTTGGAGACCTTAGTCCTCCCCACCTTTCAGCAGGATCTTGGGAAGGCCCTTTCCCAGCCTGGACCTGGAGCAGATGTCTCTAGACTTGAGCTGTCCCCTTGGAAAAGCCAAGCTGTATCACTGATTTAGTGCCAAGGGGCCTTTACCAGGTTACCACCTCTCACCTCCCTCTCATTTCCTTCCTCCTCTTTATCTTTTCTCCAGATTTGCTTTCTGTTCTTTTTTGCTTTTTACTTTGCCTCTTTTTTTCCAGAGGGAGATGAGATTGGGAAGAAGGAATGGAGGAGAGAACTGTTGTGGGTAAAAGGGAAGGGGAGTTAGATGAGGTCACCGGGTGCCTGGCAGAAGTGCCTGCTTTCTTGCCAAAGATGAGCTCACCCTTTGTGGCATATCATCCTACAACATCAGAAGCCATGTCCTCCATCTCTTCTGTGGCTTTCTTGGCCTTTCTAACAAACAAAGCGAGAGAGAGAGAGAGAGAGAGAGAGAGAGAGACAGATAGATAGACAGGAAGGAAGAGAGATGAGAAGAATCAACTCATAGTTTTAGCACCTCAGTTATTCATTGATTGCTTTCTCATATGTGCCCTGACCAAGAAGCTCTGCCTGAGCCAATGATCCCTTGCTCAAGCCAGCAACCTCTGACTCAATTGAGTGACCATGGGGTTATGTTTATGATCCCACACTCAAGCCGAATGAGCCTGCACTCAAACTAATGAACTCGGGGTTTTGAACCTGGGTCCTCAGTGTCCCCAGCTGATGCTCTATCCACTGTGCCACCACCTGATCAGGCTCAACAAACCAGTTTCTTTCTATTTTTTTTTTTACAGAGACAGAGTCAGAGAGAGTGATAGTCAGGGACAGACAGACAGGAACGAAGAGAGATGAGAGGCATCAATCATCAGTTTTTCGTTGTGACACCTTAGTTGTTCATTGACTGCTTTCTCATATGTGCCTTGACCGTGGGCCTTCAGCAGACCGAGTAACCCCTTGCTCGAGCGAGCGACCTTGGGTCCAATCTGGTGAGCTTTGCTCAAACCGGGGTCTTGAACCTGGATCCTTTACATCCCAGTCCTGTGCTCTGTCCACTGCGTCACTGCCTGGTCAGGCCAAACCAGTTTCTTGAGTGTATTCCTTCAAGACATCAACTCGCTAAACTTGTCTTCATCTCCCATTTCTGGTCATTTCTGCCATCTTAGCACTCATAGCAGTTGGAGCCAGTGTGGTTTAGGTGCCCAGGGTTGACAGAATCCTCAGGCTTTACTATACTATACACACTGCGCTATAATTGCCCACCCATTCTTTCTCCATTATGGCACTAAGCTTCTTGAAAGCTAAATCATCCTTGTGGCCTGACCAGGCGGTGGCGCAGTGGATAGAGCGTCGGCCTGGGATGCAGAGGACCCAGGTTCGAGACCCCGAGGTCGCCAGCTTGAGCGTGGGCTCATCTGGTTTGAGCAAAAGTCTACCAGCTTGAACCCAAGGTCACTGGGTCCAACAAGGGGTTACTCGGTCTGCTGAGGGCCTGCGGTCAAGGCACATATGAGAAAGCAATCAATGAACAACTAAGGTATTGCAAGCGCGATGAAAAACTAATAATTGATGCTTCTCATCTCTCTCTGTTCCTGTCTGTCTGTCCCTGTCTATCCCTTGCTCTGACTCACTCTCTGTCTCTGTAATAAATAAATAAATAAATAAACAAATAAATAAATAAATAATAAAGACTTAAAAAAACACTTTAGTAAATCATCCTTGTGTCCCCAGAGCCTATCCCAGGAGACTGCACAGAGCAAAGCTCAGGGACTGGCATCTGTACTCATCAAGAGGGCAGACCTCGCTTGACTGCGGTCCACTCTGACCCCACATAGAGGCATCATGGCCAGTCCTTCTGTAGCCTCAGAGCTTTGTTGTTGAGCAAAACACAGACAGCAGAGCTGGCCGCTTACCCAGATTCCGTGCATTTATGCACTGTCATATCTTTGCATGCTTGGTGCCCTCTGCCTGGAATGCATCCTATCCGGGCAGAATTAATTGCTCTCTTTTCTGAGTTCCCAAAGGACTTTGTATTCAAGTTTTTTATAGCACTGATCACATTGTGCTTTATTGTTTGTTTGCATGGCTGTCTCCTCCTATATAGGCATTCATCTGTCCTACAGATACTTGTCAAGCGTCTCTGCCACGTGTGGGATACACGAGCTTAGCACAGGCAGGGTTCTGGTCCTCACAGAGCCTAGTGGGAGGATGAATGGCTTAGACAATGCCAGGAACAGAGTAGGCTCACATCTAATGCTCATTGAATGGAACAGAGGGTATAGTATTTGGAAAAACCAGGGCCGGAAAGGGAACCAAAAACAGGAGCTAGAGGCACTTTTAGAGAGCTGATGTTTATTGTTATCATTCAGAGGGTCTGGAATGGGGAAGGGAGAAAAGTGAGCAGAAATAAGAAAGTGTGGGTTGAGGTGGGCTGGGGCAGGGGTCTAGCAGGTTACAAGTACTCACTAATGAAGAGCCTGTCATCCTCGGGGCTCATCTCAGGGTGCGGCTACATGTATTCTGCCATCTGTTTATACCTGCCCTCACTGTGGACAGCACAAGTCTCAGGATGCTGGAAGTGGGAGAATGGTTATCAGGGGAGCATGTAAGAAGAAGCAGTGGTAGGTGGGCCTGGTGCCAACTTAACTGAGGGGAGTGAAATGTATCTGATTTTTAAAAATCATATGGGCAAACAGTAATACAGCAAGGATGGGGCATATGGGTCTGCAGTCTCCCTGATGGGAAGAAGAAAGTAAGGTGGGGGCAGATGAGAGTAGTACCCTGAACCTCTTGGGTCACCAGCATGTAGAGTCCATAGTGGGCAGAGGGAACAGTGCCCATTGCCTGTGTAGCTTAACACACTGCAGGGGCAAGGCCACCAGCACGCCAGCTGTCAGGATTTCCCGCCAGAGCAGCTGCGAGCCAGCCCCTTCGTAGCAAAGGAGCACCGGTGCCAGCCCTTTCTTTCCAGTGAATCCCTTCCCACACTACTGGGCTTCCCACACCGGGGCATCTTTGGAAACTCCCCATGCTTCAGAACTTCATCAACCTGCGGGCAGGGAGCAGAAATGAACATGGCAGCATCAGCCACAGATGGCCACAGCTTCTAAATAAGCATTTCATTACTTTGGAACCCCGGGAAAACACGGTTCAAGTTATAGGGAAAAATAAATGAGGAGAGCCTGATTTTCAGTCCTTCTAGTTATGTTTAGCACGTCCATAAAAACAAGCAGAGCTCTCTTTTTAAAGGGGGCCACTGTTAATTAGCCGCGGCTTCCATTTGAGCACTTTGTCTAGTTACAATGTGGCTGTGCCGTGCTGGAGAAGAGGCACACGGTTCCACATATCCTTTTTATGCCTACTCCTGTCATGCTGAAATTGGCTCTCTTACTCTGTAACTGTGCTTTATGTAGGAGCTGAATGGCAAGAGTGCTACTTGGTTTTATATCGGCTGCCTGACCCTGGAGGACCAATCCTTCCTCATTCCTCCTTCCTGAGGTTGGTGCTCAATCCCCATTGGAGTGGACACCTGACTTCATTTCTATTTCCACAAGCTGTGTGTTCTTCCCCACTAAGTAATGCCTGGGGGTGCTTTTTGTGTCCTCTGCCTAACCCCTGACACCTTGCAGTGAGCTCTTCAATCCTTCCATGGGAATAGCAGGGGTTCTGGTGCCCACTCCCCCATGACTCAGAGACTAGTCTCCTCCTATGTCCCCTGACAGGTTTGTCCTGTCCAACAAGGGATTTAGATTGTGATTCAGAAAGCCTCCTGAATGCCACTGTCACTGTAAGACATTTTAGCAGGTGACAGGGAATGTGTGGGGCACCTAAGATCTGGATTTGAGTCCCAGATCCACAACTGATAACCTTGCTGAACTGGGGTCTCTCCATCCGCTGAATGGAGACAAAAGGTTCTGCTGGGGGAAGGAAGGATGGTCGACAGAACTCCTGGCCATTTTCTGACTTGCTTCTTTAGGTGATCATCAGGGAGGGCTTACTTTAGGTGGGAGACCACGTGACCTTACAAAAACCTTAAAGTAGTCAAAGAGCCTCTTGTCATAAGGCCGATTCTGGGTGCAAAGATCCCTGGTTTCTGAGTACGTTTGGTTGGTTTGAATATTCTGAGATGCTGCTGGAAGAACCCCCGGGATCCTCATTAGTGTAATAGCTACTACTTTTGGGGCACTTACTGAGTTGTGCTCTTTGTTTCATTTGATCTTTATCGTGACACTTTGAGGTAGATAGTATTATTTCCACTTGATGGATAAAGAAACTAAGAGTCAGGGAGGTTAATAATGGTCCAAGTTTTCACATTTGATAAGTGTGAGAGTTAGGTTTCAACAGGTCTGTTGACTTCCAATTCTATCTTTCCATCACTCATCACTGTCCCTGTAGAAATCTAACAATCCAAGTTGAACAATTCCCTAGAGCAGTGCTGCTCATTAGAAAGTTTTCTGCAGTGATGGAACAGTCCTATTCTGTTCTGTCCAATACAATAATCATTAGCCACTTGAAGTATGGCTAGTGTGACAGGACTGAATTTTAAATTTTATTTACCTTTAATTTATCTAAATTTAAATAGCTCATGTAGGTAGCAGTTACTATATTGGACAGGGCAGTAATAGAGCCTGCATTTTGCTGACGCAAGTCCTCCGGGAGACCCCAGGAGCTGGTAATCAATGGCCCTCACTCTAGCTCCTTTTTCCTCACCCCCACATACGAACCCACACTTAGAGGCTATTGCCATAGTTCTGTAGCAAACTGTATACAGGATGTTACCTATTGCTCATAGTGAGGTGACCAGGGCTCTGGAGGTGTTAGTTGGACAGAATATTAGATGGTTTATCATTGTGCGTTTCTTTTCCCAGCTCCCCTTTAACTTATGGTTTCTGATATTCAGTCGAAAGGCTTTAACTGCTCTTCTTCCTCCACAGACCTCACTTGGTTTAGACACTCACTATTCTGAACAGTGAGGGATTGGGGACCAAGCCTTGGTCCTGTAGCTGTGATGCATTACCCTCTAGAAATAGCCGCTGCTTCGGTACACAGGCACTTTTCACATTCTTGGCAGTTTGGGCACCATATTTTTTTGTTTTTCTCTTTAACCCCCCCCCCCCGATTTAAAAGTAGTGCATGCTGATTACAGAAAATGTAAAAAACATAGGAAAATATTAATAAAAACTGAGAGCCATCCTAGTATTTAGGGCATTATTACTTTTATAATTTTAGATTTTTCCTTTAGAAACAGTATTTTTTTATTGTATTTTTCTGAAGTGAGAAGTGGGGAGGCAGAGAGACAGACTCCCACATACACCCGACCGGGATCCACCTGGCAAGCCCACTAGGGGGCGATGCTCTGCCCATCTGGGGCTTTCCTCCATTGCAACCAGAGCCATTCTAGTGCCTGGGGTGGAGGCCATGCAGCCATCCTCAGCACCCGGGCCAGCTTTGCTCCAATAGAGCCTTGGCTGCGGGAGGGGAAAAGAGAGATAGAGAGAAAGGAGAGGGGAAGTGTGGAGAAGCAGATGGGCACTTCTCCTGTGTGTCCTGACTGTGAATTGAACCCAGGACATCCACATGCCAGGCCGATGCTCTACCACTGAGCCAACTGGCCAGGGCCAACATGCATTTTTAATGTAAGGAAAATACCATTTGTAATCTCAATTTTTACTTATTGATACATCATAAATAGTTTATCATTCACATATATTTCAAAAACATGATTTTAAATAAGTGTAAAATATTTCCTGTGTGAATATATTAGAACTCTTTAACCAATCTCTCAGTCGAACACTTAGGTTATTCCCAATGTTTTGCTATTGTAGATAACACTAATGAACATCCTGACATCTGATTCAGATAATTCTTTGTATATATCTATAGTCAGTTCACTGGAACAGACTTCTAGAATGCATTGAGAGGTCAGAGGACATATGTGTTTTAAAGCTCTAACTGGATGTTGCCAAAATTGCTTCCAGGAAGGTTTACCAACTTTAATTCCCATTTATCGAGTATAAGAGTACCTGGATGGCTGTAATAATATCAAGTGATCTGAGCACATGGCCACCCTCATAATCACCATTGTATTTTTTAAAAATTAGAATTAGAAGGTGTTTCATTTTCTATTGCTGTGTGATAACTTACACCCAAGCTTAGTAAACTAGCCACTTAAATTCATTCACAATTTTTGTGGGACAGAAATTCAGAAAGAGTTTGGCTGGGCAGTTCTTTTATGAAGTCTAGAGGTGGTTACTATCAGAAGTGGCTGGTGCTGGAATCAGTCGAAAGATTAATCAGGCTGGATGTCCAAGATGGCTCAGTACATGGCTGTGTTTGGTGCTCACTGTTGCCTATGAACTCAGCAGGGGCTGTCAGCTGGAAGGCGGCCATGTGATCTCAGGATAACTGGACTCTCTATTTGGAAACTGGCATCCCACAGAGTGAGTGTTGCAAGAGATCCCAGTGGAAGCAGCATGGCTTTTTCTCACCTAGCTTGGAAGTCAAACAGCATCACTTCTACCATACTCTACTGGTTGAAGCAATCATATGTTTGTGCAGATTCGAGTAGAAAAGGTATTAACTCCACCTTTTAATGGGGAGAAATGTTCAAGATTTGAGCCCATTCTTGAAAACTACCATAGAAGATACGCTACATGTAAACATGGCCTGTGTGGTATTAGTGACATATTCACCATCAACAGTACTCAAATTTCAAGAGATCTGTGTCTGAGAAGGTGTCTAAAGACCATACTGTCAATGTATATACATTATAGCTGTCAAGGACTGTGTGTTGGGTTAATGTATATGTGAATAAGGACAAATGTGAGTAGGCTGGGGACTTATTAATTAACATAAACAATAGTCAAGAGTCTAGTGTCTGGGACTGAGCTCCATCATTGAGCTGTGATTGGTGGGTGGCTGACTCCCAGTCACCTCTGACATCAGGAAGGGGGTTCAGTGAGTCCAGTCAGGTAGGAAGACTCAGTTTTTGATGCTTTCCCTGGGGAGTAACCTGGGAGCCCAGCAGCAAGCCTGACATCTGTGGAGTAGTTAATCCATTGCACCCATATGTCTGCATAGTGGAGTCTGATCTTAAGGACTAGGGATGAAAAGGCCTAGAAGAATGAAAGGAAGTGTAACTGGACTCCTGTTCTGATCACAGAATTTTAGAGAAAAGACTTATTTTAGAAGCCTGAATGTTAAGGCCTAATTTTATGTACCCTGGCCAAGGTTGTAAGAAAAGGAGAAATCTCAGAGGGCCCTGGTAGTTACATGTCATCACTGGTAACAGTCTAGCTTGGGGCATTCATGCTGTCACGTCACAATTAGCATCAGCCTGGACTCAGTTGTTTTGTATGTGCCCTGATCTAGCTTTGTTCCCAACTGAACAGATGGCTCAGCTTCCTCTCAGGGGCCATGGGGCCAAGCTCCTTTCCCCAAGATGGATGACTCTTTGTGATTCTTTGAGTCTATGTCCCTACTTTTCTGCATATTTCCCTCCAGAGTCACCCAGATATTGGTTAGGAATAAGCCCACATCCTGTCAATCCCCTCTTATAGCTTCACAACACACATTAGGGCAGTGTGGGCCAGAATCTCCTGGGAACATTTTCAGAATACATATGGCCAGGTGCTCCCCTGGACTTGGGGAAGTAGATTTCTAGAGGGCGGGGAATGGAGTTTGGCATGTCTATTTTCAAATACTTCTCTAAAAATGATGATACCACCTTCACAAAGAGCCCTGGTTTACAAGGTGTTTTATTTTGCATCTGTCACCTGAGTCGATTCTTGCAAAAGGCAGGGGAGGTATTAGCAACCCTGCTTCACAGAAAAGAATTCTGAAGTACAGGGGGGCTAAGTGACTACTTTGTAAATCTCAGAGCTCCATTCAAACCAGAAATTCCTGACTCCTTTAGAAATCATTGGGCGAGTTCTCTTTAGTGAAGACCTCATGGCCACTCCCCTCGCTGGGGCATGCCTGAAGCTCTTGGTGGGGTGACTGGCAAGAGCTTGTTGGACTGTGCTGGTTCATGGTTCATAGGGTGTGGGACAGGGAAGCTCTGAAGATTGGACTTAGCCACCCGCTGTGTACACAGGGACATTATCCTATCTGACTAGTTTACAGGTTTTGGCTGAATTTGGGTTGTGAAGGTGTTGGGCAAACAAGTATGCTAGTCTTGCTTGCTTGTACTTTGCCTGATTGGTACAAGAGCTCGGGGTGGCATCTTGTGTGTATAGTCTATGTA
This sequence comes from Saccopteryx leptura, assembly GCF_036850995.1. Classification (NCBI taxonomy): domain Eukaryota; kingdom Metazoa; phylum Chordata; class Mammalia; order Chiroptera; family Emballonuridae; genus Saccopteryx; species Saccopteryx leptura. The sequence goes on along the minus strand of NC_089512.1, from coordinate 39,470,087 downwards.
AGGCTGCAGGTGCTTGCCCTCAGGGCGGCAGACTGTAGATTGTGGATCACCGTTGGGAGGGGCCAATTTTTGCTATTGTTTGCAAGAGAAGCCCCCCCCCCCCCCCACCCCCGCCTGTTTGCTTGTAGACCCAGAGAGAGAGAAGCGGTTTTCCCTGCCTGCTTGCTTGGCCACCTTTGTGAGACTCTAATAAACAGAATGGTCCACCATCCTCCGGCTCCACAGTTCCTTTACCGTCTACCCGAATTTAATGTGAATCTGCATGGCCACAGCCACTGGCCTCACAGTGGAATGCTGAGGCCATTAAGATTCACAGCACATCTCCAAAAACAACAGCCAGGCTTCGCTCTCCAAATGTAGATTGGTGGTGGAAAAAAAAAACCCCAAACAAACCAACACAACAAACCTTTATTTTACATTTCAAAATGCTGCTAAGGGAGAAAGGTTGGCTTGCTCCTTGGCAGGGAGTCTGGGCAGTGGTCATTTCTTGAATACCAGGATGCCTCCTTTTGATAGAAAGTACAAGGGGTTATCTGTAGTAAAAGACTTCATCCTTAGCTAGCAGGAATAGTGGATACTAAATAGTTAGCCTCCAATCCTGCAACCTTTAGATGATAGCAACACTATAATCTCTTCATGGGATGTGTGTGTGTGTGGGGGGGGGGCGAGTGAAGGTGAGAACCACATAAGGTAAGAAGAGTTAAGAGAGCTCAGAGATGCACTGGTCAGCTCCTACGATTCACAGCATAAAAGCCCAGCTCTGAGAGAAGAGCCTTGTCTAAAGTCACTTAGTGCATAAATAGCAACAATAGAATTAGACCCACGGCTTTTTCTGTCCTGCAGGGCTCGAGTATCATGCCACCTGCAGCTCCCTGGAGCTTCAAATTCCCAAGACTGCGAGAGGTGGTTACTCTGAACACACCCATGTTGTTTCTAGTACATGAGATGCAGAACTCAAAGCACAGTCAGGCATTTTCTCACTTCTAATGTCGCAAGTTTTCAGTTTTTGACATCTTTTTAATGCCATCCCATCCCTCTTCCTTTGGAGGGGAGATGAGCTGTAAGTTAAAATAAGATATCTTACAATTTGCCTGGTGAGCTTTGAGTCCTTGCAGGGGAATCTGAACCACTCACTATTCCTGCCACATTGTTAAAATGACCTCTGTTTGTGAAATGTCCCAATGTTCTCAGTTAGACTGTAAAGTAATCAGCTATTACTGGCTATACATATTTTTAATTCTGTCTTGATGGGTCTAAATGACCAAAATTTTGATAAGTCTAAATGACCAAACAGACCCTCTGATAGGACAGAGGACAGGTAAATGTGATGGCTAGAGGTAGATTGTGAGATGTGAGCAGTGAACATGCTGGAAAAAGACATGCTTATCTGGGAGTTTCATGGGTCATCAGAGATAATATAAAGGCACTAAAAGCCTTAAATGAGGGGAAGGTGGGAGAGAGAACCACCAAAGAATGGGGATAGCAGGAAGTAGCACTAAAGATCTCCACTGCCTAGTTTAAAATTTTGCTGGCATTTCTCCCTGCTGCCATTCTTGGCTAAATCCACAGGGTTTTCCAACCGGCATTATAGTGGTCCATATAGGCTTTCAGGTCAATGGCCAGATAATCTTAGTTCTCCTTTGGTCTAAGAGTGCATCTGCCATGTTTATGTCCTACAGACCTAATATAAAACTGAGCTACTCTCTGGAAGTACCCTCTGAGAACAGCTAGTCAAGTCATGTCACTGGACAGATGAGATCCTGTAAGGCTTTGTGACTTGCCCCAACCAGCCGATGGGGCACTGAGCCTCAGACCTCACTGCCTTGACTTCTATCTTTCTCTTTCAAAACAGAACCTCAGAAGTTGCCTCAAACTGTTATCTGGAGTTAGTGATTGGGACTTGGGGCCCTTGCTGTGGCTTCTAGAATCCCAGGAATGACAGATTTGGGGGCAAGGTAGAGACTTCTTACATCTTGCTTGAGTCAAATGATCAGATGTGCTCAAAGATGTCTTCACTCTGAATGGATATTTCCTGGATATGTGCATTACCTGGCGAACCAAAGGAGTGAGCAAGAAAAATGGAGGAAGAAGTAAAAGCTGGCTATATTTTACAAATTAGACGAGAATAAGGATTATTTTTATAGTTCGCTCTCTCAGAGGGAGTACTCGATGACTGGGATATCCTGCTCAGGGGGAGAGCCCAACCTGTCCACTCATCATCAGGCCTAATCATCTGATGCCTTTGATAGAGACCAACAATAATAATTTACATTTACTGAGCACACATTGCCAAGAAACTCAAAAACATATTATACATGTCATGTGCTGTGACAGGCATTATTATCCTGTGAGAGATATTGCAAAAAAATCATTCAATAATTAATTCACAAATACCAGAAAACCGGAGGGTGCTGGATGAAAAGCAACGTGACTGTGCAGGGAACCCATCACATCAGACCAATTTAATTTCCTCCAATGTCAGAATGACAGGTCTGGAAGATAAGGCGAAAGCAATAGACGTAAAGTATCCTGACTTCAGTAAGCCCTTTAGCTCTGTTCCATATGATGTCCTCATAAACATGCTATGAAAATATGGTGTAGCCTCTGCTATTGTTATTTAGTCTTTGATTTATCATGGTTCCTTCTCCCTAAAGAGTTGAGTGGAGTGTTCTGCGGGAAAATATCTGCTGTCCGGGAGAGCATGGGAAGGACCTTGCTCAGGACCCAGGCCTGGAATCAGTCTTGCTCAGTAACGTCGTCACAGAGATAACTTATGGTGACATCTGTGCTTTAACATTTACAAAATGCTCAGAGTTGGATCTCAAACCCAAGTCTTCTGATTCCAAACTCAAATCATTTCCCGTTCTCCCATACTACCGTGAAAGGAATTATTAACTCAACTACCCCAGAGGAATTATGTTGTTGTTTTTTTCCCCCAGGACAGTGATGAGGAAGTCTCAGAACAGTAGTGTTTACAGTGGATATTGGGGAAAGCTGGTTGACTGGGGATAGTCTCCAGCCTGAACTTTCTGAGCCCTGTGGCTTCCAGGCCTTTTCTATAAGCAGTTCCCTCCTTGGACTAAAGGGGTGGTGGATGGGCCTACTGGTGAGCCCAAAGCAGTTATGATGCTGGGAGTTTGGCTCAGGTGAAGGCGGAGTGACTGGGTGAAGACAGGGGATTCTGTAGCCTCCTGAGAGGCCCAGCTGCCAAGAGGGCTGATGGACACGCAGAGAGCTGCTGCACTTGTTTTCAGTTACTTGTGGTCTCTGGAATGCTGCCTGAGCCGCAGAGTAGGAGAGGACCGCACCCTGTCCTGTAAGAGGGGACACACTGGGCAGAACTGCTTCCTGCCCCATGCAGATAGGGGGCTGGTAATCATTTGATAGCTTACCACAGCCCACTAGGGGGAAAAATTCTCCCATCTTTCTGATACCTTCTGATTTGAAAGACCCTGAGCAGCCTGAACTGTCTGAGTGCCGGAGAACATATAATCATGAATAGAAAAAGAAAACTCATCAGCCAGTTTAAGGGGATTTAGGAAACAACTAGAACAAGTGGCTTTTACTACGGTAGAACAAAACGATGAGGCAAGAGAGAGCTTTAGGAGAATAGAGGGAAGAACTCTTAAGGAAAACTAAAGAAATTGTTGATTTTCTAAAACAACCAAAAGCAATTTCTTAATCTAGAGAGTTAATAGGCAAAGTGTAAAAAAAGCTGGTCACTGCTGGGAACCAAGTTAGTTAGTGTTCTGGATGATCATCTGGGAGAAGTAGTTCACAAACATGATAAAAATACACAGATGTGGAGGTCAGGGGCAGAAAGTTAAGAAATATAACCGAGAAATACAATATGAAGAAAAACCAAATGAACCAGGGGTTCTTGAAGGGTAGATGGAGAAGTAATGATTCAAGAAATAACAGAAGAAACATTTCTGACTAAAAAAACCATGGTTTTGAGTATGGAAGGGCTTGCTGAGGGTTCCAGGATAGTTGCAAAGAGACATACTGTAGACATCATCAGATGGCATCACTGAGCTCCAAAATAAAGAGAAAATTTTATAGGCTGTTGATGAAGAAAGTGGGTTATTTCCAAAGGAAATATATTTAGACTTATTTGCAATACTGGAGCCATAAGACCATGAAAATAATATTTATCAATATTAAAAGGAAAGAATTTATATTCTATTACCAGTCAGGGTGGTTGGACATACAAAGTACCAGCAAGCATTCACCCACATCCTACATTCAAGATCAAAAATTGGAAGGGACTTAAAGATTAATGTAGCCACCCCTCCTCCAATTAATCATTTTGTTTTTCCTTTGCGTGTTTGTGTTATAGGCAGGGACTCATTAAAGGATGGAAGTGGAGAGAAGGTCAGGAAGGCTTTTAAAAATATTCTATGGGATTTAATATTTATTTACATTTAGAAGTGTTTACTGAAGAATTGAGTTGACCATAATAAACATAATCCCAGGCCTGCATGGAAGGGCCCAATTTGGTGGCAGTGGAATTTCCGAATGGGAGAATGAGACAGCGCTCCATGGCTGCTGGTCCCTGAGAAATTCCCACCTATGGTTGCCAAACTTCGTAAATGAAAATACAGGATGCCCTGTGAAATTTGAATTTCATGCAAACAGTGATTTTTTAAATGTAAGTACGTCCCAAATATTGAAAAAGCCTCTTATATTTTACCTGGCACCACTATTCCTACCTCTACTCTCAATCTGGAGCCATACAGGAGCTTGGGATATCAGCTAGAGATGGCTGTTTAAGACTGGAGTTTAAAAGGATAAAACAAAGAAAACCTTGAAGTGAAAGATGGGGTTAATGCCAACGTGGGAGTCAGGGGAATAGTTTCTGAATGATAGCTTCTCTCTCTCTAGGTTTGAAACATATTTGAATGGGTCTTTGCCTTTGTGGCATTTAAAAATCTCATTACAGCCTGACTGGTGATGGTACAGTGGATAGAGCGTTGACCTGGAAATGTTCGAAACTCTGAGGTCACTAGCTTGAGTGTGGGCTTATCCGCCTTGTGCACAGGCTCACCAGCTTGAGCATGGGGTTGCTGGCTTGAGCGTAGGATTGGTGGTTTGAGCATAGGATCATCGACATTATCCCATGGTTGCTGGCTTGAAGCTCAAGGTTGCTGAGCAAGGGGTCATTGGCTCAGCTGGAGTCCCCTGCTCAAGGCACATATGCGGAGCAATCAATGAACAACTAAAGTGATGCAATGATGAGTTGATACTGCTCATCTTTCTCCCTTCCTATGTCTCTCTCTCTCTTGCTAAAAAAAAACAAAACTCATTACAATGATTGTGTGTGTATATGCATGCAGGACAATAAAGGCTAATTTTCACTGAGTATTTACCACACCAGGCACTATTCTAAGCATTTAAGCTTATTTATTGTTCAAAACAATGACTGCCATTTTATAGATGCAAAAAAAGGCACAGAGAGTTCAAATGACTTGCTTAAAGGTCATAGAGCCAGCAAGTAGAGAAGTCAGGACTTGATCCCAGGTTTTCCTGAACCTGGGAGCTGTGCTCTTGCCCTCTGTGCCATGATACCTCACAATCAAGAACAACAAGCAAAAAACAAAAGCAAAACAAAATAACAACAACAACAACAAGAAAATAGTGCTGACACTGTATGTAGGCACCGAGGCTTTGGAGGTGGTCAGGGTGGGAGAGGTCAGTATGGGCCAGATTAACCAGGGAAGGCTTCTTTGAAAAAGAAACTTAGAAACTGTGTTATCACTGATGGGTTTGGATTTGGGGTGGTGAAAGGAGTAAGTGGCCCTGGCCAGTTGGCTAAGTGAATAGAACATCAGCCCAGTGTATGGACATCCCAGGCTTGATTTCTGGTCAGGGAACACAAGAAAAATGACCATCTACTTCTCTCCTTTCCCCCTGCCCCTTCTCTTTCTCTTCCCCTCCCACAGCCAGTGGCTTGATTGGTTCAAGCATTGGCCCTAGGTGCTGCAGATAGCTCATTGGTCTGTGCATCAGCCTCAGGTGCTATAAATAGCTTGGATGATTCAGCATCAGCCCCAGATGGAGGTTGCCGGGTGGATCTCGGCCGGGGCACATGCAGGAGTGTGTCTCTCCAGCTCCCCTTCTCTCATTAAAAAAAAAAAGGAGTGAGTGGTGAGAACATCAACTTGGGCTAGTGGAAGAAGGGGTGAATGGTAAGGGTAGGGGTAGGGCAGGCTTTGAGGAGTTGGAGATAGGAGGAGTTGAGTTGGCCTAGCATAGATGAGTATTATGTCCAGTTGGACACACAGAGTGACCAGAAGGAAAGATTCACCACAAGGTTGAAGAAGAGGACAGGGCCATATTGTCGGTGAGGGGATGGGTGAATTGCCATGGATCTGAGGTGGGAATGGGTGACTTACAGGGGGTTGTAAGGTCAATGAGAAGCCATTAAAAGGTTTTAAGATGAGGAGTGGTAGTAATGGGGTTAAAGTGGGTGGGTTCAAGCAATATTTAGGAGATAACTAGACAGGACTTGGTGCTGATGAAAATAGAAGCAGGAAAAGGATGATGGGAATATGCCCAGCAGGGTCACCTGGCAGTTCTCTGGAGTGGAGGAAACCAGGTACATGGATAGGAATTGGGGGAAGGGGAAGGAGGAAGCCTTATTGGCTTCAGTGTTGGGGAAGCTGTTGCTCTCACAGGAGGAGGGGACTTACAGTGCCCCTTCCTGGGCAGCACACAGACAGGTGACCAGGTTAGAAATAGGACTCCATGAAAGCCTTAAGAGCAAAGGCAGTGACCACATGCAGTGTGCCTTGGGATCTCCCGGCCAGCTTTGGGAGCCTGTGAACAGGTCTTTCCAGAGCCGTCTGTGCCCCCTGGATGGAGCAGAGCTCACACCGAGACCTGACATGAGAAAGGCAGGTGTAGGGCTGGCTGCCTTCGAAGGAAGCTCAGGTGACCTTAAGTCTCTCAGGCAGTATCTGCCCCACACTCTGATTTTACACAAAACTCACACAGCCTTCCAGATCGCCCACCTCCATGGGCCAAGTGCTGTCTTTAACGCTGACTGTGGACAAGTCAAGACATCACTGTGCAAGGCGGCCAAAATACAATGTGTAATTGTGCTCCAGGACACCTTAATTGTGTATTAATTACTTCATAAATCATAGTGACATCTGTTTTTTCATAAATTTTGTGCTCCTGTTCATTCACTCTCACGAGCTGGGGGATGGAGGCACATAAACAAAAAATAACTGGGCCCATAGCTGTAGGATGGAGGTGTCTAGAATGGGACGGGGACCCAGGCCTCTCACTGCTTCTCCCTCACTGTCAGCTTCAACTGAATCCCATCCACTTCTGGCCGAGACCAGAGATGTGAAAGAGGTACTGATAATAAGGGGGTCCTGATGCCATCTAGTAATCCTGACAGAGTAGGGGGCGGTGAAGTACTCCATCTCCTCTGTACAGAAGCCGGTGAAGAGAGGGGCTACGGTAGTCATTTACAGGTGAGAAGCTGAGGCTCAGAGTTTTAAGTTCCCAAAGTCACACAGCTAGTTAAGTGGCCATGCTGGAATCTGGACCCAGGTTTGAATGACTCGCAAAGATGCCACCCTTGGTGAGAGACTCAGAGAACAGCCTGGGGAGGAGGAGGGGACTATCCTGTTAATGATCCCTGATGTCTCGTATCTTTTACATTTATCCAAGAAAGAGCAGCTGTTTTCTAAGTGATAGTACCTGAAATGTTTCCTGAGGATCACATATAAAATGGAAGCAGTACCTATGCAGGTGTTTTAGCCAGGGTATTCTGGTGCTCTGCCACTCAGACTGCCCACGGCTGGGGTCCCCCTCTAACTGACCTCCATCCTAGACAGTCACCCGTTCCTGTCCCCCGGAGCCTCTCTGCCCACATCTGTTGGCAGGCATCAGTGACTGAGAGACCGGCCCTGGAGAGCAAGCCAGTGCTCCAGATGGTTGATAGAACTTTATTGCCACAATTATTCTTAATGTGGCCATCCCAAAGCCGCTGTCTGGAAGCTCAGCTCCTGCCATGATGTGGCAGGCCCTGGCTGCTAGGAGCAGGGCCACTGCTGTCCAGCCCTTTCTTCTGGGCCACCCTAGGGTACACTTCTGTGGATGTGATGAACTGGCTCTTTAAAAGACAAGTAATGCCACAAACCCGGTCTGGGGGTAATTCTAACCCCTGGGTTGAGATGAGGACTTTGAAGGGAGAGAGAAGGGAGTGCTTCAGGCAGGGGCTGGAGGAGGCTCCCTGCTCTGGGTCCTGAGCACGGTGGAGGAAGGGACCGTACTAGCAGCTGGGGAAGAGGGCAGGCAGGGGGTGAGGTCACCCCATCCTGTCCAGTCTGTCCTGCTTACCTCTCAGGTCTTAGCTGCAGCAGGCCTTCCCTGACTAGCCAATCATGTTACTCTCTCTACTTTGCAACACTTTCCTCCATTTGTGATGATAAACTTATTCATGGATCTGTTTGTTTAATGTCTCTCAGACACTGGACTGTGCAGGGGTCATGTTTGTTTTGTTCAGCAGTATATCACGTGTCAGCACAGCACCTGGCACGTAACGAGTACCCTATAAATATTTGTTGAATGAACGAATGAATGTTATTTTTAGTTATGGTCACTCCTCAAGAACAATTCTCTCAGGCTCTATGAATAGGGTGTCTCATGACGTACTCATAGCAGGTGATTTAAGATCGGAATGAAGGAGGAATGACACCAAGAGGTTTTCAGGGGCCAAGAGAGTAGTCTGATTCTGAACCCTGAAGCCTAAGAGGCCCAAACCCACGCCTCACCTATAGTGGGCACTGAACACATTACGCAGTCAGTGAATGAGTGAGAAAAGGTTAGGAAGCTTAGAAAAAATGCCTTTATGGAAGTCTATGGGAGGGAGAACTGCCAGGCTCTGCCAAAAAGGGAGCGGGAGTGTTTGTTCATGAGGTTATTTCACCACAGCAGGAAGCAGAGCATTCCATGTCCTAACCTGCCTTCTCCTCCTGTGCTCTGGCCTGAGCGCACCTGCTAATGGCTTAGCACCGTCCAGCATGGGGGCAGCCAGGCCACCAGGCCATACCTCTGGGCTCTAAGTGTCGTAGGACTGGAGGACATTACTGGTCAGTGCCAAGGTGTGGACAGGGGGAGTCCTGAGTCTTGAATGAGCCATCAATAGAACTACCTTCCCTAAAAAAAAGAACTTACAGAGAGTTTAGGTGGCAGGAAAGCCCTGGACCATTCTTCCACTGGCCAGCTAGACAGACTCATGGGCTGCCTGGTCTTGGTGGGCAGGGCCTCAGACAGACCTGAGCCTGCTGAGAGTCCTGGGAACATAGCCCGGGGTGACAAAGAAACTACCCAGTGGGATGCATAGCCTATTTAAAAAAGGGTTAGTGGAGTTTGCTGAATTAGATCTATTTTTTTTTTTTTGCTTGTTTTGTTTTTCTGAAGTTGGAAACAGGGAGGCAGTCAGACAGACTCCCACATGTGCCCGACTGGGATCCACCCGGCATGCCCACCAGGGGGCGATGCTCTGCCCATCTGGGGCATTGCTCTATTGCAACCAGGGCCATTCTAGTGCCTGAGGCAGAGGCCATAGAGCCATCCTCAGGGCCTGGGCCAACTTTGCTCCAATGGAGCCTTGGCTGCGGGAGGGGAAGAGAGAGACAGAGAGGAAGGAGAGGGGGAGGGGTGGAGAAGCAGATGGGTGCTTCTCCTGTGTGCCCTGGCTGGGAATTGAACCCAGGACTCCTGCACGCCAGGCTGACGCTCTACCACTGAGCCAACCGGCCAGGGCCAGATCTATTGTTTTTAAGCACCATAGCTTTTGTGGGAGCAGGGAAGGCCTGAAGAGGAGGGGTGGGGCTTGACCTGCTCTGAGAGTAGCCTGAATGATCAGAGGGGCAGGGGAGCTTGGAAGAGAAAGGGAAGACTGTAAGGACAGGATGGAGGAGGGGAATGCATGGGGTCAGGGGACAGGAGTCAGAGAGAAGAGTTATCAAGAGCAGGTACTTGATTGAGGAAGGGCTATGGAGATGGACTGGGCATCCAGAAACGCAGGCTAGAAGTACAGGACCATGAAGATGCAGGCATGAGAAGGGCACTGAGGACTGAACCGGGTAAGGAGATAGTTAGAGCTCCAGCCTGGGGAACAAACTATACCCTGCCAAGGGAGCTGGGGCAATGTGAACTAAGGCCACATATTTGGAAACCAGAAAAGTTTCTATGATGGAGTATTAGACACCCTGTTTATTAAAAATTAGGAAAGATGTCATGATCATTCAATTTACCATAGATTTCCTAAGTTTTGTCAAATTAACCTCATATTTTGATCAGAGCTAGCAATTTTCCAGATAAATAGATCAGGAAAAATGGCACCCTCATGTGACTTAGTCTTGAGCAATTCAGAGGCTTTGCAGTCACATGTTGTATCTGTGACTAAGATGATACAATTGCACTTCACATGATTGTTATCATGGGGGAGCCATGATGGTTGAAATGGGGTGGAGGAAAAGTTAAGGGTGAGATTATAATTTATCTGCTGAATGGGTTCCCTTTTTGAGAGTGAAAGAGGCCTTTGTCATCTGGGTCATTTGGGAAGCTGACACTGAGGAGTAAGGAGGGCAAAAATTTGATTGGGGAGTAACCCCTGTGAAAGGAATAAAGAGAAGGAAGGAGGGTTAGCAGAGGGAGTTGTGAAACCATGCCACAGACCAGCCAGACATTCTGCCAGTCCAGTGGGGAGCCCTAAAGAGTGTACTGCTGTTAGAAGAGTCCTGTGTTGGGTGGAAATGGTTGGGCCCTCGTACTACCACTTTGCTCAGTCTTTGGTAAGGATGACTTTGGCTCAAAAGCTCAAATGGTCCTGGAGGACCTAACAGCTTTTGACTGTCAGGTAACTACTCCTCGTAGGGGGGCAGCAGGTTCTCCCTTGAGTGGGCATCTAAGTACAGAGCTCTGTGTCTGGCACAGGGCACTATTGACAATTATGCTGGACAACAGGGAGTGAACCCGGATGGCCCTTGCAAAACAGGAAATATGGCCACTGTATTTCCAGAGAACTTTTATAGGATTCAGTCTTTGAGTTTACCTCATTCTATCCTGTGCAATCCTGTTAATGTTTTCCTTTAACTAATTGCTTATCTTTAATAAAACAGCTAACATTCACTGAGCACTTCATAATATACCAGGCATGAGCTGAACACTGTCCATGAATTCATTCATTTAATTCTCCCAACTAGGCCTGACCTGTGGTGGCACAGTGGGATAAAGCGTCGACCTGGAACACTGAGGTTGCCGGTTTGAAACCTTGGGCTTGCCTGGTCAAGGCACATATGGGAGTTGATGCTTCCTGCTCCTCCCCCTTCTCTCTCTCTCTCTTTCTCTCTCACTCCTCTCTCTCTAAAAATCAATAAAAAAAAAATTCTCCCAACTACCTTGCGAAGTAGATTCTATTATAATTATTATATGCTTTGTTCTTATATATTTATTATAGTTATATACTTATATAAATATATACTTATACAATATAATTATAATATACCTATATTATAACATTAACCACTTTACAGGTGAGAAAATTAAGACACAGACAGGTTATGTGGCTTACTTATTTAAGGGCATACATCACACAAGTGGCAGAGCTAGGCTTTCAAACAAAGGGTTAAAACTCCGAAATGCTTCACTAGTTGTGGATTTTGAGCCCACAGAGACCATAGAGGTCATCTTATTAAGATCCAGAGAAGTTAATAGAACTTTCCTATACTCATGTAGAAGGTTAAGACAAGTGTCTAGCTCCTTGACTACTGAATCCACGGTGTCTTTTCTGCTGCATGCCTCAGACATGCTTATTAAATTTGTGGATAATAGGTAAAAAAGAAAGGAAAATTCTACAATTGAAGATACAATAGCAATTCAAAGTGACTTTGACAGGCTGAAATGGGGGTTGAAACCAATAAGATGAAAGTTAATAGAGAGATATAGAAGCTTTTACTTTATATTTAGGTTCAAAAGCATCAATTGCACACGTGCTAGATGGGGAAGACCTTGTCTGAATGCATTTTATTGATAATAAGATTAATCAGAGGTGAGAATGGGGGCACAATTTTAGGTTGTTTGAATAAGATGGCATTCAGATCACAGAAAATTAGGGTCTTCCTTGTTATTCCTTCACCCATAGCTGGGAAGTAGCATATTGAGCTTTTTACTGGTCACCATGAGCATTGTAGTGGATTAAATTGTATCCTTCCAAAAAAATGATATAGCTAAGTCCTAACCTCCAGTAGCTATGAATGTGACCTTACTTGGAAATAGTGTCTTCACCAAATAAGTAAATTAAGAATCTTGGGATAAGATCATCCTGGATTCAGGGTGAGCTCTAAATCCAATGATTGGTGTCCTTATGGTAAGGTATTTTTCCCTGCCGAGAAAGAATGAAGGGGCCGGAGCCACAGAGTGTGGAATAATAAAAGGCTTTATTGAATACAGAGCGCTTCCGCCCCACGAGGTTCCCTAGCCCTGGGGACAGAGGTTAGGCAAGTCACAAGGGGTGACCCATGTGGGGGATATTTAAAGGGTCCCTAGGGTGGTTGTGCTAATATGACGTAGTGAAATCTCACTGGCTGACGGAGGTGTTGCTCTTTTCCAAAGGGCTCCTGGGAAGCTTCTTTTGGCGCACTTGGTTGTGGGTGGTCCTAGCCAAAGTTCTTGGGTCTGGGTTCCCCAAGTGACCATTCTGACCTTACATTCTGACTTTTTGTGTTAAATAGAATAGGGGCGCCGTTTATTCGTCTGGCTACTTCCTGCTGATTAGGGGCGTCGTGGGGAGGGGGAGATCGGAAGGTGGTGGCTTTGAGGGGTGTCAGGAGGAACATCTGTTTGGCTGTGAGCTGAGAAACTTTGCGGATGTGGTCCTGTAAGGATTTAAAAAAAAGAGGAGTAATAGGGGGATTTGTAGGGTCCAGCCTTTTGGTGAGCTGGAGATGGATGGAGTCCAGTGGTTCTGACTGCCAGTGGTCCTGTATGGAGGCAAGTTTGAGGTAAAACCGCATGTCAGGAGTGGTGTAAAAAGGGGGAAGGAAGGTATCCCATCCATTCCCATAACCGAAACCTGTGAGGGAATTAGAGGTCCAGAGTGTGATGGCAAAACAGAGAAGGTAGCCCCTGTGTCCACAAGAAATGAGATGGACTTACCCACTAGTTGCAGCATACCCTGGGTTCTCTGAGTCCAGGCCGTGTCCTAGGAGTTTGAGTGATGCACCCACCTGGCTGGCTTGGCCTTCCATTCGGGCAGCTTGTTCTCCATGTAGAGGCGCTGAGGAAAAGCCTGTTGCCCAAAGGGGCAATTGCTCTACCAGTGACTTGGCTGCTTGCAGTCAGGGCAGGGCTCAGTGGGCAGCTGTGGGCAGGGGCCCTGCCGGGACCAGTGGTCCTGTTTGCCACACTTAAAGCAAGCCTCTGGTGGGGTTTCTCTTTGTAGCTTGGACTTGGGTCAGGCACTTCCTGTGCTTTGCCTATGTTGCTCTGCTGGCCTCAGGGTTGCCACAAGAGCCTGGGTTTGGAGTGTTACCTTCTGCTGCATGCAGGCCTAGCAAACAGCCTTGTCCTATTTCTACTAATTGGGACCATTAAAAACTTTAAAAGCTGGGTTCACAGGTCCCGGATAAGGGCTTGGGGGTTGAGAATAAGAGGAGGGGGTGCTTGTGGGGAACCCGGCACCCAGATCCGGCAGGAAACACTGGAGCCAAAGGCAGGACAGGGCCAGAACTTCCTGCAAGAAAATTGGGGTTGGGCCTTGGGGTCCTGCAAACTGGTGTAAGAGCCAATAGTAGGTGGAGAATGACCTGATGGAGGAGGGGTTTAAGAACACAGTGGAGAAGGGAGGAGCCCCTGGCCAGCAGGGGAGGAGAAAGAGAGACTGGTAGTGGTAAATAAGAAACAGGATTTTGCAAAGGGAGGGGAGGGGTCTCTCGGAGGGAAGAGACCCGAGCGAAAGAGATCTGCAGAGGGACCAGAGAGAAGTCCTGAAAGAGGGGCGCCCCCAGGGGTCAAGCAGGAGGGAAAGAGAGTTGGGAGTCCATGGAGAAGGAAAGATCAGGAGTGGAGGTTTTAGGTGAGGTTTCTCTGGCCAGAAAAAGGGCCTGTGTGGTGGAACAGGCAGCACAGAGATTAAGGACGGGCGAGTGAATAATTAGAAGCCGTAAATGTAAGGGATCTCCAACCAGCTCCCAGCTTTTTTGGCGATAGCTAAATTGGTGAGGGTATTAAAACCAAAAGTCCCTTCAGGCGGCTAATTCAGTGGGTTCTGTGGCCTGGCCACAGTGGAGAAGAAGAACAGTTTCTTCTTCTTTAGGGAGGGAGATTCCTGTGCCCCCACAACCGCCCTCAGTCCTTGGAGTGGTCAGAATTGAGAACTGGCATCCCAAAACTCAAGCTCTGGCCGTGAACGGATAAGGTAAAGTGGATGTGCTCGGGACGTCTCCATGGGCAAACACACTCAGAATGAAAAGAGGCCCCTGACGTAGCTGTGGTTTCCGGACAGGGAGTCTCGGCAGAAAGAACTCAAGGGTGGCTGAAGGCAGGGGACTTACCGCACCGTGTGCTGAAGTGGGTAGAAGGTCGGAGATCCTGGTTCTTTCTAGGAGGGGAAGGGAAGAGAAGTGGTCCTTGTGGACTTCAACTCCTCCTAGGTTTTCAGCACCAAAATTTAAGGTATTTTTTCCCACCGAGAAAGAAGGAAGGGGCCAGAGCCACGGAGTGTGGAATAATAAAAGGTTTTATTGAGTACAGAGTGCTTCCCACCCGATGAGGTTTCCTAGCCCCGGGGACAGAGGCTAGGCAAGTCAGAAGGGGTGACCCATGTGGGGAATATTTAAAGGGTCCCTAGGGTGGTCGAGCTAATATGATGTGGTGAAATCTCACTGGCTGACGGAGGTGTCGCTCTTTTCCAAAGGGCTCCTGGGAAGTTTCTTTTGGTGTGCTTGGTTGTGGGCGGTTCTAGCCAAAGTTCTTGGGTCTGGGTTCCCCACGTGACCATACCCCATTACCCACTGACCTTATACTTATGAGAGAAAGAAAAGGAAGATTTGAAAGACACAGAGACAAAGGAAGAAGGCCATGTACAGACTGAGGCAGAAATTGGAGTTATGCTGGCACGTCCAAAGAATACCAGGAACCACCAGGAGCTGGAAGAAGCAAGGAAGGATTCCATCCTGAAGCCTTTGGACAGAGTGTGGCCTGGCAGACACCTTGATTTTGGATTTCTGGCTTAAAGAGAACACATTTTGTTGTTTTAAGATACCCAGTTTGTGGTAATTTGTTTCAGTAGCCCTAGGACACTAACAAAGAGATTAAGTTGAGAACCTCTAGAAAAGTGTGCCCTGAGGACAGGGACCTGAATGTGGTGCTGGAAGGGTTGGAGACCCCGGTGAAACTGGGGCAGGTGGCCATTTAACTCATTGCTCTTCTCTCAGAGTTGCCAGGAGCTGTACTTGTGGGGCCACCTGCAGGCCACCCTCAGAAACCTTACAATGTCTGGAATCTGAGCTCAGCAAAGGCTGTATTGCACCAGGAAGTGTGATTAAGTTCAGGAAAGTTCTCATTGCTTCCTTCCCTCAAAGTATCCTGGCACCTCTCCTTTCTCCCATTCAAAGACCTTTTGTCTTGTCATCACCCTGAATAGTGACAGAGCCCCCAAGGGCTTGGCAGAGCACACACAAGGTGTTTCTTGGAAACCCATAACTTCAAGAGAGGAAATCCTTTGCAGGAGGCTGGAGTTCTCAGGCAAAAGAGTGGGGCAAGTGCCTGGGGCTTTAGGTTGCCTTTTTTTTTTAAAAAATTATTATTATTATTATTATTATTATTATTTGTATTTTTCCAAAGTTGGAAACAGGGAGGCAGTCAGACAGATTCCTGCATGCGCCCGACCGGGATTGTTGGTCAAATAAGTTTGTAAATGTGATATATATGTTTGCTCACTTGTGACTTATATTGGGTGTGGGGGACAGGCTATAAGCAGGCCAGGTCGTTGTAGCCTGGGGTTTGGTTTTGGGACTAAGCTTTTCCCCACACCCTTGAATGATTGTATTATCTGGGTGGTGCACTCTCATGAGGAATCCAATTATGCCTTGGATGGGTGACTTTGTATCGGAGACTTCCTTGTTTGTATATTGGATTAAGGGATTTTGGTTTTCTACACTATAAAGTGGGACAGACCAGGAGCTTGGACACACAGTTCCTGCTATCACAATTGTAGGGGCTTCCCTGATCCCTTGCCCTTCATGGGAAGAGCTGGTTTTCTGCTTTTCCCTTGTCTTCTTTTGTGGTTTGCCTGTCTTGGTGAGACACCAATAAATAGGATGGCCCCCCGTCCTCTGACTCCGCCATTTTTTTATCGTCTGCTCGAATTCAATGGGAACCTGCATGTGAATGGCCACGATGGCGGTTCCTGGCCTTACAACTGGCGTAGTCGGCAGGATTCAGAGATTGGTATGGAGCCACCACCCTTGATGGGTGGGATAGAGTACTGGTTGCTTCTCTGGCTCCCCATGGCTGTCCTTTTAGGGGCCATGGGCTACATGTTTTTTACTCAAGAGGAAACTGCCCAAGGTCAAAAGCTTCAGTATGAATTGAAAATAGAACGGCAGAAAAGGCTGGAATTGGAGCGAGCACTGGAGAAGGAATTACGGGTTCGCGAGTTGCAGTTTACCCTGGAAGTTGAACGTGTTCACCGGCAGTTGTTGGAGAAACAACTGCGGATTCAAGAGCTCGAGTCTCAGCTTCTGGCCAAAAGCCAGCAGCCACAGGAGCCTAAACGGTCACCAAAGGAGCAGCAGCATCCATGCCGGTGGATTGGCTTTGAGTCAGTGGGAGCAGGCGCTTGCGACTCCTCTTCTGAGGATGAGAAGGCTCAGGCTGAAGCTGCCATACGCACACTGAGAGCCCGACCAGTTGTCGCCAAGAAGGTAAAAACCCAGCAACAAAGAGTCCCTCAGGGGCAGCCACAGCCTCCAGCCCAGGTAATGGAACACTCTGTGGTCCGGCCCTATACCCAGGCAGAGCTGATGGAGTTGGGGGCACAATTTAGGCAGAAACCTACTGAATCCCTGGTAGCCTGGTTACTACGATTATGGGATATAGGGGTGGATGGCATCATGCTCTCCGGAACAGAGATGGAGAAATTGGCCGCCATTACCACACACTCTTCCTTGAGGCAGGGTCTTCAGAACTGCCATGGCAACCCAGGAGACCATACCCTATTAGAATGGGTGATGGCTGCCATTCGTATGGTCTGGCAGAATGCTGGAGAACTGCCGGGGGCAATGAGTCGGTGGCAGTGCTACAGTGAGTTAGTAAAGGTCCTTCGAGAACTAGGTATGAAGAATGCTGTTTTCAACCCTGGGTCTCGTGGGCCAGACGAGGAAGTGTTTACGGCCAAAATGAGGGAATTTGTCCTTGCTAGCGCCCCGTCAGCCCTTTTTGGGTCACTTGTGGCTATCTTGGGCCCCTATGTGGGGCAGCCCATCAATGCAGTTACACAGATGGTAGCAGATTTGGGAGAGCTGGAGGCCGCTCGGGATCATAAAGCAGTGAGGGCTGCTGCCTATGTTTCCCCCCCAACTAACAAGGGAAACGGGCCTGTAAAGGCTACCCGAACACAGATGTGGGTAGACTTGATTGCGGCTGGAGCAGATAAGGGGAAATTGGATGGCCAGTCTAATAAAATTCTTTTGGAGCTTTGGCGGCAGCTTAAACCAGAACAGAAGTTCCAGCCACTGAGACGAAAGGCCCCAGCAGCTACCAATAAAACGTTTGGTGCGCGGGAAGCTCGGTTACAAGATTATATGATAGAGACGGCCGAGGGAGAGGGGAACTCCCAAGACCCACTGTACCAGTTTGAATAGGAAAAAGGCCGAGGGACCCGTCTAACAGGGATGGGCGGGGACCGGAGGCCACATGTGGAACTGGCTATCCACTGGTCCCCTTCCAATGTACAACAGGTGTTGGCCTTGGTGGATACAGGTGCAGAATGTTCCCTTCTCTATGGAAACCCAGAGCGGTTTGCTGGGACCCCAGTGGCCATTGACGGTTATGGGGGCCAAACTGTTCAAGTGAAGCGAATAACTATTCCATTGGGGATAGGGAGACTGCCTCCTAAGCCATATAAGGTGTATGTATCTCCTATTCCTGAATATATTTTGGGGGTAGATGTCTTGCAAGGACTGTGGTTGGAAACTACAGCTGGGGAGTTCCGGCTGCGGATCAGGGTTGTGAAGGCAGTATTGCGGGGACATGCATCACATTCCCCTTTGCAATTACCCGTCCCTCGGCGTGTGACTAACACCAAGCAGTACCGCCTGCCAGGTGGTTATGAAGAAGTCACAGGGACAATCCTTGAACTAGAAAAGGTGGGGATCATCCGGCCAGCACACAGTCCTTACAACTCCCCAGTATGGCCTGTGCGCAAAGCAGATGGAACCTGGAGAATGACAGTAGATTACAGGGAACTTAATAAAGTTGTTCCCCCTTTGCACGCTGCTGTTCCTTCGATAGCTAACATGATGGATCGGCTAAGCCATGAGTTGGGGACATACCACTTTGTGGCAGACTTGGCCAATGCTTTTTTCTCTATTGATATAGCCGCAGAGAGTCAAGACCAATTTGCCTTCAGTTGGGAAGGGAGACAATGGACCTTTACAGTGTTACCCCAGGGCTATTTGCATAGCCCCACCTTGTGCCATGGGCTGGTGGCTGCTGACCTGGCTAAATGGAAACAGCCAGAGGTAGTCCGCATGTACCATTATATTGATGATATTATGCTAACTAGTGATTCTCTTTCAGAATTGGAGCAAGCAGTCCCTACCCTGCTATCCCATTTGAAAGCATGTGGCTGGGCAGTTAACGAGAACAAATTACAAGGACCTGGGTTATCTGTTAAATTCTTGGGAGTTGTCTGGTCGGGTAAGACAAAAGTTATCCCTGACGCAGTTATAGATAAGATTCAAGCCTACCCCGTGCCCACTACGGTAAAACAGTTACAGGAATTCTTAGGTTTGTTGGGGTATTGGCGAGCATTTATACCGCATTTGGCTCAGTTACTACGCCCCTTGTACAACCTTATTCGAAAGGGGGTTCGCTGGGATTGGACTGAGCAGGCGCAAGGTTCATTTGCAGCTGCTAAGAGAGCTGTCAAGGTGGTACAGGCCTTGAATGTGTTTGATCCTGCCAGGCCCTGTGAGCTGGATGTTCATGTAACCTCGGAGGGGTTTGGATGGGGCTTGTGGCAGCAGACAGAGCGCCTACGGCAACCTATTGGATTTTGGTCCCAATTGTGGAAAGGTGCTGAAGTTCGTTACTCATTAGTAGAGAAGCAGCTGGCAGCTGTGTATGCTGCCCTCCTGGCAACTGAGAGTATTACAACCACAACACCAGTTACAGTCAAAACAACATACCCTATAGCTGGATGGGTGAGAGATTGGGCAACTAAACCACGTAGTGGTATGGCCCAAATGTCTACCCTGGCCAAGTGGGGTGCCTATCTGCAACAACGCTGTGCTCTTAGCACCAGCCCATTGAGGGCAGAACTGCAGGAAGTCTTGGGTCCAGTCACCTATGCGACGTTAGAGTCAGGTGCAACTGGGGCTCAGGAGGCAGAACCTGAGGTCAGTCCCTACCAGGAGGGGCGGGTGCCCATCCCCGAAGATGCCTGGTATACTGATGGTTCCAGCAGGGGCCAACCTGCCAAATGGATGGCTATCGCCTTCCATCCGGCCACTGAGACTATTTGGATGGACACGGGTACAGGCCAAAGCAGCCAATGGGCAGAATTAAGAGCTGTTTGGCTAGTTGCCCATAATGAACCTTCACCTCTGGTGATCTGTACTGACAGTTGGGCTGTCTATCGTGGACTGACCCTTTGGATTGCTACTTGGCACATTAACCAGTGGATGGTAATGCACCGTCCATTATGGGGTCAGGCCATGTGGCAGGACTTATGGGAAATAGGACACCAGAAGCAGGTGACAGTATATCATGTCACAGGGCATGCCCCTCTAGCCCATCCTGGGAATGATGAGGCAGATACGTTGGCAAGGGTGCGATGGTTGGAGACTGCACCTGCAGGTGATGTGGCACAGTGGCTCCACCGGCGCCTGCTCCATGCAGGACAGAAAACTATGTGGGCTACGGTTAAGGCTTGGAACTTGCCTGTGTCCTATGCAGAGGTACTTGCAGCCTGTGAGCAATGTGCAGTATGTTCCAAGGAACACCCTCGGAGACCACTGGTGTCACCTGGACAGATCCAGAGGGGTCATGTCCCACTGACACGATGGCAGATAGACATCATTGGACCCTTACCAAAGTCAGAAGGGTACCAGTATGCAGTCACTTGTGTAGATACTGCCACTGGGCTGCTTGCTGCTTACCCCGCTCGTAACCCTGACCAGAGGGCAGTCATACAGGCTCTGGACCACCTGAGTGCTGCATACGGGCGACCGCTGGTCCTTGAAAGTGACAATGATACCCACTTCACTGGTTCAACGGTGAGGCAATGGGCTCAAAAGCTGGGGGTGGACTAGAAGTACCATGTTCCCTACCACCCCCAGGCTGCTGGTATCATTGAGCGTTATAATGGACTCTTAAAGCAGGGACTGCGACAGGAGGGGGGCACCGGCTCTCTTACTGGATGGACACGCCGCTTATGGACAGTACTTCGGATTTTGAATGAGCGACCTCGACGGGGAAGCCCAGCTCCAGTAGAGGCCCTCCTGCATCGGACAGCTGCCCCTATTCAGTTGCAGATACGCACCAAGGACATTTTACTCAAGCCAGGTTTCGGACAGCAGGGCAACGTGCTCTTGCCTGCTCCAACAGCCCTTCTTAAAGGACAACGGCTTCAATGGACTTGGCCCTGGACTGTACAGGCCCCCCATCTGAGATGGGTGGCCTTGTTGGCACCATGGGGAAAGGGGTTAGAGGTGGACCTCCAGTTAACTCCTTGGGCAACCAGCACCTGGCCACCTAAGGTAGAAGTGTATTATCCCTTGAGTGCTCAAGGGGACAGCATTTTGAAGGGCACCTTTGTAATTTCTTTATGGCCAATAATGAGTTCCCCTATTTTACTACACATAGAACTAGCAGATGCTGGTGTATTGGCCAATAAGGTTTGGTATGCCCGCTCAGGGTGGCCTCTGGTGCCAGCTACGGTGCTGTCTGCAGACAAAACTCTGGCCTGTATTCTGCCAGAGGGAAAAGATTTGCCTCTCTTGGTGCCACTGACAGCTCTCTCATTTCGCCCATAGTTTTTGATCTGTTAATCCTATTGCTGTAGTTGGTACTATTTCTGTTTATGCAATGTATCCTACTCCTTGCACAGTGACCATCATGGAAGATGCCTGTGGTTTAGATTGTAAAGCGAGCAAAAGGGGTGGAATGTTGGTCAAATAAGTTTGTAAATGTGATATATATGTTTGCTCGCTTGTGACTTATATTGGGTGTGGGGGACAGGCTATAAGCAGGCCAGGTCATTGTAGCCTGGGGTTTGGTTTTGGGACTAAGCTTTTCCCCACACCCTTGAATGATTGTATTATCTGGGTGGTGCACTCTCATGAGGAATCCAATTATGCCTTGGATGGGTGACTTTGTATCGGAGACTTCCTTGTTTGTATATTGGATTAAGGGATTTTGGTTTTCTACACTATAAAGTGGGACAGACCAGGAGCTTGGACACACAGTTCCTGCTATCACAATTGTAGGGGCTTCCCTGATCCCTTGCCCTTCATGGGAAGAGCTGGTTTTCTGCTTTTCCCTTGTCTTCTTTTGTGGTTTGCCTGTCTTGGTGAGACACCAATAAATAGGATGGCCCCCCGTCCTCTGACTCCGCCATTTTTTTATCGTCTGCTCGAATTCAATGGGAACCTGCATGTGAATGGCCACGATGGCGGTTCCTGGCCTTACAGGGATCCACCCGGCACACCCACTAGGGGGCGATGCTCTGCCCATCCGGGGCATCGTTCTGCCACAATCAGAGCCATTCTAGCGCCTGAGGCAGAGGCCACAGAACCATCCTCAGCGCCCGGGCAAACTTTGCTCCAATGGAGCCTTGGCTGCAGGAGGGGAAGAGAGAGACAGAGAGGAAGGAGAGAGGGAGGGGTGGAGAAGCAGATGGGCGCTTCTCCTGTGTGCCCTGGCCGGGAATCGAACCCAGGACTCCCGCACGCCAGGCCGACGCTCTACCACTGAGCTAACCGGCCAGGGCTAGGCTGCCTTTTTTGGGTAATGTCTTCTTAAAATTTTTCCTACTTTGGCTTCAGGACACCATCTTGCCTGGTTTCGGTGACCAGATTGACTCACTGAGATAGTGAACACAGAGGGCATTAGAACTTTGTGGGGGGAGGTAGACCGGACCAGGTCAATTTGGAATGAGTTGAGTTTAAAGCTTGGGTGGATTCTTCAAGTGGAATTATTGTTTAGATGTGGTAACTCACATATAGATTGTTGCTGAAACTGACAGTCCAAGGAGACTGGGAAGGTAAATCTCACAGACCTCAGAGTGTGGTCTGCTTACCTCAGCACTGGCAGTTTCTTGTTAGAAAAGCAGAATCTTGGGTGTTACCCCAGCCTGCTGAATCAGACCACATTTTAACAAGGCCCCCAGGGTGTTCATTTGCACATTAAAGTCCAGAAGCACTGCTCTAGGCTAGTGGTTCTCTCTCAACCCTGCGTGCTCATTAGAATCCCTAGTCCTCAGTTTCCGTTGGTTGTTTTGTGCTGTGACCCAGGCTTCTTCTTCTTCTTCTTCTTCTTCTTTTTTTTTTTTTTAATAGTTGTGATTCTAATGTGCAGCCATGATTGGTTGATGTAAATCAGTTGTTCTCAAACATAATTGTGCATTAGAATCTCATGGAGGAGTTTTTAAAACATAGATTGCTGTGCCCCATCCCCAGTTTCTGATTCAGTAGGCCTGGGAGGAGCCTAAGATTTTGCATTTCTAAGAAGTTCCCAGCTGATGCTGATGATGCTGATCCCAGACCCACTCTTTGGGAGGGAAGGCCAGAAAGGCCCAGGCTAGAATGAATCCCTAGGAATGTCAACATTTACAGGTCAGTAGAGAAAGAGAGGAAAGAGGAGAGGCTTCAGAGGTGGGAGGCAAACCAGGAAAGGGGGTTCTCCCTGGTGTCTTTTCTACCCCTAGAAAGGAAATACCTACCAAGAAGGGCTCCTGGTGGCTAATTGGGATCAAATTTAGAAACAGCTTAGCAGCTGTTGCTGAACAGCAGCCTCTCATGCAAGCCATACTTCAGGGGGAAGCCTGCACTAAACTACCTGCTAACTTGACTGCCTCTGAAACTGAATTGTCTGCCTGTGCTGTGGTCCTGCCATCTGAGCCAGCCCTTCTAAAGGAATTCCTGAAATCCTATTTCAACCAATGGGCCTGAGACTTTCCTTATCCAATCAGAGCTTTGTAGCTATATCCTCATCAGCATCTCCTGTGACCACTCATTGTAGCTCCATTTTGACCTATCAGAATAGTGCTTTTTGGACCAAACTGTCAAGATTAGGCATTCTCATTTGCATGAGAATGGGCCAATCAGGGTGCAGTAATGGGGACTTCTCTCTCTATAAGTCATCTCCCCGCTACTGGGGAAGCACACTTTCCCTTTCCACAAGATCCTGTCTCCCTTTCTGCAGCTTCACCAGAGTAGAACAAAACTCTCATTTCTCTGCATACTGCATACTCCCTCCTCACATGAGGGATCTCCCCCTCCCCAGCCCTGTGTATCATAACACTATTAATGCCTTGAACATTTACCTTGTTGACCTTGAACAAATAGGCAGCCAGATATTTCTTCAGCAAAATGGATTAATTGCGAACTACAAAGAACTGCAATTAGAGAAAGGCCTAATAGTTTCTGGACACACAAGTCCAGAAAAGGAAAGGTGAGAAATGCTCTTCTATGGACTTGGGAGGGACTGTTGTAAATGAAGAGTCCACTGGAGGAAACTAAAAATTTGAAGTATAGTGACTTTTCATTGGCTGAGTTATGGGTGTCTCCCATTGGCTAAGGTGTTACTATGCCAGGAGAAGTATTTTATTTCTCCTGCTGAGGTAGTAATACCACTTCCTGCCAGAGATTCAAGGTAAGTCTCTTTCTGTTGGGGTCAGTAGTGTGTGTTGAGTAATGTATGTGAGAGTTCTCTCTTCTAGCCTCCAGACTGCACTTTAAATGCGGTTGCTGTTTGTTATTTTTCACAGCTTCCTCCTGTTACTGTCTCCCTGTTTGGTGAAGTCTAACAGTATTTATTCTCAACAACAACTACTTGGAAATATTATATGTGATCATGTCTCGTTCACCCTACCCTGTATTCAGGATAAAACCCAAATGTCTGAGCTTAGCATATATAAGGCCCTGGGCATTGGGGCCCTGGCCTCCTTCCCTCCTCTCTCCCATGGGAGCCTTTGCTGCAGGCGTCACAACCTACTTGCTGATCCTCAATTAATTTTGCCCTCTTGTACTTCCCTGCCTCTGCAGTGTGTCTTGAGCCTTCCTCCTCCACCTCATCTCACAGCTCCTACCCATCATGATTAGATTAGAATCCCCTCAGGGAAGCAGTCTCTTTTTATCTCTTTCTACTCTACCCTTTACCACCTCCAACTTCTGGCTCAGTTCAAACATTGCTTACCTCCCACCCCCTCCCAGGCTTCCTTGAATCCCTGAGGCTAGGGTAGGCTCCCCTCATGTTAGTACTTTCTCTCATAATAGTCATCATGTTGATTCACTGTTGTTGATTTAATTATCTGCCTCTCTTGCTACATGTGGGCTTACTTTGAACAGAGAACGGGGTCTTATTTAATTTAATTTTTGCACCCGGAGATCCTAGTACAATGCCTACAGAAAGTAGGCACCTGATACTTGTTTGCTGAATAATAATAATAAAAATACAGGAACCAGTGAATGAATGGATATGGATGTAGACATATTTGAGAACTAGGGCCCCCTTACTCCTCCCTCAGTATCAGCTGCACCCTTTCTGTAGATGGTCAGCTCCTTCCCCAGAAGGAAGGTAGGTAAAGGATTTCCCTCCGGTCACTGCTTAAGAGAGTGTCAGCTGGTCACTTAAAAAATACCCACAATAGGTTGTTGGCCAGAGGACGACTTCTCTCCAGACAAAAGTTACGTAAAACACGTGTTCTTTTCATGTTGGTAGTTCCTGCTTTCTTCATGAAGAGCTAGGAAGGTGAAGAACAGAGGGTGGAAGTGTCTCTTTCCAGCTCCTGTGTATTTTCTTTCTATCAGTGGTGGGATTCAAATAATTTAACAACTGGTTCTCTGACCTAATGACCATTTTATTTTTTTATTATTATTATTTTTTAATAATTTTATTTTTTTAATGGGGTGACATCAATAAATCAGGATACATATATTCAAAGATAACAAGTCCAGGTTATCTTGTCCTTCAATTATGTTGCATACCCACCACCCAAAGTCAGATTGTCCTCTGTCACCTTCTATCTTGTTTTCTTTGTGCCCCTCCCCACCCCCTATCCCTCTCCCATTCCCCCCTCCCCCCCGTAACCACCACACTCTTATCAATGTCTCTTAGTTTCACTATTATGTCCCACCTACGTATGGAATAATACAGTTCCTGTTTTTTTCTGATTTACTTATTTCGCTTCGTATCATGTTATCAAGATCCCACCATTTTGCTGTAAATGTTCTGATGTCATCATTTCTTATGGCTGAGTAGTATTCCATAGTGTATATGTGCCACATCTTCTTTATACAGTCATCTATTGATGGGCTTTTTGGTTGTTTCCATGTCCTGGCCACTGTGAACAATGCTGCAATAAACATGGGGCTGCATGTGTCTTTACGTATCAATGTTTCTGAGTTTTTGGGATATATACCCAGTAGAGGGATTGCTGGGTCATAAGGTAGTTCTATTTTCAGTTTTTTGAGGAACCACCATACTTTCTTCCATAATGGTTGTACTACTTTACATTCCCACCAACAGTGTATGAGGGTTCCTTTTTCTCCACAGCCTCTCCAACATTTGCTATTACCTGACTTGCTAATAACAGCTAATCGAACAGGTGTGAGGTGGTATCTCATTGCCGTTTTGATTTGCATTTCTCTAATAGCTAAAGAAGATGAGCATCTTTTCATATATCTGTTGGCCATTTGTATTTCTTCCTGGGAGAAGTGTCTATTCATATCCTCTTCCCATTTTTTTATTGGATTGTTTGTTTGTTTGTTGTTGAGTTTTATGAGTTCTTTGTATATTTTGGATATTAGGCCCTTATCTGAGCTGTTGTTTGAAAAAATCATTTCCCATTTAGTTGGCTTTCTGTTTATTTTGTTATCAGTTTCTCTTGCTGAGCAAAAACTTCTTAGTCTGATGTAGTCCCATTCATTAATTTTTGCCTTCACTTCTCTTGCCTGTGGAGTCAAATTCATAAAATGCTCTTTAAAACCCAGGTCCCTGAGTTGAGTACCTATGTCTTCTTCTATGTACTTAATTGTTTTAGGTCTTATGTTTAGATCTTTGATCCATTTTGAGTTAATTTTTGTACAGGGGGAGAGACTGTAGTCCAGTTTCATTCTTTTGCATGTGGCTTTCCAGTTTTCCCAGCACCATTTATTGAAGAGGCTTTCTTTTCTCCGTTGTGTGTTCTTGGCCCCTTTATCAAAAATTATTTGACTATATATATGTGGTTTTATTTCTGGACTTTCTATTCTGTTCCATTGGTCTGAGTGACTATTTTTCTGCCAATACCATGCTGTTTTGATTGTCGTGGCCCTATAATAGAGTTTGAAGTCAGGTATTGAAATGCCCCCAGCTTCATTCTTTTTCTTTAGGATTGCTTTGACTATTCGGGGTTTTTTATAGTTCCATATAAATCTGATGATTTTTTGCTCTATTTCTTTAAAAAATGTCATTGGAAATTTGATGGGAATTGCATTAAATTTGTATATTGCTTTGGGTAATATAGCCATCTTGATTATATTTATTCTTCCTAGCCAAGAACAAGGTATATTCTTCCATCTCATTATATCTTTTTCGATTTCCCTTAACAATGGTTTATAGTTTTCATTATATAAGTCCTTTACATTCTTTGTTATGTTTATTCCTAAGTATTTTATTTTTTTTGTTGCAATCGTGAAGGGGATTATTCTTTTGAGTTCGTTCTCAGTTGTTTCATTGTTGGCATATAGAAAGGCTATTGACTTCTGTATGTTAATTTTGTATCCTGCGACCTTACTGTATTGGCTTATTGTTTCTAGTAGTCTTTTTGTGGATTCTTTGGGGTTTTCGATGTATAGGATCATATCATCTGCAAAAAGTGATACCTTTACTTCTTCTTTTCCGATATGGATGCCTTTTATTTCTTTGTCTTGTCTGATTGCTCTGGCTAGAACCTCTAGTACCACATTAAATAAGAGTGGAGAGAGTGGACAACCCTGTCTTGTTCCTGATTTAAGGGGGAAAGCCTTCAGTTTTGTGCCATTTAATATGATGTTAGCTGATGGTTTATTATATATGGCCTTTATCATGTTGAGATATTTTCCTTCTATACCCATTTTGTTGAGAGTCTTAAACATAAAATTGTGTTGTATTTTATCGAAAGCCTTTTCTGCGTCTATTGATAAGATCATGTGATTTTTGTTCTTTGTTTTGTTGATATGGTGTATTACATTAACCATTTTACATATGTTGAACCCTCCTTGAGATTCTGGGATGAATCCCACTTGATCATGATGTATTATTTTTTTAATATGTTGTTGTATTCGATTTGCTAGTATTTTGTTTAGTATTTTAGCATCTGTATTCATTAGAGATATTGGTCTGTAGTTTTCTTTTTTTGTGCCATCCTTGCCTGGTTTTGGTATGAGGGTTATGTTGGCCTCATAAAATGTGTTTGGAAGTATTGCTTCTTCTTCAATTTTTTGGAAGACTTTGAGTAGAATAGGAACCAAGTCTTCTTTGAATGTTTGATAAAATTCGCTGGTATAGCCGTCAGGGCCTGGACTTTTATTTTTGGGGAGGTTTTTAATGGTTTTTTCTATTTCTTCTCTACTGATAGGTCTGTTTAGACTTTCTGCTTCTTCTTGACTCAGTCTAGGAAGGTTGTATTTTTCTAGGAATTTATCCATTTCTTCTAGGTTGTTGAATTTAGTGGCATAAAGTTTTTCATAGTATTCTACAATAATTCTTTGTATATCTACGGTGTCCGTGGTGATTTCTCCTCTTTCATTTTGGATTTTGTTTATATGAGTTCTTTCTCTTTTTTCCTTGGTAAGTCTTGCCAAGGGTTTGTCAATTTTGTTGATCTTTTCGAAGAACCAGCTCCTTGTTCTATTAATTTTTTCTATAGTTTTTCTGTTCTCTAATTCATTTATTTCTGCTCTGATTTTTATTATCTCCTTTCTTCGGCTGGTTTTGGGTTGTCTTTGTTCTTCTTTTTCTAGTTCCTTAAGGTGGGAAGTTAAGTGGTTCACTTGGGCTCTCTCTTGTTTGTTCATATATGCCTGAAGTGATATGAACTTCCCTCTTATCACTGCTTTTGCTGCATCCCATAGATTCTGATATGTCGTATTGTCATTTTCATTAGTCTGTATATATCTTTTGATCTCTGCACTTATTTCTTCTTTGACCCATTCATTTTTTAAAAGTATGTTGTTTAATTTCCACATTTTTTGTGGGATTTTTTTCCTCTTTTTTGCAGTTGAATTCTAGTTTCAAGGCTTTATGATCAGAAAATATGCTTGGTACAACTTTGATTTTTCTGAATTTGCTGATGTTGTTTTTGTGGCCCAACATATGGTCAATTCTTGAGAATGATCCATGTACACTGGAGAAAAATGTATACTCAGTCACTTTGGGATGAAATGTCCTGTAGATGTCTATCATATCCAGGTGCTCTAGTGTTTTGTTTAAGGCCACTATGTCTTTGTTGATTCTCTGTTTGGATGACCGATCTAGAGCCGTCAGCGGTGTATTGAGGTCTCCAAGTATGATTGTATTTTTGTCAGTTTTTGTTTTAAGATCAATAAGTAGCTGTCTTATATATTTTGGTGCTCCTTGGTTTGGTGCATATATATTAAGAATTGTTATGTCTTCTTGATTCAGTGTCCCCTTAGCCATTATGAAATGGCCATTTTTGTCTCTGAGTACTTTTCCTGTCTTGTAGTCAGCATTATCCGATATGAGTATTGCTACACCTGCTTTTTTTTGGATGTTATTTGCTTGGAGTATTGTTTTCCAGCCTTTCACTTTGAATTTGTTTTTATCCTTGTTACTTAGATGAGTTTCCTGTAGGCAGCATACAGTTGGATTTTCTTTTTTAATCCATTCTGCTACTCTGTGCCTTTTTATTGGTGAGTTTAATCCGTTTACATTTAGTGTAATTATTGATACTTGTGAGTTCCCTATTGCCATTTTATATCTTGCTTTCTGTTAGTTTTGTGTCTTGTTTGATCCTTCTCTTTTGTTTTTCTATCTTTTGGTTTTATTTGGTTGTATTCCATACATCTTTCCTCTGTTGGTATCTTTTTTATCTCATATGCTTCTGTGGTGGTTTTTTCAATGGTGGTTACCTTTGAGTAATGAAATGGGTCCCTACCCTGTTCATTGTAGCGAACTATTTTGTGAGTACTTTTGCACTCCATCGTCCTTTGCTACTGTTAATCTCCATCTTCTCCCCCTCTTTCTTTTTGTTGTTGTCACAGTTTAAATTTGGTTTTATTGTGTTCTTCTTGGAGCTTTTACTTGTGGCTCTGTTTTTTTCTGTTCTTTGTATCTGATTGGAGAACCCCCTTTAGTAATTCCTGGAGTGGGGGTTTTCTGATGATAAATTCCCTCATCTTTTCTGTATCTGTGAATGTTTTTATTTCTCCTTCATATTTGAAGGATAGCTTTGATGGGTATAGTATTCATGGCTGAAAGTTCCTCTCTTTCAGGACTTTAAATATTGGGGTCCACTCTCTTCTAGCTTATAGAGTTTCTGCTGAGAAATCTGATGATAATCTAATGGGCCTTCCTTTATATGTTGTATTCTTCTTTTCCCTGGCTGCCTTGAGAATTTTTTCTTTGCTGTTGGTTTGTGTCAATTTCCTAATGACCATTTTAAGTATAAAAAAATGATAAACTGAAAGGTAGTTTATTATTTCTGCATTTAATACTTAAGTAAGAACAATAAAAGAGGTACACAAAACTAGATTATAAGAAAAAAATTTAAAATATTAATGAGAAAACATTAAATAACTGACAAAAATAAAACTATTATTTAAGATATTTCCATAGTGCTTTTATTTTTTAATTTAGAAAATTAAAGCTAACAGGTGACATTGATCAATAAGAGTACACAGATTTTAGGTAAACATCTCTACATCATATGAACAGTAAATTGTGTTGTATGCCCATCACCCAAAGTCAAATCATCCTCTATCACCTTATATTTGTCCCTCTTTATACCCTTCCCCAACTTCCCACTCCCTTCCCCACATCTCCCTCCACCTGGTTACCAATGCCCTCTTATCTATGTCCATGAGTCTCAGTTTTATATCTACCTATGTGTGAAATCATACAATTTTTTTTTTCTGATTTACTTAATTTCACTCAGTAT
Organism: Saccopteryx leptura; assembly: GCF_036850995.1. Classification (NCBI taxonomy): domain Eukaryota; kingdom Metazoa; phylum Chordata; class Mammalia; order Chiroptera; family Emballonuridae; genus Saccopteryx; species Saccopteryx leptura. Next base: position 39,439,477 of record NC_089512.1, on the reverse strand, counting down.
AATGTTCTCAAGGACCATCCATGTTGTCATAAATGATATTATGTCATTATTTCTTATGGCTGAGTAGTAGTCCTTTGTATATAAGTACCACAGCTTCTTTATCTAATCCTCTATCAAGTAGACTCTGGTTGTTTCCATGTCTTGGCCACTGTAAATGCTGTGATGAACATGGGGGTGCGTGTGTCTTTACATACCAATGTTTTTGAATTTTGGGGGTATATACCTAGTAGAGAAATTTCTGGGCCATATGGTAGTACTAGTCTTAATTTTTGGAGAAACCACTATACTTTCTTCCATAATGGTTTTGCATTCCCACTAGCAGTGAATGAGGGTTCCTTTTTCTCCACACCCTTCCAACACTTATTATTACCTGTCTTGTTGATAATAGCCAATCTAACAGGTGTGAGATGGTATCTCATTGTAGTTTTAATTTGCATTTCTCGAATAGCTAGTGAAGATGAACATTTCCCCATATATCTGTTGGCCATTTGTATTTCCTCTTTGGAGCAGTGTCTGTATTCTCCCCATTTTTTAAATTAGATTGTTTGCTTGTTTGTTGCTGAGCTTTGTGAGTTCTTTATATATTCTGGATATTAACTCCTTATTGGAGCTGTTGTTTGTAAATATCATCTCCCATTTAGTTGGTTGTTTGTTTTGTTCTCAGTTTCTTTTGCTGTGCAGAAGCTTTTTAGTTTGATATAGTCTCCCATTCATTTATATATTTCTGCCTTTACTTCCCTTGCTTTTAGGGTCAAATTCATAAATTGTTCTCTATGGCCAAGATGCATGAGTTTGGCCTATGTTTTTTTTATGTAAATTATTGTTTCAGATCTTATATTTAGGTGTTTGATTCATTTTGGATTAATATTTGTGCAGGGGGACAAACTGCAGTCAAGTTTCATTCTTTTGCATGTGGCTTTTAATTTTCCCAGCACCATTTATTGAAGAGGCTTTCTTTTCTCCATTGTGTGTTTTTGGATCCTTTGTCAAGATGATTTGCTCATATATATGTGGTTTTATTTCTGGGCTCTTGATTCTATTGGTCTCTGTGTCTTTTTTTTTTTTTTTTTTTTGCCAGTACCATGATGTTTTAATTATTGTGGCTCTGTAGTGTAATTTGAAGTCAGGTATTGTAATGCCTCCAGCTTCATTCTTTTTTAGGATTTTTTTTTGGCTATTTGTTTTTTTTTTATGGTTCCATAGAAACCTGGTGCTTTTTTGTTTCATTTCTTTAAAAAATGACATTGGGATTTCGATGGCAATTGCATTAAAGTTGTATATTGCTTTGGGTAATATGGCCATTTAAATATGTTGATTCTTTCAATCCAAGAACATGGGATATTTCTTCATTTTGTTGTATCTTTCAATTTTCTTTAATAATGCTTTGTAGTTTTCAGTAAATAGATCCTTTACATTCTTTGTTAAGTTTATTCTTATGTATTTTATTTTATTTTTCAACTATAAAGGGATTATTTTTTTAAGTTAATTTTCCAAAATTTTATTGTTGGTGTATATGAAAGCAATAGACTTTTGTATATTGATTTTGCATCCTGTGACCTTACTGTATTGCTTTATTGTTTCTAATAGTCTTTTGTGGAGTCTTTGGGGTTTTCTATGTACAGGATAATGTCATCTGCAAAAAGTGAAACCTTTACTTCTTGTTTTCTGATCTAAATGCCTTTTATTTCTTTTTCTTGTCTGATTGTTCTGGCTAAAACTTCCAGCACTATGTTGAATAGGAATGGAGAGAGAGGGCAACCTTGTCTTGTTTCTGATTTTAAAGGAAAAGCTTTCTGTTTTATACCAGTTAGTATGATAATAGCTGATAGCTTGTCATATATGCTCTTTATTATGTTGAGGTATTTTCTTTCTATGCCCATTTTATTGAGTGTTTTAAACATAAAGGGAAGTTTTATCTTATTGAATACCTTTTCTGCATCTTTTTTTTTTTTTTGTATTTTTATGAAGGGAGAAGTGAGGAGGCAGAGACAGAGTCTGGCATGCACCTAGCCGGGATTCACCTGGAAAGCCCACTAGGGGGCGATGCTCTGCCCATCTGGGCCCTTGCTCCACTGCAACCAGAGCCATTCTAGTGCCTGAGAAGGGGGCCATAGAACCATCCCCAGCACCCAGGCCAACTCTGCTTCAATGGAGCCTTGGCTGCGGAAGGGGAAGAAAGAAATAAAGAGAAAGGAGGAGGGGGAAGGGTGGAGAAGCAGATGGGTGCTTCTCCTATGTGCCCTGGCTGGGAATGAAACCCAGGACTTCCACATGCTGGCCGATGCCCTACCACTGAGCCAACTGGCCAGAGCCCCTTTTCTGTATCTATTGATAGGATCATATGATTTTGGTTCTTTATTCTGTTTATGTGGTGTATTACATTGCTTGATTTTCATATGTTGAACCATGCTTGTGCTCCTGGAATGATCCCACTTGATTGTGATGTATCATTATTTTTTTTAATGTGTTGTTGTATTCGGTTTGCTAGTATTTTGTTTAGGATTTTAGCATCTGTATTCATTAGAGATATTGGTCTGTAGTTTTCTTTTTTTGTGTTGTCCTTGCCAGGTTTTGGTATGAGGTTTATGTTGGCCTCATAAAATATGTTTGGAAATATTGCTTCTTTTTCTATTTTTTTGGAAAACTTTGAGAAGGATAGGAACCAAATCTTCTATGAATGTTTGGTAGAATTCACTGGTGTATCCATCTGGTCCTGGACTTTAATTTTTGGAGAGGTTTTTGATAGTTATTTCTATTTCTTCCCTGTTTATGGGTCTATTTAGGCTTTCCACTTCTTTCCTAGATTCAATCTAGGAAGATTTTATAGTTTGAAGAATTTATCTATTTTCTCTGGGTTGTTAATTTGGTGACATATAGTTTTTCATAGTATTCTACAATAATTCTTTGTATATCTATAATATCTGTGGTAATTTCTCCTCTTTGATTTCAGATTTTGTTTATATGAATCCTTTCTTTTTTTTCCTTAGTGAGTCTATCCAGGATTTTGTCAACTTTATTGATCTTTTCAAAGAATCACTTCTTTGTTATGTTAATTTTTAAAATAGTTTTTCTGTTTTCTATTTCATTTAGTTCTGCTCTAATTTTTACTACTTTCTTTCTTCTGCTGACTTTGGGTTGCCTTTGTTCTTTTTCTAGTTCCTTAAAATGTGATGTTAGATTTTTTACTTGGGCTCTCTCCTGTTTCTTGATATAAGACTCTAATGATATAAACTTCCCTCTTATTACTGCTTCCACTGCATCCCAGAAATTTTGATATATGTTGATGTTATTTTTGTTTGCCTGTATATATTTTTTGATCTCTACTTTTATTTTTTCTTTGATCCAGTAATTTTTTAGAAGTATGTTGTTTAATGTCCACATTTTTGTGGGTTTCTTTACTTCCTTTTTGCAGCTGAATTCTAATTTTAAATCCTTATGATCAGAGAAAATGTTTGGTATAATTTCAGTCTTCCTGAATTTGTTGATGTTAATTTTGTGGCCCAACATATGGTCTATCCTTGAGAATGTTCCATCTGCACTGGAGAAAAATGTATAGTCTGAAGTTCTGGGATGAAATATGCTGTAGATGTCTATTATGTCCATTTGGTCCAGTGTCATTTAAGGCTGATTTTTTTTTTTATAATAATTTTATTTTTTTAATGGGGTGACATCAATAAATCAGGATACATATATTCAAAGATAACAAGTCCAGGTTATCTTGTCGTTCAATTATGTTGCATACCCATCACCCAAAGTCACATTGTCCTCTGTCACCTTCTATCTTGTTTTCTTTGTGCCCCTCCCCCTCCCCCTTTCCCTCTCCCATTCCCCCCTCTCCCCCCGTAACCACCACAATCTTATCAATGTCTCTTAGTTTCACTTTTGTGTCCCACCTACGTATGGAATAATAGTTCCTGTTTTTTTCTGATTTACTTATTTCGCTTCGTATCATGTTATCAAGATCCCACCATTTTGCTGTAAATGTTCCGATGTCATCATTTCTTATGGCTGAGTAGTATTCCATAGTGTATATGTGCCACATCTTCTTTATCCAGTATCTATTGACGGGCTTTTTGGTTGTTTCCATGTCCTGGCCACTGTGAATAATGCTGCAATAAACATGGGGCTGCATGTGTCTTTATGTATCAATGTTTCTGAGTTTTGGGGGTATATACCCAGTAGAGGGATTGCTGGGTCATAAGGTAGTTCTATTTTCAGTTTTTTGAGGAACCACCATACTTTCTTCCATAATGGTTGTACTACTTTACATTCCCACCAACAGTGGATGAGGGTTCCTTTTTCTCCACAGCCTCTCCAACATTTGCTATTACCTGTCTTGCTAATAATAGCTAATCGAACAGGTGTGAGGTGGTATCTCATTGTAAGGCTGATTTTTTAAAATGATTTTCTGTTTGGATGATTGATCTAGAATTGTCAATGGTGTGTTGAAATCTCCAATTATGGTTGTGTTTTTTCTGTTTATATTTTTAGATGAGTTAGTAAATGTCATATATTTTGATGCTCCCTGGTTCAGTGCGTATATATTAAGAAGTGTTATATCTTTTTCAGGGAGTGTCCCCTTTATCATTATGAAATATCCATCTTTGTCTTTGGTTACCTTTGTTGTCTTGAAGTCAGCATTGTCAGACATGAGGATGGCTACACCCTCTTTTCTTTGGATATTATATGCTTGTAGAATCATTTTCCAACTTTTCACTTTGAGTCTACTTTTGTCCTAGCAGCTTAAATGTGTCTCTTGAAGGAAGCATATGATTAGGTTTTGTTTTTCTTCCAATCTGTTACTCTGTGTCTCTTTATTGGTGAGTTCAATCCATGTATATTTAGGATAATTATTGATACTTGAGTATTTCCTATAGCCATTTTACATATTGCTTTCTGATAACTCCGTGTCTCATTTGGTTCTTATCTTTTGTTTTTCTGTCAGTTGTTTTTGTTTGGTGTCAATCCAATGTTCTTTCCCCTCTTTCTTCTTTTTCTAAGCTACGTTTTTCAGTAGAGGCATTTTCATGGGTGGTTACCATTAGGTTATTAAAAGAAAAATGGTGATATTTACAAGAATTCTTTATCTCATGAGTATTTCTGTACTCCATCCTCTTTTGCTTCTTTTGATCTTTATTCTCTCCCCTTTGATGTTATTATTGTCACAGATTATTCTTGCTTTTATTGTGACCTTTTTGGAGCTTTTACTTGTAATTTTGTTTTGTTCTTTCTATCTGGTCAGATAACCCCCTTTAGTATTTCCTACTGTGGGAGTTTTCTGGTGATAAATTCCCTCAGCTTCTGTATATCTGTAAAAGTTTTTATTTTTTCTTCATATTTGAAAGATAACTTGATAGATATAGTATTTTTGGCTGGTAATTCCTCTCTTTCAGTACTTTAAATGTTTAAGTCCACTCTTTTCTGGCTTGTAGAGTTTCTGTTGAGAAGTCTGATGATGACCTAATGGGCCTTCCTTTAGATGTTATATTTTTCTTTTCCCTAGCTGCCTTGTGGATTCTTTCTTTGTCATTGATTTGTGACAAGTTTTTTTATGATATACTTTGGATTGGTATATTTATTGTAGGTTGTGGTAACTTGGCATTCTGTTTGCTTCTTGGATTTGAGGCTCTAACTATTTCCATGGGCTTGGTAAGTTCTCATCAATTATTTGTTTCAATAGGCTCTCCATTCCCTTTTCCCTCTCTTCTTCTTCTGATATACCTATTATTCTTATATTGCTCTTTCTGATGGAGTCAGACAGTTCTTGTAGAGCTCTCTCATTTTTTAAATTAGTGAGTCCCTCTCTTATTCTCTGTATTATCTCTAGTTGCCTGTCTTTGATGTCATTGATCTCTCCTCTATCTAGCCTGTTCTATTAGCTAAACTTGCTACTTTGTTTGTCAGTTTATGTACTGAGTTCTTCATCTCTGTTTGCTTCCTTTTTATAGTTTCAATGTCCTTGGTGAAATTCTATTTTTGTTCATTAATTTGTTTTTTGAGCTTATTAAATTGTCTATCAGTGTTTTCTTGCATCTCACTGAGTATTTTTAGAACTTCAATTTTGAATCCTATGTCATTTAACTCCAAAGTTTTCATGTAATTGAGATTTTTTTTTTCCTGGAGATTTTTCATTATCTATCTGAACTACATTTCTGTCTTGTGAATCCATGATATTTGATTTCTTTCTTGATAACATTTGAGAGTGGTATTGTTAAGAACTCTAATAAGAGACAACTAAAATAGGAAAAATAAAAATTGAAGAAATACAGTGAAAAAATAAAAATTCTAAAAATAATTGAGTAGAAAAGAAAAACTACAGAAAACAAAGAGACAAAACAGAAAAAATAAAAAAAATAAAAAAATGAAATCAGAAACAAACTAAACATCTCAAAAAATAAGAGTAAAAAATATAATCACTTGAAGAAAAATGAAATTCATATGAGAAAAAGAGAAAAAGAAAAGGGAAGAAAGAAAAAGAATAAAGGAAAAGTATCAAAAATAAAACACTCACAAAAATAAGAGTAAAATATATAAGAACTATGGATAATGAAATTCAAATGGGATGAAGAGAAAGAAGAAAAAGAAAAGAAGAAAAAATGAGAAAAAATTATTTTTCAGTTTTGAGAGGTTACTTTTTTTTCCCAATAGGTGTAGCTGTACTATAAGTTTTGGCTTGTGAAATTCTTGAGCAGAATTCCACTGAGGTGTTGCTGTCCTAATGATGTAGGCAGGGCCACAGTCTTATTGGTGGGTGGGGCATGTTGTAAGGCCTTTACAGTTTCAGGTTAGGGCTTTGTGGCTTTATGGCTTTTCAGTTTTACAGCTCTAATGATGGCAGTCCCAGGTCTCCGGCAACTCCTCCCCAGGCCTCAACATACCAGGGGATCAGAAACGGAGAAGCTCTGTCTCTCAGGGGAGAGAGTGGCCACACAGGGTCAGTTATGGGGGATCCATCATGGCTACTCTTTGAACTAGAGGGGAGGAAGGCAGGATATGGGAAGCTGGGGGTCCAACTTTGGTCCTCTCAGATAGTGTGGAGAGTTCAGGCCATGGGGAGAGCATAGGTTGTGCGCTGCAGGTTGGGAGTGCCTTAGTACTGTGGGCTGGGCACCTTTGAGCACCACACAGGCTGAACTCTGAGGGCCAAGCACTAGCCAATCAAGCACATTTGAGCACCATGTTGGTGGGCCAAACTCTGTGGGCTAAGTGTATGCTGATCTGATCAACCTAGCACTGCATGCTGTGTGGGCAGGCATGCCAGCAGATCGCAAGTGGATCTGAGCTACCAGGGTAGACCAAGGGAACCCGGACTGTGACCCTGTGCTTGGTTGTGCGTGCCTTAATTCAGCTCCTTCTCCTCTGTTCCTCAATCTCTCCATCTCTCCCAGCTCAAAATCAAAACCCAAGCCAAACAAGCCTCCCTCCTTCAGTCCCACAAGGAAAGGGAAAAATCTGGTCCTCCGGCTTCTCTCCTTTCCAGAGTTTACCACTAAATGGTTTTATCTTCCACCCTCCCTTTTCAACCCGTCCCATCTTCAATCCCTTCCATATGCAAATCTTTCAGGCACAGCTGTGAGCCCAGCTGGGTTCCTTTGCTGTGTTATAGTTGCTTCATTTGTTGAAATTTTAAGGGGAGAAACCAGGAGTATCTCTCATGCAGCCATTTCTCTGACATCACTCCACATTGCTTTTTGATTGGCATCCTCCCTTGCAATGTTTTTCACCTATGGATGGAATAAACATTACTACGGGTGCTTGGAATACTCTGTTGCTCAGATGAATGTTAAAAAAGAGTAAGAAATGTAAATTTGTGATTTCTACATTGGGCAGCTGCCCAGGTGCCCACCTTAGAGAGAACCCTGATTACAAGTGACATTTTAACAACTGATTTGCCAAACTCAACAAAAAATTAGGTATCGGTTCTGTCGAACTGGTGCAAACTGGCTGCATCCCACCACTGTTTTCTATGTTTTGAGGGCCCAACCCAAACAGATTTTGAGAGGAAGGCTGCCTTCCAACACCACCAGGTGGCTGAGTGTCAGTAATTCCCTGGACTCTCAAGGCTCACAGTGTGGTGGCTTGAGCCAGCCACTAACTGGGCAACCTCCTGATGGCATCTTCAGTACACCAAGTAGAGGAAACTGCCTAGAGAGGGGAAGGATGAAGGGGATGAGCGAGAGCTCCGAGGAGGTTACAATACTACCATACTGCCAAATACATGCTAATTTTTAACAGTGGATATGTATAGCTTTTTTCTTCCTGTTTAACAAAAGCTTTCATACCTCTGTTTGTTTGTTTTTTCTTGGTGAGAAGCTCACAGGATGGACAGTGGGTAGTTGTCAAATTCTTATGTTCACAGATAAGGGACTCAAAGGTCGGAGCATGGGTGAGAATTGCCTAAAAATCTCCCAGTGTGTGAAGGTGCAGTTGGATTTGAACCCAGCTTGGTATGCCTCCAGCCTCTTCATCCCCCTCACTGTGCTGCATCTAAAATAATGTTAAAATACATATAAATCATACAGGGTACAAGTGCAAATTATTCCTTCTGTGGAAGTGCAAAATAGCCAAGTGGTGACGGGAACTTGGCAGGAATGGAGTGGGATGAGTCAGGGACAGCTTTATGGGGTAGAAGAGCTGTTCTGTGGGGCTGAGAGAGGGAAAGGCACGGCAGGCAGCGAGCACAAGAGAGAATTCTGGAGGAGAATTGCAGGCCTGGAGGGGGATGGCATATCATGTGGCCTTCCTGCGGTGGTGGGCTGTGGATGAAGCAATGAGATAGGGAGCAGGACAGAGCTGGAAAGGCCTTGTCCTGGTTAACATGGTCTTCAAGGCCAGAGCTGTGTATGTGGTGAGTGTGTATGGGGGGCCTGGTTTGAATGTGTATGGTGTTGTGTATGTGAAACATGAATATGTGTGGTATTGTGTGTAGGGGGTAGTATGTGATGTGTGTGCATGTTCAGGTAGGTTACCAGGCACATCAGAAAGTTGCCAGTTGTAGGTTTCTCAATTTTCTTTTCTTACCTATGGATAGACACTGTCCACTGCCCTCCTCACCCCCCCATACATACTACTCAGTGTTAACCCTATCATCCTTTTAGTCTTAGCTGTGTAGGATTATGGAATTTATTTAACTGAGTTAAGTAAAAATGGACATTTTAGCACACATTTAAGTCAGACAGTGCTTTTGGAATGCTGCTTTTGTCTCCCAGCTCTGCCATCCTTGCTTTGGATCACATGGGGGCTCTGTTCATGTGGTCATTCCTACGAGAGATGCCCAGGTTCATTCTCTCCCAACGTCAAGCCCAGTATATGGAGAACTTTTTACTCGTAGTTTGAACACAAAACTTAACATAAATTTGATTGGCCAGGTTTGAGTCATGTATCCACCTCTGAACCAATTACTGTGGTTTTGGAACAGAAAATTTGATTGAGTGCCCAGGTCACATGCATACTTCATTCTGAGACAGGGGTGTGAGGTCAAGGATCACTGACCTTGGGCCAGTTCCTGAAAGACCTTTGGGATGCTGATGTCAGAAGGTCTAGTGGATTCTGAGCAGACAAAGCACCTGACTCTTCCTGTCAACTGAGAGCTCCTATTTGTGTGAACTTGGCCTTGATTCTGAGAAGAAAAGAAACTGTGCATGATTAATTTCTGTGTGTGCCAGGTCCTGGGCCAGGGGCTGTTCTGAAATTCTCTCTTTAATCTTCACAACCTCCTGTGAGTTGGATACTAGTGCACATATCTTATAGATGAGGGCATGGTATTCAGAGGAATCAAAGGATTTGCTTAGTTCACACAAGTAGAAAGTGGAAGCTGGGGCAGAACTGTACACCCCTGGGCCCATAGCTTCCTATAAGGCCATCATACCCCAGTTGAGGACTCACTTTGAGCTAGAAGAAACCTTAGTATGGGTTCCTTCTGGATTCAGGCATCATTTCTAGAACCGTTTCTTTTATTCAGTAGTTGAGTCCCAGACTCCTTATCTGCAAAATGAGAATGATAAAGTCTATTCCGCTGAGATCCCAGAATTGTCCTGTCAATCATTTGAGATCAAGGAGGAATGGGCTTTGGAAATGGTCAAGAGCTGAATACATGTAAAATGTGATGATTACCAGGTTTGGCTATTAAAAGAGGGGTGTATTTCTTACTGGATGGTAAATAGCTTCTGCCCCTGCTCAACTCACACCGCTCTGGTTCTTCCTCAGAACACTTGGGCCTTGAACTCCTGAAACCTCCCAATAATCCAGCAATCCAAGGGGCTGTGTTTAATCCTGGTCAGGAGAGGAGTTTACCTGGTGAAACAATTGCAGCTGCCACTGTTAAGTTTGGATTCAGGGCTCCTTTAAATCCAGAGCCCCTTTAAAACTCAAATTCCCCTCACCCAACCTCCCACTAGGGCAACTTCTTCATTAAGCATTTCTCTCACCCAACCTCTCCCACCCCTTAAGCAGTTCCCCCCACCTTGGGAAGGTTTTGAGAAATGTCCTTGGGACAAGGCCATCATGAGGGACCTGAGGGTTGGGAAAGGGAGACAGTCTATAACCAAGGCCACAAACCGGGATATGCTAATCTGGGCATGTCCAGGTGCACCCAACCCCCTGCCAGCAAATGCCTGCAGCCACCCCTGTATCAGCCACCCCCTTCCTGCAGCCACCAGGGGCTCAGCCTGTCTGTTCTGCGGGTGCATAAATAAACTTCTTGTAAAACTCATCAGGCCTGTGCGTCCCTCCTTCTGCCGGCCTAACAGCCCCGACCTCTCACTTCTTCTTGTGGGCCCAGAGTGGCCACGGTAGCCCTTTTCTCCCCTAGTGACCTGTCTTGTCCCTCCTAAACTCCCACTGTTCACCATGAAGTGGCCTGTCCTGGGGGATTGAGGGTGAAGGCAACATCTCTTGTTGCTCCTTCTGGTGCCTTGTGGCTCCCTCACATCCTCAGCCTCCCCCAGGCTCCCTCGCCCTGTTTTGGGCCACAGCCAAAGTGGGCAAGAGAAAAAAAGAATGGGTGAAAGGCTCTGAGAAACCCCATGGGTAAGAAAACTGTTGAATTTTGTTTAAATTGGTGTTTTTGAACTGGGACAGATGGTACGGAGCTGATGGTTAGGAGCACAGGATTGGGAGCCAGACTGCCGAGAATAAACTTGTGTTCCCTCATAGTGGTCTTGGGTGAATTACTAATGCTACTTGTGCTTCAGTTTTCTTCTCTGCAAAATGGGAATGTTGTTGGTACCTACCTCATGGGTTGTTGAGAGGATTAAATAAAAGGATGTTTGTGGGGCCCTGGCTGGGTAGCTCAGTTGGTTAGAGCATCTTCCTGATATGCCAAGGTTGTGGGTTTGATCCCCGGGTAGGGGACATACAAGAAACAACCAATGAATGCATAAATAATGGAAAAAGTAGATGTTTCTTTCTCTCTCTAAAATCAATCAATAAATAAAAAATTGAAAGGATGTTTGTGGGTCACTTAAAATAATGTCTGGCTTATAGTTAGCTATTATTTATGTTTTTATGTGGATTTTTTTGGTAATGCCTTTTTTCGTTTCTGAAATGAGTGTTATTTCAATGCTACTTCTGGAAAAGCTGATGTGGAGGAATCCTGCACAGAGAAGGAATTGTATAATGTTTACTATAGACATTTCTGATTTCAAATATTTCTTCTTGTGATTAGATTATTCAACCTGTGTTTCAGCTATTACACTTCTGTTTAGGACATGAATGGTTTTTAAAAAATTATTATTCAGTGAGAAGGGGGTAGCAGAGAGACAGACTCTCACATGCTCCCCAACCAGGATCCACCTGGCAAGTCCACTAGGAGGTGATGCTCTGCCCATCTGGGGCATTGCTCTATTGCTCAGCAACTGAGCTCTTTTTAGCACCTGAGGTGGAGGCCGTAGAGCCATCCATCCTCAGTGCCTGGGCCCACTCACTCCAATCGAGCCTTGGCTATAGGAGTGGAAGAAATAGATAAATAGATAGAGATATATAGAGAGAAGCAAGAGGGGGAGGGGTGGAGAAGCAGATGGGTGTTTCTCCTGTGTGCCCTGACTAGGAATCAAACCTGGGACATCCACATGCCAGGCTGACACTACCACTGAGCCAGCCATCCAGGGCCATGAATAGCTTTAATCTTCCTTTCAGGTGATTCCTATCAAGCTGTCACCTCTTGAGAACCTGCCACACTGTCCATTCCTTTTTTTAGTAGCTCCTCGTCCTGCATTCATTTTCCATCCACCTCCTCCCTCCTGTGCCAACAAGATTCTTTGACATCCCTCCCTACAAGGACTCTCTATTACAGCCCAGAATAGGGCCTATGTCTTGCCTTATCTCTCTCATTCCCATTTTTACCTGTGATGTCCTCCCACCTATTCTCACCAAAGCCAAGTTCTCACCTTCCAAACCCACCCAAAGCTCCTCTGTAGAGCGCCATCCAGGGGTGCTGGGAAGGACAGGTGGGTTTCAGCCAGCGTTGTATATGCCACTTGGAATATGTTTATAAGCAGCCATATGATTTTGTAGCATTTTCTGTGTTCTTTTCTCATGGAGGCATGACTCCCCTACAACCCCTCTTCCCCACCAGAGCAGGGGTAGGCTTTCCTGTTTCTTCTGTGGCCAGCTCAGGTCTTTGCCATCAGGAGGTGATGCTCAGGGAAGGTAGGAGGGGCAGCAGCTGCAGAGCTGAGGATGAAGGCCCAGGGATCAATAAATTTAAGGCCAGAACCCCTCAGACCTGTAGTCATAGGCCTATAAGATAAGCAGAAATAAAATTTTTTTTTCATAGGGTCAACAGTGAAGGTGTTTAGAAAACATCTCTTCTATCTTCTTGCTCTGCAGGGGAAGAAATTAAAGCCCAAAGAAATAGGCTCTGACATCACACAATGAGGACTTTGAGATGGCAGTGACTCTGTTCCTGGTGTCCCCTCTGATAGCATGCCAGGTTACAACCTATCTGACACCTAAACTCTTCAGCAGGGACCACATCTGCCTTCCTGGGCCACCTCAGCAACCCCCCATCTCCCCTCACTCTCTTCAGGAGGGGCCACCAGAGGACCGGGGAGTAGGGGGTAGTTGTTTTCTGTGAAGACTCCTGCAAATCTCATTTCGGTCACTCAGCTGCACGTCCTTGTTAAAAAGGCTGTTACTCAACCTTTTTAAACCCCAATTTTGCACCTGGGAAAGGGAGGTGATAATAATGGTGCCTACCTCGAAAGGACACTGCGTGAATTCAGTTGGGTCCTTTGTATGAAGGGCAGAGCACAGAGCCTGGCAGCCAAGGGCTCATCCACACGGGCTATAATTATTTTACCTAGGATTTGACTCAAAGACCTGGGTTCTGGAAGGATCTCTTCCCAGAGAAATCCCTCTTTCCAGACTTCCTTTCTACACACAGAATTTCTCACACCCTCCTCAGGGCTCGTGCTATACATTATGCTCACATGTATAGACAGTTATAACTACGTTCTGTAGTCACCTGTCCACGGACTGTTCCTCCACTCTCAGGGACTGGAGGACAAGAGCTCCTTCTTTCACATTCAGTGAATGCTTGAAATAAATATACTGCAAGTAGCTTCTCCTGCCCTGCTCCTCTCTTTTTAAATTTTAATTTATTCATTTTTAAAATAGGCAGTCCTTTCCTGTGGTTCAAAATCCACAGTAAATATATAGTAAAAATTTTCTCTTCTTTGCCTTTCTTTTCCCCAGTGGTAAACAGAATTAAAATTGTTAAATTGTGTATCCTTCCAGAACTGTTAATTGTGTGTGTGTGTGTATGTGTGTGCACACGCAAAGACATGTGAATAGCCTGTTAATATCCTTTTTGCCCCTCTGTCATTAATGACTCATCGTGTTGATGAAGTGGTTGTATAGCCAGGTTCTGCGGTCAGAGGGCTTGGATACCTAACTTCTCGGTGCCTTTTTTCCTCATCCGTAAAATGGATATGTAGCAGTAGCTTTGCCATAAGACTGTTATGAAGAAACATTTATAAAGCACTGAGAATGGCGTTTGGTTAAAGTAGGGGCTCTGTGATGTCAGCTGCTATTCTGGGCTGCCATTCATTCAGTGCCTACCTCAAGCAAGGTCGGTGCTACCTCCTTCATGCTCACTATCTCCTTGGTCAGCCAGCCACCCTAACACAGGACTGTTATCTCAATTACACGTCAGACTTGGGGCTGGTGCCTGGTATCTGGCCTCAGGTTCCTCAAGCAATAAATGTCAGAGATGAGATTTGAGGCTGAAGGAGTAGGGCCTATACTATACTACCTCTTGAAGCTACTGTTTATAGCCTCTTTTTAGGGCCATATTCTCCATACAGTAGGTGCTCAGTATAAGCTTGGATCTTTCCTTCCCAGAGCCTTTGGTTTGTCTTTTGATCTGAGCAGGACCTTTGAGGCTGTAGGTATGTCCTGCTTTAACCCTATTTAGCCCAGGACTGTATGCTGAGATTCTGCAGTTCCTGCCTGGCATGTCTCTTGGGGAAATCTGCCTCCCAATTATCTTTTTATTTTTTTCCTCATGTTTATATCAGCAGAAATGAAGGAGAGAAAATTCTGCCTTTAACTAGGATTTTATTACCCATTGACCTCAGCCATCTCCATCCATCTTTCCATAGCTCTACCCATTAGTTGTCAGGGCAACGCAGTGTAACTCCTGGCCTGTTGCAGTTGACTGAGTTTAATTCTCCCCTGCAGCCCCCGCTGGCTGGGCCCGGCCACCCTGGGTCCTTGCTCCAGAAGTGTATATATTGTCAGGCAGAGCTCTGGAAATGTAAATCAGGAGAATGAGACGTGTTTGCGGGAAGAGACAGATAACTGCTGAGCCCTTTATTCGCAGAGAGTAACTGAAGCTTTAAGTATGGTTTGTAGGTCATTGCTGGAAGTCATGACGCTGAACATGGTGCAGAACTGGATAGTGAGAAAGACTGGATTTTACGTTGCTCAGCCTCAGCTGGGCCAAAGCTGGACTCTGTCCTGTCTTGAATCCCTGCAGCTCCTCTAGACCTGAGGTCCTGACCCAGCCCCTCCCCTCTGCCTCCCTCTCCCTGGCTCTGCCTTCCCGGGAAGAAGGGGATACACTTTTCTGTGTTTACTCCCTCTTCACTGTGGCACATTTCTGTTCTATGCCCTGACTCTCATCATTCCCTTCCAAACTGCCCATCTTGCCTCTTTCTGCTGTCTCCCCTCACCTCTGAAACTCCTTTTCCAGAGTTTTAAGACATTTCTCACTATTTTCCTCTCCATTAGCAACTCCTCTGCATTGAAGCACACCCAGGCCTCCTATGCCTTCACTCGCTGCCACTAGAGCTACCTCCCTCATTCCGCAGGTTTCCTGGCAGCTTCTAGAAGCCAAGTCCTGAGAAGACAGAGATGAAACACAGACAATTCTTGCCCTTGAGGAGCTCACAATTGAGCACAGTGACAAACATGTGACCAAAGGCTATGAGACACAGTGCATGTGCTGGGATAGCAGGGGCACTGTCCTCTTGGGGCACCGGTGAGGCTGGTGGAGGGGAGTTCAGCTGAGAAAACAGAATGAGGACAAGTGGGCTTGGTAGTGTATTCAGGATGTGAAGTCCTCAGACTTTTGCATCTAGTGTGTACGGTCAAGGTCAGGTAACTCCTGTAGCTGCCACCCTGATATCCAGTTCTGCCATCGGGATCTGGAGATGTGGTGGAGTTAGCTCTGATTCTGTGCATCTTCTCTCAACTGTGTTCAGTAACTTCATATTGGTTTCATATTGGTAGCCTGAACTTAGTCATGGTGGGGGTATTTACATCATGGAAATCAGTAAGAACTACCAAAACTGGGTTTACTCTCCCCCCCTTCCCTCCCTTCCCTCCCTTCCCTCCCTTTCTCCCTCTTTTCCTCCCTCTTTCCTCTCTCTTTCTCTTTCCTTCCTTCCCTCCCTCCTCCTTCCTTCCTTCCTTCCTTCCTTCCTTCCTTCCTTCCTTCCTTCCTTCCTTCCTTCCTTCCTTCCTTCCTTCCTCCCTTCCTTCCTTCCTCCCTCCCTCCCTCCCTCTATCTTTTCTTTTTTCTTTTCTTTTTTTTCTTTCTTTCTCTCACTTTGAGAGCCAGTTGACCAGCACACCTCTAGAGCGTCACAGAGAAAGTAACATTTTCCTTTGGACTTGAAAGATAGGCATAAGATGATTACATGAAGAAAGTGGAAGAGGAAAGGTAGAGGACTTGTGTGTGCTGGAACTTTTTCAGTTGAAAGCGATATAACTCAAACTAAACAAGCAAGAAGAAAGGAATTATATTATCTCATGTCATAAGGAAGAAGGATGGTTTCAGGCATGGCTGGCACAAGTGGTTCAGATAATGTTATTGAGAATCTCTATCTTCTTTTAAAAGTGCCGCAGGCTATATCTCCATCTTTATCATCTCTCTCTCTTTCTCTTTCCATCTCCTTTGCTGTCTTAGCTCTACTTCCAGTCTTACAAGGGGAGATATCCTATGCCCAATTCCAGCTTTTAAATCCATCACCAATTAGATCATGTGTGCACCAGGGGTCATGTGTGTACCACTTAACACCTGGAATAATGGACATATGCTAATAAAAAAAAAGGTTATGTTTTCAGGAGGGAAAAAGTTTACTAAGCAGGGAAAGAATATGGCTTTTCACAAGATTCCAGGCAGCAGAAAGAGAATGAGACATGAAAAGGCTTGACGGTTTAAGGAGTGTGATGATGCTTGGTGGGTTGGCGTGCAGGGTTCTTCCGTGCATTCATTTCCAAAATACCAAGATGGATGACATTTTGGGAGGCATTGATCCTGTCCAGAACTTGCAGGGGTCACTATGGTGTATACCTACCTGTGTGGATAATTCTGTTGCATTCTTTGTGGCTTTGTGAGGCATGATTTCACCCCTTTGTCATATAGGTCTAAATGGCTCTAGCTTTTAACTCCATGCATGAGCCATGCCTATGAGAGCATATCTCCAAACTTGTATACTCATTGTGAAGTGGTTTTGGCCCCCATATATTCTCTGAGCTGCCATTTTGGGTCTTTTTGGGTTTTTTTGGCTTAGGAACCCTTTTTAGAGTTGGTTTGTGGATATGTACCTTCCTAGGCATTGCGTTTATAAAACACACACACACACACACACACACACACACACACACGCATACTCATTTACTTATCATCTCTGCACATTTGGATGAGGGATGGAAGTTTTCAGTGCTTGCTCAATTGTTCAGCATAAATGTAAGCCCTCCTTACTGTTTATGTCAGAGAGGATGATCATCATTCTCTTCCGGTCATGGGGTTACTTAGCTGTAGTGTATGAAATTTGCAGATCTTAGTTGGTTTTCATTTGCCAGATTATTTTTTTCTCTTACGTTATCTTCATCCACATGAAGGCCCCAATGGGTCCCTGAGACTTCCTTTCCTAGCTCACTCGTCTGTGTGGCTTGTAGTGACCACCTTTATGTCTTTCTGCTCCTTTGAGTCACCTTGGGCAACCAACCTACAGGCACTTTGAAGTAGTCATCTCCACGTGGTAATCTCTCTCTATGTGGTGAAAGTCTTAATATCTTCTTCAAGCCCTGCACTCTAGCTAAAGGTATTCTTTGGTTTTACATGTTAAAAAGAAGTGAAAAAACTATAAATTAAACAACAGTAACATTAGGCATTCTTGTCATAAAATCCCACGCAGGAATTAGACAACGTCAGCTTCCGCACTTTCATCATGTTATCTATTGAACAATTGGCTCTCTCACTGGCCTTGAACCATGTTTGCCAACCTGGGTTAAATTCTCCCTCTGCCTGTCCCCAACCTTAACACACACATTAAACAATCAGAAGCCTTCAAGAAACTTTTTATCTTTTTAGGCTCTCTTATTACCTGGAAAAGAAACGAAACACATTGGTACAATGTCCTTTAAATGCATTTTGCATCCTGCCTCCCTGACCTCGCAGGAACACTCTCATCCTACACGGAGGGAGATGTAGTAAAGTCTTTTGCTTCCAACCTTCCCTGGCATCTACCAAAAAGAAAAAAAAAGTCAAATTTGGCAGCTCCCCAGTCTTCCTCTTCTGTTGCACCCCTCCCCCCTTCAGTGAGAGTAGGACTGGGAACAGGTGAATTGGCTTGCCTTTGGGGCTCTCTCCTCATGCTGCGGCTACCCAGGTGATGACAGCCTAATTTCTTCTTCCTCCTATCTGAAATTTATGGCCAAATGAGAGAGCAGTGATTTTCACAGCTCTGTTTTCTCTACTGGGTGGATTCTAGAAGGATGACTCCACAGACCGGATACTAATTCTTCTAGATCATGTATTTAAAAACATGTAGATGAGATACAACATCTTTAAAGCCAATTTATAGTGAGTTCCAGACAACGACTTCTTCCAGCTAGCTGAGCAATATCGAATAGAACTCTGGTTTAGTTTGAAACTTGTCATTTATTTCCTTGCCCAAGGATTGTCTGCTCAGCTCCCAAGTAATGCTGAATCTCTCTTTGGTGTATAAAATAATTTCTTTAGTATTCTTTTCATTCATTGGAAAATGGATTCTTTTCCCTCCAGATTTTGAAGGTAAATGCCTGGGTGGGACAGTGATAGGGGGCTATCAGCTGAGAGGCTATAAGAATTCCAGAGAAGAGCACGAGCTGGATTCAATCATATATTGATTTTCAGCCCAGTAAATTGTGGCTGCTTCATAGCAAGAGTAGGTAACAAGTGTGTTGTGCTTTTTAGAAAGAGATGTGATCAGCTTTTAAACAATAAAGAGGAGCACTGCTGGGCAGAGTGATTCGATTTAAATCCGCATGAAAGCCAGTGGTGAGTTTAAAATAAACAAAGCAACATTAAAAGCCACTGCCACACCCAGAAACCCATGTCAACAATAGAACAGATTTGGAACTTTAAACCATTCAAGGTGAATTTTAAAGAG